>NC_080543.1:23893441-24227941 GCF_028640845.1 Ahaetulla prasina
AGGCACGACACGGTCTAGAGCCCTCCACCGCCGCCCTTTCCCAGGCCACAACTAGTTCTTCAGCTATGCTGTGGGCCAGACCCTCAGGGAATGGCCCAAGCTCCGTCAGGAACCTCTCCAGGTCCATCAGGTGCCTGGGATGGAACCAGCGTATTGGTCCCGTCTCCCTGCGGTGTTGAGTGGCGGTCCGAAAGTCCAGACGAAGGAGAGAATGATCTGACCATGACAACGGCTCAGTGACTAAATCTCCTAAATCCAGATCATTTAACCACTGTCCAGAGATAAAAATCAGATCCAGTGTGCCTCCCCCAATGTGAGTAGGGCCATCAACTACTTGCGTCAGGTCCAAGGCCGTCATGGAGGCCATGAACTCCTGAGCCATCGTCGATGACACGCCGGTCGATGGCAAGTTGAAGTCCCCCATGACCATAAGTCTGGGGGTCTCAACCGCACCCCGGCAAGCACCTCCAACAGCTCAGGCAGGGCTGTTGTCATGCAGCAAGGAGCCAGGTACGTGAGCAACAAGCCCATCTGAACCCTATGACCCCACTTCACAAAGAGGGATTCACAACCGGCTATCTGAGGTACAGTGGTCTCCCTCGGTTCTAGACTCTCCTTAATAACAACCGCCACCCCCCCACCCCTACCTTGGGCCCTCGGTTGATGGAATGCTCGGAAACCCAGTGGGCACATTTCAACAAGGGGAACCCCCCCTTCCGTGCCCAACCAGGTTTCCATAATGCCCATAAGGTCCACGGACCCCCCTTGTATAAGATCACAAATTAGGGGGGCTTTGTTAACCACGGACCGTGCATTGCACAGCATCAACCGAAGGCCCAAGCTCTGAGGATCCTGGCCACCCAGGGAACGGGAGAAGTCTGAGGGGCCGGGGCGCGTGATTGCTTTCAAACAGCGAGCACGCACCCCCAGGGATCGATACGGCCCCTCACTTCCACCATATCTGCCCCTCCCACTTACCGTGCAGATGGAACCACCCTCACAAATAGGAACATAATCCTCCCCCATTACCTTTGAACCTGTTGGAAAAATGCCGCGAGCGGACACAGGAACTGCCCCCCTGACGGGTTACCCCCAACACCCACCCTTTCCCTCCCTCCCCTTAAAAATTCCCTATCTAAAAATCCCCAAAGGTTCTTTCTGGACGCATGCCACCTCTGTGGGTCCCAAGACCCGTCATTAAGGCCGGCCCTCGGTAGTGTGGAGGGCCACTCCTGCGAGGCGGGGGCACCTCGCAGGTGCAAGAGTTCACGTGAAGAGTATCGCATAAAGATAAGATAAGAATCGGCGAATAAATGGCTCTGTCCCAGGTTGGCAAAGATGTTATTATATGATGGTTCTTCAGTTAGGGACGGGCATATGGTGAAAAAGATGAAGTATATTGAGTATATGCGCAATAGCATCTCTGCTCTCATTGACCTAGGCCCTTATACAAGATCCTGTTTTGTATGGTGATCTTATCTCTGAAAGACCAATATTCCCTCACTATTGCTGGAACTGTCTCCTTCTCATCTGGCCACCTACTCATAATGATAGTGTTATGTCCCCACCACCACCTCAATCCAGGAGACACGTGAATTGACTCAATTAGCCAGCAATTTAGTCCACGGCAGCTATCAGCTCTGGCAGCAGATCAGCGAACGTCTACCAAGGTTTTCTTTATCTTCCCTGAAGCCGGCGTCACAGAAGCTCGTTACCAGAGCAACCAGGAAGTCAGGAACAAACAGCAATCCAGGCCAAATGCTCAGTCAAATAGTTCAGCTCAAGTTTTCTCCAGTCAGTTTGTTTTGTCTGTCACGAAGTAGTAGAGCAGCCCCTCCTGCTTTTATACCTTGTGGGGTATGGCTCCGTGACTCAGCACTCTCTAGGCGTCTTCTCCAGTGTTTCATCTCCCTCAGCTCCTCGGAGAACCAAGGAGCTGGTTGAGACTTCTCCCTGCGGTGTTGAGTGGCGGTCCGAAAGTCCAGGCGAAGGAGAGAATGATCTGACCATGACAAAGGCTCGGTGACTAAATCTCCTAAATCCAGATCATTCAACCACTGTCCAGAGATAAAAATCAGATCCAGTGTGCCTCCCCCAATGTGAGTAGGGCCATCAACTACTTGCGTCAGGTCCAAGGCCATCATGGAAGCCATGAACTCCCGAGCCGTCGTCAATGACAAGCCGGTCGATGGCAAGTTGAAGTCCCCCATGACCATAAGTCTGGGGGTCTCAACCACGACCCCGGCAACCACCTCCAACAGCTCGGGCAGGGCTGTTGTCACGCAGCAAGGAGCCAGGTACATGATCAACAAGCCCATCTGAACCCTATGACCCCACTTCACAAAGAGGGATTCACAGCCGGCTATCTGAGGTGCAGTGGTCTCCCTCGGTTCTAGACTTTCCTTAATAACAACCGCCACCCTGGTAAGCACCTCCAACAGCTCAGGCAGGGCTGTTGTCACACAGCAAGGAGCCAGGTATGTGATCAACAAGCCGACCTGAACCCTATGAGCCCACTTCACAAAGAGGGATTCACAACCGGCTATCTGAGGTACAGTGGTCTTCCTCGGTTCTAGACTCTCCTTAATAACAACCGCCACCCGGTAAGCACCTCCAACAGCTCAGGCAGGGCTGTTGTCACACAGCAAGGAGCCAGGTATGTGATCAACAAGCCGACCTGAACCCTATGAGCCCACTTCACAAAGAGGGATTCACAACCGGCTATCTGAGGTACAGTGGTCTTCCTCGGTTCTAGACTCTCCTTAATAACAACCGCCACCCGGCAACCACCTCCAACAGCTCGGGCAGGGCTGTTGTCACGCAGCAAGGAGCCAGGTACATGATCAACAAGCCCATCTGAACCCTATGACCCCACTTCACAAAGAGGGATTCACAGCCGGCTATCTGAGGTGCAGTGGTCTCCCTCGGTTCTAGACTTTCCTTAATAACAACCGCCACACCCCCACCCCTACCTTGGGCCCTCGATTGATGGAATGCTCGGAAACCCGGTGGGCACATTTCAACAAGGGGAACCCCCTCTTCCGTGCCCAACCAGGTTTCCGTAATGCCCATAAGGTCCGCAGACCCCCCCTGTATAAGATCATAAATTAGGGGGGCTTTATTGACGACGGACCGTGCATTGCACAACATCAGCCAAAGGCCCAAGCCCAGAGGATTCTGGCCACTTGGGGAACAGGAGAAGTCTGAGGGGCCGGGACGAGTGATCGCTTTTAAACAGCGAACCCGCGCCCCCGGAAAATGATACGGCCCCCCACTTCCGCCATATCTGCCCCTCCCACTTACCGCGCAGATGGAACCACCCTCACTAATAGGAATATAACCCTCCCCCATTACCTTTGAACCTGTTGGAAAAATCCTCTCCTACCCTTGAACTGCCCCAACATTACCCCCACCACCCACCCTTTCCTCCCTCCCTTAAAATTCCCTATCTAAAATCCCCAAAGGTTCTTTCTGGATGCATGCCACCTCTGTGGGTCCCAAGACCCGTCATTAAGGCCTGCCCTCGGTAGTGTGGAGGGCCACTCCTGCGAGGCGGGGGCACCTCGCAGGTGCAAGAGTTCACGTGAAGAGTATCGCATAAAGATAAGATAAGAATCGGCGAATAACTGGCTCTGTCCCAGGTTGGCAAAGATGTTATTATATGATGGTTCTTCAGTTAGGGACGGGCATATGGTGAAAAAGATGAAGTATATTGAGTATATGCGCAATAGCATCTCTGCTCTCATTGACCTAGGCCCTTATACAAGATCCTGTTTTGTATGGTGATCTTATCTCTGAAAGACCAATATTCCTCACTGAGCCAGAGAGGCCTGCCCTGCAGAGGGGAGCCCCAATGGCCCTTCCTCCTCACTCTCTGAATCACTTTCTGGCAGGGGGCCAGGCCCAGGGGAGGGGTCTGGAGCCACAATAGATAGCATTCAGTGCCTGTAAAGCTACATTGGTACCTGTGTGCTGCCTAAGCTGACATAGCCAGTGAACCATAGCCAGTAAACCATAGCGGTGAACCAAGGAGGTGGTTGAGACCTGCGCCGGGTCAGAGGCTTCAAAGGCACAACACGGTCTAGAGCCCCCACCGCCGTCCTTTCCCAGGCCGCAACTAGTTCTTCAGCCATGCTGTGGGCCAGACCCTCAGGGAACGGCCCAAGCTCCGTCAGGAACCTCTCCAGGTCCATCAGGTGCCTGGGACGGAACCAGCGTATTGGTCCTGTCTCCCTGCGGTGTTGAGTGGCGGTCCGAAAGTCCAGACGCAGGAGAGAATGATCTGACCATGACAAAGGCTCAGAGACTAAATCTCCTAAATCCAGATCATTCAACTGTCAAAATAATCATTCATTATCTGTCCAGAGATAAAATCAGATCCAGTGTGCCTCCCCCAATGTGAGTAGGGCCATCAACTACTTGCGTCAGGTCCAAGGCCGTCATGGAGGCCATGAACTCCCGAGCCATCGTCAATGACACGCCGGTCGATGGCAAGTTGAAGTCCCCCATGACCATAAGTCTGGGGGTCTCAACCGCCACCCTGGCAAGCACCTCCAACAGCTCAGGCAGGGCTGTTGTCATGCAGCAAGGAGCCAGGTATGTGAGCAACAAGCCCATCTGAACCCTATGACCCCACTTCACAAAGAGGGATTCACAACCGGCTATCTGAGGTACAGTGGTCTCCCTTGGTTCTAGACTCTCCTTAATAACAACCGCCACCCCCCCACCCCTACCTTGGGCCCTCGGTTGATGGAATGCTCGGAAACCCGGTGGGCACATTTCAACAAGGGGAACCCCCCCTTCCGTGCCCAACCAGGTTTCCATAATGCCCATAAGGTCCGCGGACCCCCCTTGTATAAGATCACAAATTAGGAGGGCTTTGTTAACCACGGACCGTGCATTGCACAGCATCAACTGAAGGCCCAAGCTCTGAGGATCCTGGCCACCCAGGGAACGGGAGAAGTCTGAGGGGCCGGGGCACGTGATTGCTTTCAAACAGCGAGCACGCACCCCCAGGGATCGATACGGCCCCTCACTTCCACCATATCTGCCCCTCCCACTTACCATGCAGATGGAACCACCCTCACAAATAGGAACATAATCGTCCCCCGTTACCTTTGAACCTGTTGGAAAAATCCTCTCCTACCCTTGAACTGCCCCAACATTACCCCCAACACCCACCCTTTCCCTCCCTCCCCTTAAAAATTCCCTATCTAAAAATCCCCAAAGGTTCTTTCTGGACGCATGCCACCTCTGTGGGTCCCAAGACCCGTCATTAAGGCCGGCCCTCGGTAGTGTGGAGGGCCACTCCTGCGAGGCGGGGGCACCTCGCAGGTGCAAGAGTTCACGTGAAGAGTATCGCATAAAGATAAGATAAGAATCGGCGAATAAATGGCTCTGTCCCAGGTTGGCAAAGATGTTATTATATGATGGTTCTTCAGTTAGGGACGGGCATATGGTGAAAAAGATGAAGTATATTGAGTATATGCGCAATAGCATCTCTGCTCTCATTGACCTAGGCCCTTATACAAGATCCTGTTTTGTATGGTGATCTTATCTCTGAAAGACCAATATTCCCTCACTATTGCTGAAACTGTCTCCTTCTCATCTGGCCACCTACTCATAGTGATAGTGTTATGTCCCCACCACCACCTCAGTCCAGGAGACATGTGAATTGACTCAATTAGCCAGCAATTTAGTCCACGGTAGCTATCAGCTCTGGCAGCAGATCAGCGAATGTCTACCAAGGTTTTCTTTATCTTCCCTGAAACCGGCGTCACAGAAGCTTGTTACCGGAGCAACCAGGAAGTCAGGAACAAACAGCAATCCAGGCCAAATGCTCAGTCAAATAGTTCAGCTCAAGTTTTCTCCAGTCAGTTTGTTTTGTCTGTCACGAAGTAGTAGAGCAGCCCCTCCTGCTTTTATACCTTGTGGGGTATGGCTCCGTGACTCAGCACTCTCTAGGCCTGCCCCACCCCTTCTTTTGTTGTTCCTACCTCTCTTGCCTACGAAACCTGGGATCTAATCAGGACTGATTGTCCACAGTTGGGTCTGGAAGCGTTGCCTGGGCGGGGAGAGATACAGGAGACAGAGGCCTCGTCACCTCCTCCACCTGGCCTGCCTCTGGCTCCCGGAACTGAGCCAGAGAGGCCTGCCCTGCAGAGGGGAGCCCCAATGGCCCTTCCTCCTCACTCTCTGAATCACTTTCTGGCAGGGGGCCAGGCCCGGGGGAGGGGTCTGGAGCCACAACTGATAGCCTTCAGTGCCTGTAAAGCTACATTGGTACCTGTGTGCTGCCTAAGCTGACATAGCCAGTGAACCATAGCCGGTAAACCATAGCCGGTGAACCATAACCGGTGAACCATAGCTGGTGAACCATAGCCAGTAAACCATAGCCGGTGAACCAAGATGGTCTGCTTGGTTAACTTTGGCAAAAAAGGTTTGTTCCTGTTGCAATCAGCAGAACGTCTGATGCTCATGTTCTCCTCCAAGTGTCACCTGATCTAAGGTAGCCCTACTCAAGGTATCACTAATATACATTTCACATCCTGGCTTGTAGACAACATTAAGGTTGTAATTCTGCAAACTAAGCATCATGCTCTGCAGACATTTGGGGGTGCACAAAAGGGGCTTCTTGAATATGGCTATTTGTGGCTTGTGATCAGTTTCGGCTGTGATTGCATCCTGGCCATAAAGATAATGATGGAAATGCTGGCAGGCAAATACAATACTTAAGCATTCTTTTTCAATTTGAGCATAGTTCAACTCAGCAGAAGAGAACAGTCTGGACGCATATTGTCGTGTCCCACTCCTCCGCTGACGGCCGGGTCAGGGAAATCCGAATCAGGCTTGCCTCTGCAGCTCTGCCCAAAGTCCTAGCAAAGTCCTCAGAGCAGGCAGGAGACCAGTAAGTGACTTCAGCAAGATAAGTTCGACTTTGCCTGACTCAGAGACTGCCAGAAAGCAGATCCTTTATATAGGCCATGGGGTGTGGCTCCATGACTCAGCACTCATTAAGGCCTGCCCCTCCCTTCCTTCTGTTGCCTCCGCCTATCCAATCTTCTGATGCGAGGGTCACTCCAATCAGCAGCTGTTGGAAGTAAACTTTCCTCAGGCTCACATGCTGTGGAGGAGGGGGAGGGGTCTAGCTGCTCCGTTTGCCTGGGCATGGAGTCAGGGCTGGGGTCGGGGGATGCTCCCTCCTCTGCAGCCTGCTTGGGCATGGAGCCAGGGCTGGGACCGGGAGGCATACATTCCTCTGTGTTTGGGAGCAGATAAGACGGCCCCGGCTGCTGTGAGACACAACACATATGCGATCAGCTGACCTTCTTGCAATAGACAACATCCTAGGCCATTTTTGCTTGAATCACTGTGGATGGTAACAATCTGTGTAACATCGTAATATTCTAACACTGGAGGAATAGTGACCAAGTGTTTTATCTCCTGTACTGTACATGATTGGGAAGCCAATGCCAAACTACATCTTTGTACAATGGCTGACACACCTCCGATAGGTGTGGCAGAAATTTTGCTAAATAGGTAACAAATCCGATAAATCTCTGCACTGATTTAACATCAGCAGGCGGTGGCATCTCCACAATGGCTCTAATCTTATCTGGATCAGCTTTTAAACCTCATGAGGACAAAATATGCCCATGGAAGCAGACTTCGTGCACCTTAAATTGCAACTCTTTACACTGAGACTTAACCTCACCTGCCTACACCGATCTAATAGTGCTATTAGCTTCTCATCATGATCATTCATGCTCAGCTTCTTCATCTGTTTCACCACAGCCAATTATAAGAATGTCATCAGCTACTGGATCAAGTCCATTGAGTCCACTCAGTAATTCATGCTGCTTTCGTTGATACACCTCTGGTGCTACCGAAACTCCAAAGGGTAATTTAAGCCATCTCTTTCTACCCCATGGGGTCCAGACTGTAGTCATGTAGCTACTCATTTCATCCAGTTTGCACTGTAAGAAGGCCTCTCTAGCGTCAACAAGCGTAAAAACCCGTGTTTTGGATAGCTTGTGCAAAACGTCATCAAGCATTGGCATTAAATAATGTGACCGCTTCAGGGCCATATTCAGAAACTTGGGATCAATGCAAATTCTAATCTTCTCCGGCCTCCTAATAACAACCATGTTGCTTATCTAGTCAGTGGGCTCAGTTACTGATGTAATATGTCCTTCCGCCTCGTACTTATCCAGTTGTGCTTTAACCTGCTGCTTAATATCTCTAGGCACATTGCGTGGTGCACTTTATACTGGGGAAATAGCAGCGTCAAGTTCAAAATGAACCTCTCCTGGAACAGATACTATGGGGCCCTCAAACACTTCCTGGTATATTTGGAGGATTTGCTGTTTTGTCAATGGCCCCACCAGAGATTTAGGGCGGGGTGTGTGTGACTCACAACATTGTGTAGCTCGGCTGAAACGGTAAACTGCATCAACCCCTCACATGTTGATCGTGACAATAATGGTTTTTGATCAGCTTCTACAATCTCAAATTCAAGTTTATAAATTTATAAATTTATTTATTTATTCAATTTTTATACCGCCCTTCTCCCGAAGGACTCAGGGCAGTTTACAGCCTAAATAAAAACAACATAGACATAAACAAAAATTAAAAACATATTAAAAAAATGATTCTGAAATTTGGCCAAATAAGATAAAAACTAACGTAAACGATCATAAAACCCCCCATTAAAATTTCGTTAGGCTAGCCCCGCACGGTGGAATAAAAAGGTCTTGAGCTCACGTTTGAAGGTCCGGAGGTCGGGGAGTTGACGCAACCCCGGAGGCAGCTCATTCCAAAGGGCAGGAGCCCCCACAGAGAAGGCCCTCCCCCTGGGGGTCGCCAGTTGGCATTGTTTGACTGACGGCGCACTGAGGAGGCCCTCCCTATGGGAGCGCACAGGCCGATGGGAGGCTATTGGTGGCAGTAGGCGGTCCCGTAAGTAACCCGGTCCTGTGCCATGGAGCGCTTTAAAGGTGATAACCAACACCTTGAATTGCACCCGGAAGACTACCGGCAGCCAGTGCAGGCTGAGCAGGAGAGGTGTTACATGGGAGCATTGTGGTGCTCCCTCTATTACCCGCGCAGCTGCATTCTGGACCAGCTGGAGCCTCCTGGTGCTCTTCAAGGGGAGCCCCATGTAGAGAGCATTGCAGTAGTCCAGGCGGGAAGTGACAAGGGCATGAGTGACCGTGCATAGGGAATCCCGGTCTAGGAAGGGACGCAACTGGCGCACCTGATAAAAAGCTCCCCTGGCAACGGCCGTCATATGTCCTTCTAAAGACAGCCGATCGTCCTGGAGAATGTCTAAGTTGCGAACCCTCCCCCTGGGGGCCAATGATTCACCCCCAACAGTCAGCAATGGAATAAGTTGGCTGTACCGGGATGCCTGCATCCACAGCCACTCTGTCTTGGACGGGTTGAGTTGAAGCCTGTTCTTCCCCGTCCAGACCCGCACGGCCTCCAGACACCGGGACATCACATCGATGGCTTCGTTGGGGTTGTTAGGGCTGGAAATGTACAGCTGAGTGTCATCAGCGTACAGATGGTATTCCACCCAAAACCACGGATAATCTCACCCAGTGGCTTTATGTAGATGTTGAACAGGAGAGGCGAGAGAACCGACACCTGTGGCACCCCACATATGAGGTGCCTAGAGGTCGATCTCTGCCCCCCTGCCAACACCGTCTGCGATCAGTCCCCCTGCCCTCGGCTCTGCGATTCCCACTCCTAAACCCCCCAGCTGCCGCAGCAGGATACCGTGGTCGATGGTATCAAAAGCCGTTGAGAGATCTAATAGGACCAGGACAGAGGAACAGCCCCTGTCCCGAGACCTCCAGAGATCATCAACCAATGCAACCAAAGTCATCTCCGTGCTGTACCCAGGCCTGAAGCCGGACTGGAACGGGTCTAGATAGACAGTTTCATCCAGGTACCGGGGAAGCTGACATGCCACCACACTCTCAACAACCTATGCCACAAAGCGAAGGTTGGAGACAGGACGATAGTTTGCCAAAATAGCCGAGTCCAAGGAGGGCTTCTTAAGGAGGGGCCTCACCACTGCCTCTCTCAAGGCGGTAGGAAAGACACCCTCCGCCAAAGAAGCATTGCTAATTCCCAGGAGCCAGCCTCGTGTAACCTCCTGTGTGGCCAGTACCAACCAGGAGGGACACGGGTCCAATAAACATGTGGTCGCATTCAGCCTCCTTAGTATCCTGTCCATGTCCTTGGGAATCACAACATCAAACTCTTCCCAGGTAACATTCTCAAGAACTACCTCTGTCATCCCGCCTGAATCTACCCAATCAGCGTCCAGAACGTCCCGGATCTGAGCAATTTTATCGTACAGATATTGTTCAAAATCCTCATCACGGCCCTGCAAGGGGTCCTCCTGAGCTTCCTGCGCAAGAAGGGAGTGGGTCACCCTAAACAGGGCAGCTGGACGGTTATCTGCCGATGCGATAAGAGCGGGAAAATACTCATGTTTTGCCGTTCTTATCGCCACTAGGTAGGTCTGAATATGAGACCTTACTAGTGTTCGATCGGATTCAGAGCGGCTGGTCCTCCAAATACTCTCTAGGCGTCTTTTCCAGTGCTTCATCTCTCTCAGCTCCTCAGAATACCAGGGAGCTGGTGGAGATTGGCACCGGGTCAGAAGCCGCAAAGGCATGACGTGGTCTATTTATTTTATTTTATTTTTTTATTTTTTTTATTTTTTCAAATTTATATACCGCCCTATCTCCCTAAGGACTCAGGGCGGTTCACAGGCAGTTAAAATACATATAAATACAGATTAAAAACAACAATTAAAAAACTTATTCTATTGCCCAAATTTAAAATAGTATAAATAATAAAAACCCCTTAAAACCCATAACTTTAAAATCTAATCCAGTCCCGCGCAGATGAATAAGTGTGTTTTAAGCTCGCGACGAAAGGTTCGGAGGTCCGGAAGTTGACGAAGTCCTAGAGGGGTCTAAAGCCCCCGCCGCCACCCTTTCCCAGGCGGCAACTAGTTCTTCAGCCGAGCCATGGGCTAGGTCCTCAGGAAACAGCCTGTTCTGTTTCCCTTCCCCCAATACTCCCAGCAAAGAGTCAGTCAGAGGCCTCCTTTTCTGATTTATTTACATATATATAAATGTCCTGGCTACGTCTATCCACGGGCCTGCCAAGTTTCTGGAGATAACAAGGAAATTACAGATAAGGCCAGAATTACTCATGAATATATTCTTCCCTCCGTTGATACAGATTGCCCGCTCAAATTCATTACTTTGTCCAAGACAAAAAACCAGGAAGTCCCGCCTCCTATTTATAGTCTCTGCAGATGTCACTGCATGACAATTATGACTTGGCTTTGTCCCAACTCTTCCGCTGCTGCGCATGCCGATCAAGTCTATGTAACCTTGCATCACTCCAAAACTGTTCTTGGGGCGTTGCCAAATCAGAAGGAGGCTCCATGGAATCAGGCTTTGCCGGCCCCTCCTTCTCCCTTTGAGTGGGTGCCAGGGAGGGAAAGGGCTCAAGAGAAGCAGGGCTGGCCAGGTCTTCTCCCTCACTTTCTGAATCATCCGAGTCCAGGAGTCCGGGTCCAGGAACCTGGGTCACAACACAGCCCAAGCTCCATCAGAAACCTCTCCGGGTCCATCAGGCACCTGGGACGGAACTAGCGAACCGGCTCCGTCTCCCTGCGGTGTGGGTTGGTGGTTTGGAAGTCAAGTTGAAGGAGTGAATGATCTGACCATGACAGGGGTTCAATAACTAAACCCCCCAATTCCAGATCATTCAACCACTGTCCCGAGACAAAAATCAAGTCCAGAGTGTTTCCTCCGATGTGAGTGGGACCATTAACTAACTGGGTCAGGTCCAAGTCTGTCATGGAAGCCATGAACTCCCGAGCCATCATCGAGGTTTCGCCTACCGACGGCAGGTTAAAATCCCCCATAACCATGAGTCTGGGGGTATCCACCGCCGTCCCGGCTATCACCTCAAGCAGTTCGGGCAGGGCTGCTGTCACATAGCAAGGAGCCAGGTATGTAATCAGCAGACCCACCTGCATCCCCAGACCCCACTTCACAAGGAGAGACTCACATCCGGCTATCTGCGGCACAGTGACCTCCCTCAGCTCCAGACCTTCGTTAATAATAACCACCATCCCCCCCACCCCTACCCTGGGCCCTCGGCTGATGAAATGCACAGAAGCCTGGTGGGCACATCTCAATAAGGGGGACCCCCCCTTCCGTGCCCAGCCAGGTCTCCAAAATGCCCATTAGGTCTGCACCCCCCTCCTGTATGAGATCAAATATGAGGAGGGCTTTATTTACCATGGACCTGGCATTACACAACATCAGCCGAAGGTCCAGGCCCTGGGGATTCCAGCCACTCAGGGAACAAGTAAAGCCAGAGGGACCGGAGTGCGCGATCGTTTGTAAACAGCGAGCGCATACTCCCCGAACATGATGTGGGCCCCCGCTTCCACCGTATCTGCCCCTCCCATGTACCGTGCCAATGGAAAAGCCCATATATGGTTGAGTTCCAGCCTTCTCCTTCCCCTCCGAACTTATGACCTCTGAGCCGCGAGCCCTAGCAAGGTCCAGCCCTATCCCTGATGAGTTACCCCCACAACCCATCCTAACCCTCCCGCCCCTTAAAAACCCCTTAAAAGATAACTTTAAAAAATTCCTAAGCCCCTTCTTGGCCACATGCCTCCTCTCAGGATTCCAAATTCCGTCATCAAGGTAGGCCCTCGATAGATTGGAGGGCCAAATCTGTGAGAGGGGAGAGTCTCGCAGACCAAGGAGTTGCGCAGATGAGTACATCAGTGTTCAAGAAAGTGACGGATGGTCCAATCCCAGCCAGTCCTGATGGTACCGCCTTCACCGGGGACTAACTTAGATGACAGGAATTAAAGGGTCCAAAAGATGGAATAATGACCTGGGATGGCCGCCATTTCTGTGGCCATCACCCAATCTAGCCACCCAAGCCTCCAAGGGCCCCAAAAGAGGGAGAAGCCTCCACCGCCAAAAGATGGAAACTATGGCCTCAGCTACTCCCAGGTCTCGAGGGGGACTCCATGGGGGGGCTCCGTGGGGTCTTGTGGGACACAACGTCACTACCGCCGCTGCCCCCGTTGCCAAAATGCCGCCGCCATCGTCACCATTTGACCAAAACCGATGGGCCACAACTCGCCAGCCTCACTGCCAGCCTCAGTCTTCCTGGCTGGCCAGATGATCCGTGGGCTTCCAAGGGCTCCGTGGGGTCTGCTGGGTCCTATAGGGAAACACCGTCACCACCCACCATCGCCGGAGTACCGTCGCCGCTGCCGTCGCCATCACACACCGAACCCAACTAGGCCTCCGCTCACCCTGGGCCTCATTTTGAGCCAGCCTCTCTCCTCCGGGCTGGTGGGATGATCCTCCAACTGGGCCAAGCACCAAAGAGGTCAGAAAACGGCACGCCCAGCCTGGGCCGACTAGGGAAAGGCCACTGCCGCTGCTGCCAGAACTCCGCTACCTCCGCCATCCCACACCGAACCCAAATCGAGGATCACCGCTCACCCTGGACCTCACCTCTCTCCTCCAGGCTGGTGAGATGTTCCCCCAGCAGGGCCAAGGACCGGGCCAGCCAGAAACGACTCCTCTGGTCCGGGCCAACTGGGAAAAGGCCGCCACTTTCCACCACTAGCTTACCGCAGCGCCATCTTGAGGCATGCGCAGAAGGGCATAAATATCCCCACGTATGCTGCATTCTGTTTGAAATAGGACCAGTGAGTTCATTCATTCTCCTGAATATAACTTCAATTTTGTACTGCTAGGCTGAAGAAGTATCTCGGGTGCCAGTTTTATTTTGTCCTTTAGACTCATAACATCACAGGTTGCACCTGAGTCCAGCTGGCAGGGTTGAATTATGTTGTTAAACCTGGGATTCACAAACCATTTTTTTGCCCTTGGAGTGTATTGCGCCGATACATTCTTTCCTATAAACCACATCAGTGATAAACAAGGATGCATCCCCCTGAGATGCATTCTCCAATTTTGCCATTTGGCTAAAATTCATAATTTCACATAATGGATGTCAGAGGGATTGTGACATCAAACGAAACCATGATTTCATCCTCATCTATTGTCACATCTTTGATTCTTTGAAGGCACTATGGTGGGGGGTTACTGAAGTATTTGTTCCCTATTGTGAGATGCCCAAACTTTTTTGTTTTTGTTTTTTTGTGCTGTTTTAGGTAAGAGTCCCTGTTAATGATACAATTGGATGGAGAGGTGTGTCAGGCTTATGCATTTGGGGGCATGTAGATATGTAGGGAGGATATTTTCTGGGATGTAATTCTAGTAATTCTTGGTACAAGTAGTTTTAATCATAAGTAAACGAACCCCCAACAAGCCATCATTACAGGTATATATCTACCTTGCCTAATTGTCTGTATGGAGTCGAGGTTCATTGGGATGTAATTGTCAGAGTGTGCACAGCGTGACTATTATTTTGAGACCACCCAGGAGCAAAATACAGGACACAGAGGTTTGTCTTACAAACAGTGGTTTATATACATAGATGCACGTGGCAGGTAGGCAATCAAGCAATCAATCTTCTTCAACTCTACACAGAGAACTACAATGCAGGTAGGACACAACGAGGAAAGAGATACAGGGGGGAGGGGGAGAGAGAGAGAGAGAGAGAGACGCCCTCTCATGGCCTCCCATATATAGACAGCTTCTTAACCCAGCTTTTAAAGTGGCAGTAACCCTGCTGACTCATCCTCAGTCTTAAAGGGCTCATCAGCTTTACATCATCATTACCCTGACATTAATTCTGGTAATTCTTTTGCTTTTTGTATATATTGTGATCACTCCATGATAATTGCAGTTTGGCTTTGTCTTCTGGAAGGATGTTGGTCTGGTCCTTTGTTGGTTTGTTTGAAATTTTCTTGGATTTCTCTGGGAAGTCCTCTGGTTTTGAACACTTCTTCTAAGACTGCAAAGAATTCCAGTCGATTGGCATTACTTGTATTATAGTTGAGGCCTTTCTGTAGAATTCTGTTCTGTGGATAGTGGATAGTAACACTATTTTGCAGTTGCTGCTGGATAGGCTTCTCTATGGCAGTGCCTTCACTCTGGAAAGTTATATATTATTTTAGACTGTTGGTTTCCTTGGGTCTACAGTGGATCAAAAGTTAGGATATACTCTGGGAGCTCGAGGGCCGGGCTGGGTGCCTGCCCTCCACTGCCCAGGGCTCCAGGCAGCATGTACCACCATCTGGGGGTCCTCTTTGTGGCCTGAGAGGGTTGGTGATGTTCCTCTGGTGGACAAGGGTTTGGAGCTCATCTTCCTCTGCTGAGAATAGATCCCCTGTCAATCCCACCTGGCCCATCACAGGTGCCCCCTGATGTGAGTGACATTGAGCTGGCCACCCTGGCCATGCCCACCCCAGCCACCCGAGGTTAACCACAACCCTGATGTGGCCCTCAATGAAATTGAGTTTGACACCCCTGCTGTACATAGAATTAATAGAACAGTAACTCAGGATGACAATTGAGCCCAAATTTTCTATTGCTAAGCAAGGCAGCTGTTAATTTTACAACCTTTTTGCTGTGGTTGTTAAGCAAATTGCAGCTGTTAAGTGAATTCTGTGGTTGCTAAGTGAATCTGGCTTCCCCATTGACTTTGATTGTCAGACGCTCCCTAGGAAGGTTGTAAATGACAATCCCAAGACACGGCAACCCTTGTAAATGCATGCTGGTTGTCAAACATCTGAAGTATGATCAGGTGACTATGGGGAAGCTGCAAGGGTCAAAAGTGTGAGAATTGTTCAACAGTCACTTTTTTCAATGCCATGGTAACTTTGAACAGCCATTAAATGGATGGTTGTAAGTCAAGGACTACCTTATTAACTTAATTAATCATTATAATATATATTCTACATGTGTTGAACTCATGCTGTCACAATTTTATATTGTGTTATTTCTCAACCACCTCCATTGCACTGTTCCCCCACTGCCAACCAGAATAATTGGGCTGACGGCACTCACAGCATTGCCTCCTCAGCCATCACGAGTAGTACAGGCCAATTCCAGTGGAGTGAGATGTCCTTCACCCCATTGGACCCCCATGAAAGGTTTTCAAGGTAATTACCAATACCTTGAATTGCACCTGGAAGCAGATTGGTAACCAATGCAGCTCATGGAGCAGTAGGCTCTATGGAGCCATTTTAGGACCCCCAAAACTACCCACGCTGCCACACTCTATACCAGCTGAAGCTTCTGAATAATCTTCAAGGGTTTATGAAGAACAGATTACAACAGTCCAGTCAAGAGATGACTAGCGACTGAACAACTGAGCGCAGGCAATCTGGTCCAGGAAAGGCTGCAATTGATACACAACACAAAGTTGTGCAAAGGGTCTCCTAGCTATGACTGCCAACTGTTCTTCAAATACAAGTTGTGAGTCCAGGGAACCTCCAAGTTGTGGACTGGGTCTTTCTGGGGCATTGCCACCCCATTCAGAGTCAAAAATGACAAAGTCCTGGATCCCAGAGCCCCGTGGATGCAAAGACATTTGGTCTTACCTGTTGTCCCCTATCTAAGCCCCCGCAGCCTCTAAGTACCACAGAGGGGCACCACAGCCTCACTAGGGTCACCAAGAGTAGAAATATAGAGTTGGGTGTCATCAACACACAATATATACCTCAACCCGTGGTGATGGATGATTTCATCCAGTGGTTTTGATGTTGAAAAGGAACGGAGAAAGTACTGAGCTCTGCAGGACACCACAGAATAGCAGCCAAAGGCTGGACCTTTCACTCCCTATCAATATCAGTTAGGACCTGCCACAGAGAAAGGAACTAAACCAGCCTCCCTGTGGAGGGGGGTCACCATACAAGTGTCAGGGAAACCAGGATGTGATCTGACCATGACAAGGGAGATAATCTTATATCTCCTACCAGCAGTATTTATGACCGATTCTTGAAGTTAGGAGCTGCTTTGGCCTAGAGGTGGAGCTCTTGCCTCACAATCAGGAGGTTGTGAGTTCAATCCTAGGTAGAGGCCAGATATAGGGTCTCCTGCTTGGGCAGGGGGTTGGACTAGATGACCTGCAAAGTCCCTTCCAACTCTGTTACTCTGTTAAAGTTCTGGCTAATCCCAATAATCCCATGGTCACATAACTGCAATTCAAGTACCTGGCAACCAGCTTACACCTATGACTATTGCAGTACCCCATTGTCACATGATCACTATTTGAGACATTTCCTGCTGCTTTCTTCAAGCAATGGGGAAGCCAGCAGGGAAGGTTGCAAGTTACTCTGGTAAGTTCCTCCAGTATATCCCTGCATTCATGCACAGCATGCATTGAATCTCTCAAAGCCTTCCCCACACTTTGTGGAAGCCCCCTTATTCACTCCTTATTGGGACTCTTCCCATTTAACTAACTTTGGGTAAACAAATTTTATGAAAGTAGGTTTTCATCAACTCAAGCAATTCCACAAGCTTAAAGTTGCACCTGTACCAGGTGTACTGTGAAGTTTCAAATTTAATTAAAATAATGTCTGTTGCATCTCATCGTGGCTAAGGAGCATTATTACTTCCAAACTATGAGCAGAGTTTTCAAAGCATGCCACTTATATTTCAAGGGCAATGTCTAAAAACAGAATGTCAAGAGAAAGAGGAGGAAGAGGGGGGAAAGAGAAGCAGGAGTAGTCCTGGCATTAATATAAATATATATACATACACATATAGACACACATACATGTACATGTATGTATATGTAATATATATATGGTGATGTAGTATACATATGGTGGCAGTCAGAATATTGTCCCCCAAAATAGTCATAAGTATATAAAAAAGAAATTTGGCACTTGTACACCTCAACGTTCAAAGTTTACTATTTTTAATTGCAAATGTATTACTTCTAATCAGTGATGGGATTCTACCGGTTTGAACCAGTTCGGGGGAACTGTTTGCTCTGACTTTCAGCCTTGAGCGAACTGGTTCTCTATCTTTGAAGTGGGCCTGCTCACCGGCCCCTGCATTATACTTACCTATATTTCTGCTTCCAAAGCCCAGCTGATTGGGGCGGCAGAATGAATTGCCGCTTCTCAGCTGTTTTCCTTTCTCTCAGCAATGTGGAAGTTCAATTTTTGGCAAAGTGTGCACATGGGCGTAGTGCGCGTCTGGTGCGCATGCTCTGTGAACCAGTTGTTCAATGTCATAATCCCACCACTGCTTCTAATTGCATCATCAGCCTGGAAATAAGTTCCGATGTTCTTCTTATTATGACAAAAATAGAGGCCAGCTTCTTGTTAATGGGTTGAAGAAATCCATGTATTAATTTAATAAATTTCTATGCTGCTCATGTCACTGATACAGCAATTCTGGATGGTATTTCAGTCTTTGATCAACTGTGAGAGCCAAGAGGATGGCAATGGCAATAATCAATGGCAATTAGAGACCGTACCATACGTACACAGTAGATTCAAGTCTGACTTACTTTTAATAATTAAAAGTCCAAGGGACCAGAGTGTGAGATCGTTCGCAAATAATGCTCACGCACTCCCCGAACATAATACGGTCCCCCGCTTCCGCCGTATCTGCCCCTCCCAATTACCGTGCTGATGGAATGGCCCTCATGGAATCGAGCACCCGCCTCCACCCTCGCCTCTGAATCTATAATGTCGACACCGTGAGCCCTCACAGGATCTGGCCATGTCCCAATCCCAATTCCTGTCCCTGGTGGGTTTTCCCCCAAACTCAACCTCCCCCTCCCTCCCCTCCCATTAAAACACAATTTTAAAAAGCCCCTAAGTTCTTTCTTTGCCGCACGCCACCTCTCGGGATTCCAAAATCCGTCATCGAGGTAGGCCCTCGATAGCGTGGAGGGCCAAATCTGCGAGAGGGGGGAATCTCGCAGACCAAGAAGATCCGCCGCTGAGTACATAGGGCTTAGCTAAGAAGAACACTATAAGAGAAGGAGAAATAGTGTCAGTTGTGAATGGGTGATGAATGTGGATTGAACGGAAAGTGAATAACCAGAATGAAAAAAGTACATTGATGTGATCTGGTTGTGTAATTGGAAGGAATGAAGCAATGAGGAGGACGGGAAATACACACACACACCAAAATATAATTTGCGTGTGTGTGGATATGCACGCATACATACAGAGGAATAGAGAAAAAAATGAGTCAGGACTTTCTCAGCATTTCTTTTCATCTTAACTAGCTGAAACTAGTGAGATTTTCAAAAAGAGAAGTGAGAAGTTTGAGGAATAAAAGACAACACATGAAATGTGTTGGTGGCTCAACAGACTAAGACAGTCTGTTATTAACACAGCTGCTTGCAATTACTGCAAGTTCAAGTCCCACCAGGCCCAAGGTTGACTCAGCGTTCCATCCTTTATAAGGTAGGTAAAATGAGGACCCAGATTGTTGGGGGCAATAAGTTAACTTTGTATATAATATACAAATGGATGAAGACTATTGCTTAACATAGTGTAAGCCACCCTGAGTCTTCGGAGAAGGGTGGGATATAAATGCAAAAAAAAAAAAAGGTTTATGGATATAGTCAGTGGTGGGATTCAGCCAGTTCATACCACTTTGGGAGAACCGGTTGTTAACTTTCTGAGCAGTTTGACAAACTGGTTGTTGGAAGAAATTATTAAGGTAGAGAACCAGTTGTTAAATTACTTGAATCCCACCACTGGATATAGTTGAAACAAGGACATCTTTCAGGGATATGAAAGCATGAGACCATAAAGAATAATGTTGATATAAACTAGATTTAACTATAATTCCCTTTCCCTTTCTCTTTCTTATGCCTTGCTTTAATTCAGAGGTCTTCAAATTTGGCAGCTTTAAGACTTGTGGACTTCAGTTTCCAGAATTCTCCAGCCAGCATAGCTTTAAGACTTGTAGAAGTTGAAGTCCACAAGTCTTAAAGCTGCCAAGTTTGAAGACCTCTGCTTTAATTCATTTGGCTTCCTATTTATTATTCTTCGTTTAGGCTTTGCAAGGCATTGCTTACCCCAAAAAGGAATAGCTTGATGGCTATGTTTTCCTATTTATATATACAACCAATACACCCATGTTTTTATTGGTTTGAAGTTAAATGGATGTAAATAATTTTGTAAGCAACCGTGTGCTGCGTTAAAATACCAGAATTACCAAGTCAAATAACCAGATTAGTAAAGGTTTTTTTAAAAAAATCCTTGCTCTCAGGCTGGAACAGATTTATTGAATATGAGGTGATAACATTCATTAATATAAAATTAGCATTCTATATAAATATGATGAATGAATAAATTCACAATATCATAACATCTGTGAATGTAGTAAATTCAGTGCTAGTCATATTATTGGTAGAATAAAAGGTGTTTGTGCAACATATGTCATTTTGTTAAATTTCATGACAAGTAATGAATCTTGGTTTATTTGTCTGGTGAGTAAAGTTGTTAAACAGATGTTATAGGAAACTAAAGAAACAAAAATAAAGGTTTATTTAGAATTACTAAATATAGGTCAGTATCTATATAATCCCACAATTTGTTTTTTTAACAGCATAGTTCCTACTATATTGTGTAAGCTTAGTGATATGGTACTTCATATTCAAAAAAATAAAGAAAAATAAAAGGCAGTATGTGAAAAGAAAACATATAATGGCAAGTGCTGGTATAATGAAGTAACTTAAGAAGGGAGACTGTTCCACATTTTTTTGAGATTAAGGGTAATACTTAAATTTTGTATTTTAAAAAAATCAAAAGCAGTTGTAATCCATACATACAGTATATGAATTTGTTCACTAGTAACGTTATCATTAGATATGGGGAATGTTTCTGGAGAATTAGGACCATGTTAGTAAAACAAGATACTAATTTTAAGATTTACACCAGAATACTATCAAAGTGGTCACATAGCTCTAATTGATGAGTAAATAATATGCTATAGACAAGTCCTTTGTTTGATGCCCAGAAAAAAAGTAAAATGAAAGGATGTAAAAATTATTGTTGGTTTAAGAATTAGGAATGTTGAGTTAGTTATCAATAAACTATAGGCTGTGGCTAAATCCTAAAGATCTCTACAGTAGCATTGTTGTTGTTATGGTTTAATTGCATGGTTAGCCAGATGTCAGACTGAATTTGGCAATTTTATCTACCTATCCAGTCCTTCCCAAGGACCCAAGGATAGGTAGGTGTGGATGTTTGATGATGTTAGAAGTATCGTTGCAAGCTATTCTGAGTAAATCTGCCTTTTGCAATTGATTGATGATGAATTTGTCAATGCTGAATGATGTTCAATGGTGCTCCAGTTGTTTTGGGCCTATTACTTATTAGGCCTATTACTTATTATTTCCACATATCCAATACAAGCCATCTGGAGCATGCCAATTAAGAGTTACCACATCCATCCATAACCCACTGAGTCTAGTTATATTTTCAATGGGGTGACTAGGTTGCATCAGTCCATACTGAAAGGTGACAGTAAGCGAAGAAAACACCCTTGCGTGTAATATATGATTTTTTACACTTATCATTGCATTATATTTTCCTCCTATTAGTCCTATGCATAAGAAAATTCTTCTCAAATATTGAACTCAAATATTAAAATATTGCATTAAATCAATCCATTCTATACCATCAGGGATTATGATATCACTATCTCCTAGGTCTACTGTGTTCAAGTCAGGTTGACCTCATTCAATGTCCCAATTTTCTGGTGCAGGATGTATATAGGAATAGTTTCTTGGGGAGCGATCCCTTGCACATTTTCAAACTGATAAGGTGGAGACTAGCTCCAGATATGAAAAGTTTGTTAATACAACTTGGGGTCTGGCTTATCTCTTTTGTGAGCTCTAAACAACCTTTTTCCTTCAATTATGTCCCTTCTGACGTCAGACCTCATTTTAACAAGCCTGTGTGATGACTTGGGATGCAAATATGTAACATGTTTGACTACGTGTAACTCATTTCCTATGCAAAGTGGAGGTTACTTTTATTCTGTCCAATCAATTTTCTGTTGATTGTCTCCCGAAGCTGTGGGTGCTTCATTACTGGAGGTTTTTAAGAGGAAATTGAACAATTTTTCAGAAGGGGGTTGGACCAGAAAACCTCCAAGTTTCCATCCAACTCTGATATTCTGTTTTTGGTATTGTGTTGAGTGTGTGTAAAATTTCAGTGATTTTTCTTTGCAGTTTAGTTTGGATTTAATGCATTGGAGGGCGTTCTTGTAAAAGGTACAATCCTATGAAATTTTATTTACAGCATGTGTTTTTGGAACTCCTTGCTCCTGCAAAGAGATGATTAATTACTGTGTATTCTCTGTGCTCAGAGGCTGAAGCCGTCGTGTTCTTTGTGCCAGCTGGGCGTCCTGCTACCCTCTGGTGCTGGCCATGGCTGGATCCATACAGGAGAACACCCCGCCGACAGGCAGACAGGCAGCACAGATCATAGAAGTATGTGGAATCGTGGCAAAATGAAGGTGGACATTTCGGGTTCTGGTGAGCTGTGGCTTGTAGTCACTGTGCCTTTGACTTCTCTGGCACCTGTGGCAAAAGGCTAATGTCCAGGTGTCTTACCAGATTCCAAGGCTGGAAAAAACACAAGTCAGTTATGGCATTTATGACTTTTTTAAAAAAGTTTTTTTAACAGTTGATTTGTCTCCTGTGTGACCATGGGTCATTCAAGCAAGGGAAGCCGCGCATCTCACCTAATCTATCCAAGTGAACTCTCAGGGGAGAAGGTTTGCATATCCCATGTGTGGAAGGAAGAACCTGCTTTCCTGCTAGTGGATGTAACAGAGCTATAGCAGCAGAATAGTAAATGCTCAATAACATCAATATGGAACCTGAGTGGAAATTTAATAATGTGTTCATAAAACCCTGGCTTCATGGAACTAATGGCTAGTGATTGTCTTTTGATTCAGTAGGTTTTGACAGGAACCTGTACAGAGAAACTACAGTCACAATTCGGAACTGCGAGCACGCGCATGCGCGCTCTCACTTTGCTCTCGCGCAGCGCTCCTGCACATGTGCAGCAAACATACAAGTATATTTGCATTCCCTACTTCTGATTGTTATGGCCATTGTGTTTTTTAATTTTCAAAAAACCTTTATTAACATTTAAAATATTAAAATACAAATAAAAATTCACATATGACAAAAATACATCCGTAATAATCTGACAGTACACAATTCTTAACTGTTCATATATTCCTAAGTATTCCTACTTAAACAAACATATGTAAACACAATTTATATCTTATTTTGTTCTATACATTTTCTATTTTTAAATTCTATCCATTGATACCAATTTTCCCAAGTTGAGTAGTATTCCAAGTCTGCCTTATTATTTAATTCAATAGTAAATTTGTTCATTTCTGCACTTTCAAAATTTTTCCGGATTATTACACAGTCTGTTGGCATAGTGGACATTTTCCAGGCTTGTGCGAGTATGATTCTCATTGCTGTAGTAATAGAAATAATCAGATATTTAATTCTTTTGGAATATTTTCCTTGAACGATCCCCATAAGAAACAATTCAGGTTTCAATTCTATTTGACAATGCATGATTTCTTTAGCCAATTTTGTATTGTAATCCAGTATTTATTGACTTTTGGGCAAAGCCACCATACATGAAAATAGGTACCTTGTGCTTGTTTACATTTCCAGCACTTAGGTTTTTTCCAAGTCTTGTTGGGGTTAAATGCCACCGATAGAACATTTTATACTGATTTTCTTTACATGAGGTGGATTTTGTTAATTTTTCTCCCAAATTTTTTCCCAATCTTCTAACTCAATATTTTTGTCTAATTCTTTGTAATAATGTCTCAAGGGTCAGGATAAAGAGCAGAGGTGGCAGAGCACAGCCCTGCCTAACTCCTTTCATTATCTTAAATAAATTTGTAGTCTCCCCATTTATTATTACCCTTGCCTTTTGCATGGAATAAATCAATCCAAGCATCTTTTCAAATTTATCTCCAAATTTCATGGCTTTAATTCGTTGTATCATAAATTCCCAATTTAAATTATTGAAGCCTTTTTGACTGTCCAGGAAGACAAGGGCCGCTTGTCTCTCTGGATGCACCTCATAATATTCCAGTATATTGATTACTATTCTGGTATTATATCTAATTTGTCTCATAGGGAGAAATCCATTTTGATCTGTGTGTATCTTCTCATTTAGTATTTTTTTTTATCTGTTCCGCCATAATGTTCATAAATATTTTGTAATCCGAATTTAACAGTGAAATTGGTTTATAATTCTTAATTAGTTTGTTGTCTATGCCTTCTTTAGGGATCAAAGTAATATATGCCTCTTTCCATGGTTCTGGTAGCTTTGCTTCCTTCAAGATTTCATTACATACTTCCAATAATAGTAATTCTATTGAATCTCCTGAGCGTTTATTAATTTCCCCTGGCAATCCATCTGGTCTTATACCTTTTTTGTTACCAAATTGCTTCTTTAATTTCCAATAATGTTATTTCCGTATTCAATAATTTTCTTCTTCTATCAATGAGAGCCCAGTTCCTTCCTTCAAATACTCACTTATTTTTCCTTGAAATGTCTCTTCCTGTCTATAAAACCTCTCAAAAAATTCCTGTGTAATTTCTTTTTTCTTCTCCATATTACTTTCCACGGATCCATTTTCATCCTGAAGTTGGTGTATTGTTCTTTCTTCTCTTTCCTTTTTTAATTGATAGGCCAGCCACTTCCCTGGCTTATTAGCATGTTCAAAGTAATTTTGTTCTGCAAATTTTAAGTTTCTTGCCAATTCTTTTTGGTCCACAATATTCAATTTATGCTTGACTAAGGCCATTTTATTTTTAGTTTGTTCATCCTTAGGATCTATTTGTAATAGATTTTCTAATGTTTTAATTTCCTTGGACAGAGTGTTATAATCTCTTCACTTATCTTTATTTCTTTTTGGAATACATGCTATTGTAATCTCCCTTAAGTATACTTTTATACTGTCTCAGAGATTTTGTAATGAGGTGTGGTGTTTCTAGTTGTCTTTAAAAAATAATTCCAATTCTTTTAATATCTTTTGAATATATTCTTTCTCTTTTAACATTTGTGGATTCAGTGTCCTTCTACCTTTCTTCCTTTTTGTCCTTTCCATATTATTTTGAGAGGATTATGATTGGCCCAGGTGTTTGGCATAATCTCTACATTTTTAACATCTTTGACTAAGTCTCCATATATCCAGGCTATGTTGATTCTCGACCAGGAACTATGGGGATTGGAGTAGAAATTGAATTTTGTTTCTTCTGGTTTACAAATTCTCCATACGTCTAATAGGTTTAATTCTTCTGCCAGTTCAAAAAAACTTTTCGTAAGGTATCCCTTTTTATTTTTGTTTTTTGGTTATTTGCATAATCTTTTTTAATGTCCACTATTGCATTATAATCACCAATCAAGTTGATTGTGATCACGGGTCATTCAAGAAAGGGAAGCTGCACATCTTACCTAGTCTATCCAAGTGATCTCTCAGGAGAGAAGGGTTGCATATCCCATGTGTGGAAGGAAGAACCTGTTTTCCCCTTTAGTGGACATAACTAAGAGCTATAGCAACAGAACAGTAAATGCTCAATAACATCAATACGGAACCTGAGTGGCAATATTAATAATAAATGTGTGGTGAGTCTTAATAAAACCCTGACTTCCTGGAACTAATGACTAGTGATTGTCTTTTGATTCAGTAGGCTTTGACAGGAACCTGTGCAGAGAAACTACAGTCACAATTCGAAACTGCGAGCATGCGCATGCGCGCTCTCACTTTGCTCTCATGCAGCACTTCTGCGCATGCGCAGAAACTTTATGCGCATGCGCAGAACCTTTATGCGCATGTGTAGAGCATCCATGATGACGTCCAGATGGGTGGGTGGAGCCTCCCCCCGTTGCCGGTATCAGTTCACCTGAACCGGGGCGAACTGGTAGAAACCCACCACTGTCGCATATCCTCCACATAATGGTCATTTTTGTTGGGAATACGACATACTGAATTTGAACTTTTAATTTCTCTGCTGCACTGAAGCACCACAGGATGGTTCATTTTGGATATTTGGACCTGCTGTTTATACTGTGTTTTCTTATACATGGTATTTGCCTGGTTTGAGGCTCTTCAATTGGCACTGCCCTCCTCCTTATTTCTGCATTGCTTGTAATCGATGCCCATATTATTGTAAATGCCATTAAGCTACTACCCACTGAAGTCTCCCCTGTGTCTGTAATTGCTATTTGGCCTCACGCAGCCCTAGTTTGTTTGTTTTTTATCAGCAAACATACAAGGTGTATGTGCATTCACTACTTCTGATTGTTGTGCCCATTGTTAGGCACAGGGATAGTTTTTTTAAAAAAATGTATTTTAACTTAGGCTATGTTTTTTTCCCTTCAATTTTTAAGAAGAAATTGACTCCTTCCTGGTTGTCTCTCTCGAGATCATCGACACCATTTTTTGGTGTTTGTTATTTTGATTGATATATTAGAGATTTTGCTTTCTTTCTTTTTCCTCAGAGTTCCTGCCTAGTACAATGTGATTTTTGGGCATTGGTTTTTACCAGGCTTCTATTCCTTCCCCCCGCCCCCCCGAATTTGACTCTTCTGCTCCTTTGATCCCTGATCCTTTTGGTCCAAGCTTTCTTCTTCTTGGTGATGCTAAAAGGGCATCTTTTGTTTGCCTTTTAGCATTAAAGGGGGATTATGAGGGGCAAATAACAAGGGTTTTGTTATTTGTTAGCAAACATAGTTTTTAATTTGATTAATTTTATCTCTTTTAAAATGATGCTCAGCTTTATTAGCTGTTAATATTCCTAAACCAGATAAGAAAAGTTTGTTAGTACAACTTGGGGTCTGGCTTATCTCTTTCATGAACTCTAAATAACCCTTTTCCTTACAATTATGCCCCTTCTGATGTCAGACCTCATTTTAACGAACCTGTGGGACAACATGGGACTACATGTGACTGATTTCTTATGCAAAGGGGAGTTTATTTTATTCTGTCCAATCAATTTTCCTCTTTCATTTTCTTTGTTGTGTTAACTGTAAAAAGGAGGGAAACATGCGACTTGAGGTTCTCTCTTTCTTTACATAGAGAGATCCCACTTTGTGAGGGTACCATAATAAACTGCTTTTAAATGATCTTATGACTCAGTTGCTTATTGGTGAGGTAAACTGAGGTAGAAGTCTGGCTTTCAATACAGTTTCCTACATTTTATTATCACAACTATTTCCCCCAATTTTTAAGCTACTTACATAATCAAAAGGGAGGAAGGAATCCTAACTCTTTTCTAAAATGACACAAAGCAACATCTACATTTGGCAAATCACGGTGTGCGTTAACTAAAGTTTCTATACTTGGTGCCACTTTTCCACAGAAAATATTATTTTATTGGGAGCCTGGAATTTTGGTGAAGTTCTGTACAAAAAATGGGTGTCACTTGATTTGTAGTCTACTCTGGAGTAGATCCAAGAAGAGAAACAAGTGTAGCATTTTATGTTTGAGGACAGGGGCTTTTAATGACAAGAGATTGAAGTTGACAGGAAGAGCAGCAGGATTTAGATAAGGTGCAAACCTGGCTCCAGAGGCGTTTGTGTGGGGCACGGTTCCCAAAAATGAAGATGGTGACTGCAAAGGATCAAAGTCCTGCTCATTTTTAATGCAATGCAATGCTCATTAAAAAGGGATGTGACTTCCACTGTATGGCTGCCAATTTGATCCTTAGGAAACCTGCCCTTCCTAGTGGATGTCCCTGGGATGATTCTGTTTAAATGACAACTGAAGATGGGTTAGTTCATTCAAACATTTGCTGGGCAATGATATACACAGAAGCAGACTGCCTTTTCAAATAAAGTTTGTTTTAACTGAAGAACATTTAGTGTGTCAAAAGTCTTATTTTACCGCAGATTATGTTATGGCTGTTCGTTGAAGGACTGCCTCTTCCAGATTATATCTACCCATCTCATTAGAGTCCAGCAAGAGGGTTATGTTGCAAGTCCCATTGGCAAGGGCTTCTTCATTTCCAAGAGCTTCATCTGATGAAATCCAGATAATGTGTCTTTTCTGCTATGACTCCCACCCTCTGGAATATCATCCTTCCTGGAGGTGACCTTAGTGCCATCTTTCAGACAGCTCTGAAAACATGGTTCTTCCAGCAATGTTAGAGATCCTTTGGGGAGCCTGCAAGATAACTATATTGAGTTTAGGTGGGTGTTCTCCCACAATCTTTTATTATCTTATTTGTTTTTATTTTTAAATTATTTTAATAGTTGTTTTAACTATTAGTTGAACACCACCCACAGTCATATTTAATGAAGTAAATGGCTATATAAATATGCTTAATGAATAAATAAATTTAGTGAAGATGGTAATATTCTCTTTCCTTTTTGTACACCACTCTGAATTTCTCTAGGAGGAACTTTGATTGAAAAATAAAATAATAAATCATATTTTTCTGTTATTATACCCATGGTATTTATTTTGTGTGGTACTGTGAAAAGTTAAAAAAAAAAAGTTAAATGGAAACCCAAATGGCCCAAGGAAAGAGTCATTCCATGGAGTCTTAGCAGTGTCCAAGAAAATAAATTGCTTTCTATGTTCATCTAAAAAAAAAAGTCAAGATTACGGTTGTAACAAACAGAAAAGAGATGGGGCTTTGACTGCGCAGTCACAACCTATAACTTGTCCTTTTTTTACACTTCTGTACATGCCTCTATTGGCAAGCATAGTGGATATCTTTGGTTGGTGTCCAAGTCCTTGACAGCAAGCTATTCTTTGGAAAGAATTTGAATAGTTGCCTCTCCTACATTTTTGGAACCTGTAAAGATAGAACATCCCAGTTTACATAGGGTATTTTTAAAGAGCTAGAGGAATTCACAGTTCACTGTTTGGAAAGAGAACATTGCAATCGATCAGCATTTTATTCATCAAATCATGTACTGAGGTTGAGATATACAGGTTGACTTACACAGCCTCCATCTACAGTATATGGGGATACCAGGGGTGAAATGCTACCAGTTCAGACTGGTTCTCCTGAACCAGTAGTAAAAAATGCTACCAGTTCAGGCAAACCAGTATTTCCGACGATCAACTGGGTGATGATCAGCTGTGATGCACGATTTATATTTGCTAGAATTGTTGGATTTCCTGCTTTCTACCTAATCTAAATCGCGTGGCACAGCGGATTCCCCCCCCTCACTGTTCTACTTACCTTTGCAGACTTGGAAGGCTTCCAAATGTTCCTTTTTTAGTGTTGTGAGCATGCGCGCAAAGCACACGCTTGGTAGCAAACTCACAGAACTGGTAGTAGACTTCAGAGGATTTCACCACCGGGGGATAGCCACAGATTATGGTTTAAAAAGATAAAAACAGTGGTCATGATAGTGTAATCAAACTATATTTGATTTTATGTGTATTAAAAATGTAATAAACTTCATTGATCAAATGATTCTGGCTAGTCCTGATTTTTTTTTATGCCTTCTTTTGGCACATTCTGACCAAGAATGTAGAAAATGGCAGGAGAAGGGAGGACAAGGAGGAAGAAAATGGCAGTAAAAGGGAGGAGAAGCAGAGACTTATTTTTGTGCACCTGACCTTCCAAGAATCTTACCTTGCTTTATGGAAAGGATATTCTTATAACCTTCCTTCCTTCCTTCCTTCCTTCCTTCCTTCCTTCCTTCCTTCCTTCCTTCCTTCCTTCCTTCCTTCCTTCCTTCCTTCCTTTCTTTCTTTCTCCTTCCTTCTCCCTCCTTCCCTCCCTTACTCCCTCCCTATTTCCAAGAGGTCCATTGAGGTGCATGCAAAATATTCTTACAGATATCAGGTTGATGGATTGCAAAAGGCTTTTGAAATGTGGTTCAAAAACTAATGAATTTTGGCCATCCTGAATGTTGAGTTTCCCCCTATCCCCTGGCCAACATAATAAATGTACCTTCGTGCAGCAAGATCACTCTTTTTTAGGAAACATGATCTCAGTGAAGGCATGAGGGTGAATAATAATGTCGGAAAATCTAAATAGCACTTAAAGCTTGCTGTTGAAGAAAAATGGTCCTCCTGATATTTAAATATTTAAAAATCCTCCCCAGGTTTCCATAGATAGGAAAGGAATATGTTTCTTCAGTAATCTGAAAAACTGAAGTCCCATTTTGCAGAATTAAACCTGTTTATTTACAGGAAGTTTTCAACTAATGACCAATAACTAATTGGGAACCAGAAGTTTTGTTGTTAAGCAAGGCAGTTGTTAAATGAATTGCATCCAACTGTACAACCACTTTTATCATGATTATTAAACCAATCACAGCAATTGAGTGGATTAGTTTACTTTACTTTATTGTCATTGCACCTTGTACAATGAAATTAAATGCCATCTTCAATGTACATTGTAATTATGACAATAAAACACAAACACATATCTTTCACATTTTATATAATTGAATTGAAAACCGATATTGCATGAATTTTGCACTATACAGAAGAATTCAATATAGTTACTGCCCTGGGATAGAAGCTGTTTTTCAGCCTATTTGTCCTTGTTTTTATTATCCTGTACCATCTGCCAGATGATAATAGTTCAAAAAAAAAAAGGTGCCCAAGATGAGATGGATCTTTAAGAATGTTTTGAACTTTCTTAAGGCAGCGGGAGCTATAAAGCTCTTCCAACGAGGGGAGAGGGCAACCAATGATTCTCTGGACAATGATGTTAACCCTCTGGAGAGCTGTCCTATCTGCCACTGTGCAATTGGCAAACCATATACAGGTGCAGTAAATTAAAATTGTGCAGTTGTTAAGTGAATCTGGCTTCCGCATTGACTCCGCTCGTCAGAAACCAGTTGGGAAGGTTGCGAATGGCGACCCTGGGATGCCACAACCACTGTAAATACATCCTAGCTACCAAGGGCTTGAATTTTGATCATGTGACTATGGAGATATAGTTCCAAGTGTGAGGACAAGTTGTAAGTCACTTTTTCAGTGGTGGTGTAACTTCAGTTGCAAAAGGAACGGTGGTAAATCAAAGACTTATTCTTCTTAGTATCAGTTGTAATGGGTCTGTCTGCAAAACATTAAGCATGAAAAATTACAGATTTCCTATGAATGTGTACAGTATTTTTTCTATCATGCTGGAAGATTTAATTTCCCCTTCTCGTAAAAGGTGTATTCATCCAGCGATGCAAGGAAATGGTGCTACTGTTGCCAAATGCAGAAGAGATTTAAAAATGATCTGTAGCATCCCCGCCATAACTCTTCTTCACCTGGTCTATCCGATTAATTAATCTTTGCCCACCATCTGGCTCTAAAGATTTAGCCTTCAGCACTTCACAAGACAAATGGTTTTATAAAATAAGTCCTGCATAACTAAAATTAGCGCTCAGATTCTCAGCTTTTGCACTGACATGTTTTTCAGCTGTATGGCAACTGAAACAGGGAGTTGCATATATTAGTTACCTTCTCATTTTCATGCATACTTGCATTCTTGATTTTAGTTTTCAAAAGGTCCATTCTTCCCTATATTGCTCGCAATGTGGAGCAAGCAGCAGCCCAAAGGGAAATGATATTGATTTATCTAGTGAAAGTGGTAGAGTGTTGTTGCTCTTGCTAATAAACAAACAGAGATAGACCCACAGCGATAGATAACATAGATTGCAGTCTTACATTCAAAATTCTACTCAACACAGTAAGGCTCAGCACCAGTGCAATCCTAAACACAAGTAGTCCTTGCGTATTGACCATAATTGGGACTGGCACCGTATCCTGCATTTACAGTGTTCTTCTGTGAGACTTTGTTTTGGAATGTTATGGAATGCTTCTTCCAATGAAGTCAGCCTTGGTGACCTCCGATGTTGTTTTGTTGTTGAAAAAGAGAAAGGAGGCAGCCAGCAGGAATGCAAGGATGAATTCTGAGGTGGCAAAGTGTTTTGGGAGAACAAATGGCATCCCTAGCAAATGGGAAAGAAGGGCTTAGAATATTGCAGATCTATAATAGGCCTGGTCCACAAACAAATGGAAATTTCTTAAGGTACACTTCAGACCCAGCAGAATTTGTCACAAACAGTGTCATATTATTTTTTTCACTTTCTTACAGAGGGTTATTAACTTGGTGGATCAAGGAAATACCATAGACGGTTCATGTGGACCATCAGAATAATTTCCACATGGTATTCCACTTAATAAAATGGTAAAATATGGGATGGATGATAGCATTGTTAGATGAACTCACCGTTGGCTGCATGACGCACTCAAAAATGGCTTATTAATAGCTCCAATTCAGCTTGGAAGAAGTACTGAGTGAAGTGCCACATGGTTCAGTGCCAGGTACTGTGTTGTTCAGCATTTTTATCAATGTAGCAGGTGAGGGGGATTCTTATCAAGTCTGAAGATGACTCAAGGCTGGAAGGTATGGTTAATAATATAAATGAAAGACAGAAGATAAAACTGGATTAAACAGGATTGTATAGCGGGCTGAAATAGCTACAGTACAGTAGAATTTAACAAACAGAAATATTAAGGAAAAGAAAGTATATTGATTACATAAGTAAAGAAAAAGAATCCAGCTATCTACTAATCTCTGTGTGTCAACTAAACTATGGGCCCTTTGGCCCATAATCTACATAGAAGAATATACGTATAGACCATGAGTTTATAAATCTATTTTTATATTTTGCTATCTCTTAATGTCTTAACAGTTTAGGTCTATTTTTCTAATTTTCTAATTTCAAACTCTCACCAGCCAATTCTTCCATGATACATTTATGGCTGAAGATGACAAGTCAAACTTCGATTCAGCAAAAACTCATTATTCTCAGGAAAGAAGATAGAAAGAAAAGGAAGGAAGGAAGGAAGGAAGGAAGGAAGGAAGGAAGGAAGGAAGGAAGGAAGGAAGGAAGGAAGGAAAAACTTCATAAACATGACTGTGAGATCTCTTTCCCAAAGTGTTTAATCACGGGGAATGTAAAGCACATATGAAGGCATGTGTCCATTCTCACACACAGCTTTTTCAAGACAACACTTGATACAGCCATATAGGAATAATATACTGCCAGTGGTTTAAGCAAAGATTTATTAACTAAAAGTGAGGTGTTTTGAAAGGTTGCTTATACCTGAGATCATTCCATTGTGAATTTGAAAAAAATATATCAGTTTTTTCATAATGCTTTTAGAGTTACACATTTTTTAAAAATAGAAGTTAGTCAGTTATGAATGGTGAAAATTAATCCCCTAGGTACAAGTTTGAAGCAATACAAAGTTCTCATGCATTAGTTAACTTGACTTCACTTTTAATAAGAATGGGGCAGGGGTGAAATCTATTTACCTTCCTTACCGGTTTGGAAGTGCACATGCCACTCGCGCGCATCACATGCACGTGGAGACCTGCACATGCACAAAACCTTCTGTGCATGTGCCGAAGGTAAAAAACACATTATTACCTGGTTAAAACCAGGAAGTAATGATACCTGGGTGGGTGGGCGGAGCTTTGCTCAGCCATTGCTACCGAATCGCCGAACCACCGGCCACAATCGCTACCGGATTGCGAGAACCGGAAGAATTTCACCCCTGGAATGGGGGATGGGAGCAAAAATGGACTGAAAAAGTCAAAACCCACTTTAAAAAAAGACTAAATGACCAATACTTCAGCTCTTCCAAAAAAAACCCTATATTAATCAGATGAGAATCTTACAAATATAATTGTTCTCTTCACAGCACTCACATTGCTGACATTTAATTGCTGCAGAAAAACTGAGACCACCTTTTTAAAGAAGGAAGATGTGGGGGAATAGATGATACCTTGGTAAGAGAGCCGCGGTGGCGCAGTGGTTAGTACTGCAGGCTACTTCTGCTGTTCCCTGGCTGCCAGCAATTTGGCAGATCGAATCTTACCAGGCTCAAGGTTGACTCAGCCTTTCATCCTTCCAAGGTTGGTAAAATGAGGACCCAGATTGTTGGGGGCAATAGGCTGACTCTGTAAACCGCTTAGAGAGGGCTGTAAAGCACTGTGAAGTGGTATATAAGTCTAAGTGCTGTGTTATTGTTATTGCTATACCTAAACTTTACCCAGCAATGCCTAAATCCTGCATGTGCAAAGTTGTAAAAGGGCTGAGGGAATTTCCAGATTCATCTGGAAAAAAAGGCTTTCCATCTGCATCCAAGCAATATAGCCGATTTCCTTACTAGCATGTAAATAATTACAAAGTTGACGAAAGAGCTAGATTAAAGATTAATAAACACCTTCTTTGTGTTTTGTAATGTTTAGTCCAATAAGTAATTATTTACCTCCTTGGATATTTTTTCCTCCCAAGAAAGATTGCCAAGACATAAATGTTTTCCTAGATAATGCATATTGAACAGACTGAAAAATAAACGTAATACGGGATCAAATCATAATTTTCATTGAAACAATATTCCCAAATAGTGATGAATTTCATTCTGCCATGAGGGATATCAGCAGATTTTCATTCAATTTGAGAATTTAATTTTAACAACCTTAAAAGAAACTCTCATATTTATTGGGGTCTGGAATATCTGACCTGGTGACGGTAGATAGAAGGAATAAAGTATTTGAGAAAGTCATTTTGATGGAAGGAAATTGTGTCCACAGTAGTTTTATGCTGAAGATGGAAATTTCCAGCTTGTTTTTGCTAATAATACTTTTATTTCTAAATTCCTAATATAAATGCTCAAGATTCACTAAAGACATCTGGATATCTTTTATTTCCAGTGCTTGGAGTCCAGCCCACTTATATGATAGCTTTGTATAGACTTTATTGCCACCCTTGTGGTTTTGAATATGGCAATCATAATCAGTGCCTTTCAATATACTCCATAAAGTTACATTTTTTCACTAAGAAATTTCAAACCAGCAATATGCTATCAATGACTTGTGCCTTTTACCATAAGGCACTATTTAAGTGCCATTCTGAAATTTAGCTTTGTGATCTTCCTCATAATAAAGGTACAACGGGCTTTCAATTGCATGGTTGAGCTGACAAATTGTCACCTTTTTTGACACAGAGACCCTTGTCAAAATCTTCCCTGATCGTCCCTGTAGGAATCCATTTCTTGCCTCACTAATATGACCAGTGCAGGAAAATGCCAGCAGCTTTTATAAACCATTACCTCCTAAATGCAAATCATATGGATTCTTATGGAACAGAAGTCAGATTTTCTTTTTGTCACTAGATATCTACAGAGGTAGTCCTCAACTTTATGATCACAATTGGGACCAGAATTTATGTTGCTAAGCAAAGGCAGCTGTTAAGTACCACTTTATAAAGCCTTAGTAAGGTCACACCAGGGATGTGGTGGCTCAGTGGCTAAGATGCTGAGCTTGTTGATCAAAAGGTCGGCAGTTCAGCGGTTCAAATCCCTAGTGCCACGTAACAGGGTGAGCTCCCATTACTTGTCCCAGCTTCTGCCAACCTAGCAGTTCAAAGGCAGGTAAAAATGCAAGTAGAAAAATAGGGACCACCTTTGGTAGGAAAGTAACAGGGTTCCGTGTGTCTTCGGCATTTAGTCATGCCGACTACATGACCACGGAGACGTCTTTGGACAGTGCTGGCTCTTCAGCTTTGAAACGGAGATGAGCACGCCCCCTAGAGTCAGGAATGACTAGTACATATGTGTGAGGGGGAACCTTTACCTTTAAGGTCACACCAGGAATACTGCATCCAGTTTTGGTCAACATATGAAAAAAAGGTTGAGACTTTAGGAAAAGTGCAAAGAAGGGCAACGAAGATGATTAAAGACCTGGAGACCAAAACATATGAAGAACAGTTACAGGATTTGGGTTTAATCAAGGAAAGAAGCAACCTGGAATTGAGGTTCCTAACAGTGAGGAAAATTAACCAGTGGAACAGCCTGCCTTCAGGCCTTGTGGATGCTTCATCACTGGAGGTTCTTAAGAAGATACTGGACTGTAACTTATCTGAAATGGTATAGGGTCTCCTTCTTGAGTTGGGGGCTGGACTAGAAGACCGTCAAGGTCCCTTCCAGCTCTACTCTGATCAATTGAAATCACAACCAATTTTACTTCCATTTTACAACTGCCGTTGTTAAGTGAATCTGGCTCCCCCCATTGACTTTGCTTGTTAGAATCCCTTTGGGAAGGTCACAGATGGAGATCAAGTGACCTGAGGACACTGCCATAAATACATGCCAGTGGTGGTGCTCAATAGTTAATCCCTTGAACATGGGGATGCTGTGATGGTCATATGTACGAGGACTGGTTGTAAGTCACTTTTTCAGGGCCATTATCACTTTGCACAGCTACTAAACAAATGGTTGTAAGTTGAGGACAACCTGTGTATTTTATTGCCATACAGATACAGAATCCCTATATTGGGCAGTTTTAGAGAGCAGGAATTCAGATAACAGCAGACAAGTTTGTCTTCTAGTCAGTGGATCAAGGCTCTGTTTAATGATATTTCTATCACCTTTTTCCACTGTATCACTAAAACTTGGTTTTGAAAAATTGTACTTTAGAATGGATTTGTTGCACCAACATTTCTGATCATGTTCAGATAAGGTTTCAAATTTATTCCAAGAGAGATTATACTGTAGACTCTTGTAGCACATTCTAAAATTACTCAGGCAATCTAAGTGTATTTCCAAGCAGTGGTGGAATTTAAATTTTTTTACTACCAGTTCTATGGGCGTGTCTTGGTGGGCATGGCAGGGGAAGGATACTGCAAAATCTCCATTCTCATCCCACTCCAGGGGAAGGATACTGCAAAATCCCCATTCCCACCCAACTCTGGGGCCAGCCAGAGGTGGTATTTGCCAGTTCTCCAAACTACTCCAAATTTCCACTATTGATTTATTTATTTTATTTTATTTTATTTATTTGTCAAACACAACAGTATATATAATAATAATAATAATAATAATAATAATAATAATAATAATAATAATAATAATAATAATAATAATAATAATAATAATAATAATAATAATAATAATTTAATTTGTATACCGCCCTTCTCCCGAAGGACTCAGGGCGGTGAACAGGCAGATAAAATAAAAACGATACATTTCAATAAAAACAATATTTAAAAAACTTATTCCAATAGCCTAAATTTAAAATACAATACAAAATATAAAATAAACCCCAATAAAATCCATATTTAAAACCCTATTAAGCCAGTCCTGCTCGAAAGAATAGATATGTTTTAAGCTCGCGGCGAAAGGTCCGGAGGTCTGGAAGTTGTCGAAGTCCTGGGGGAAGCTCATTCCAGAGGGTAGGTGCCCCCACAGAGAAGGCTCTCCCCCTGGGGGTCACCAGCCTGCACTGTTTGGCTGACGGCACCCTGAGGAGGCCCTCTCTATGAGAGCGTACCGGCCGGTGGGAGGCATGTGGTAACAGAAGGCGGTCCCGAAGATATCCCGGTCCTATGCCATGGAGCGCTTTAAAGGTGGTAACCAACACCTTGAAGTGCACTCGGAAAACCACAGGTAGCCAGTGCAGCCTGCGCAGGATCGGTGTTATATGGGAGCCACGAGTGGCTCCCTCTATCACCCATGCGGCTGCATTCTGAACTAACTGAAGTCTCCGGGCGCACCTCAAGGGGAGCCCCATGTAGAGACCGTTACAGTAGTCCAGGCGAGAAGTGACGAGGGCGTGAGTGACCGTGCATAAGGCATCCCGGTCTAGAAAGGGGCGCAACTGGCGGACCAGGCGAACCTGGTAAAAAGCTCTCCTGGAGACGGTCGCCAAGTGATCTTCAAAAGACAACCGTCCATCCAGGAGAACCCCCAAATTGCGCACCCTCTCCATTGGGGCCAATGATTCGCCCCCAACAGTCAGCCGCAGTTGCAGCTGACTGTACCGGGATGCCGGCATCCACAGCCACTCAGTCTTGGAGGGGTTGAGCTTGAGCCTGTTTCTCCCCATCCAGACCCATACAGCCTCCACACACCGAGACAACACTTCGACAGCTACATTGGGGTGGTCAGGGGTGGAAATGTACAGCTGGGTGTCATCCGCGTACAGTTGATAACTCACCCCAAAACCACTGATGACCTCACCCAGCGGCTTCATGTAGATGTTGAACAGGAGAGGCGAGAGAACCGACCCCTGTGGCACCCCACAAAGGAGGCGCCTCGAGGTCGACCTCTGCCCCCCTGCCAACACCGTCTGCGATCGGTCGGAGAGATAGGATGAGAACCACCGAAACACGGTGCCTCCCACACCCAATCCCTCCAACCGCCGCAGCAGGATACCATGGTCGATGGTATCAAAAGCCGCTGAGAGATCAAGGAGAACCAGGGCAGAGGAATAACCTCTATCCCGGGCCCTCCAGAGGTCATCCACCAATGCGACCAAAGCTGTCTCCGTGCTGTACCCGGGTCGGAAACCGGACTGGAACGGGTCTAGATAGACAGATTCATCCAGGTACTGGGGTAACTGGTGTGCCACCACACTCTCAACAACCTTCGCCACAAAGCGAAGGTTGGAGACTGGACGATAGTTACTCAAAACAGCTGGGTCCAGGGAAGGCTTCTTGAGGAGGGGTCTCACCACCGCCTCTTTCAAGGCGGTGGGAACAACACCCTCCCTCAGAGAAGCGTTAACAATCCCTGAGCCAGCCTCGTAACCCCCCGGGTGGCCAGCACCAACCAGGAGGGACACGGGTCCAATAAACATGTGGTGGCATTCAGCCGCCCCAGCAACCTGTCCATGTCCTCGGGAGCCACAGGGTCAAACTCCTCCCAGATGGTCTCAACAAGACTAGCCTCCGTCACCTTGCCCGAAACTACCCAGTTTTGGTCCAGACCGTCCCGAAGCTGAGCGATTTTGTCAAACAGATACCTGCTGAAATCCTCAGCACAACCCTGTAAGTGGTCATCGCAACCCTCCTGGTTAAGGAGGGAGCGAGTCACCCTAAACAGGGCGGCTGGGCGGTTCTCTGCTGACGCAATGAGGGTAGAAACATAGGCCTGCTTGGCCTCCCTCAATGCCACTAGATAGGTCTGAGTAAAAGACCTAACTAGTGTTCGGTCAGCCTCAGAACGGCTGGACCTCCACGCGCTCTCTAGGCGTCTTCTCCGGCGTTTCATCTCCCTCAGCTCCTCGGAAAACCAAGCAGCTGGTTGAGATCTATGCCGGGTCAGACGCCGCAAAGGCACGACACGGTCCAAGGTTCCCACCGCGGCCTGTTCCCAGGCTGCAACAAGCTCCTCGGCCGGGCCGTGGGCCAGATCGCCAGGGAGCGGCCCAAGCTCCATCAGGAACCCCTCTGGGTCCATCAGTCGCCTGGGACGGAACCAACGTATTGGTCCCGTCTCCCTGCGGTGTGGAGCGGCGGTCCAAAAGTCCAGATGAAGGAGAGAGTGGTCTGACCATGACAGAGGTTCAATGGCTAATTCTCGTACTTCCAGATCACTCAACCACTGTCCAGAGACAAAAATCAGATCCAGTGTGCTTCCCCCGACGTGGGTGGGGCCGTCAATTAATTGGGTCAGGTCCATGGCCGTCATGGAGGCCATGAACTCCCGAGCCGCCGTCGACGACACACCGGCTGATGGCAAGTTGAAATCCCCCATGACCATAAGCCTGGGGGTATCAACTGCCATCCCGGCTATCAACTCCAGCAACTCGGGCAGGGCTGTTGCCACGCAGCAAGGAGCCAGGTACGTGATCAACAAGCCCACCTGCATCCCTCGCCCCACTTCACGTAAAGGGATTCACAACCAGCTATCTGAGGAACAGTGGCCTCCATCGGCTCCAGACTCTCTCTAATAACCACCGCCACCCCTCCACCCCTACCTTGGGCCCTCGGCTGATGAAATGCCCAGAAACCCGGTGGGCACATCTCCACCAGGGGAACCCCCCCTTCAATGCCCAACCAAGTTTCCGAAATGCCCACAAGGCATTTGCCTCACTAATATGACCATATGGCCATAAGCATGAAATAACCATACGAATTGGATACAATCAAAGGGAACATTAGGACAGGAACGGTAGGCACGCTGGTGCTCTTATGCACGTCCCTTACATACCTCTTAGGAATGGGGTGAGGTCAATAGTAGATAGTCTTTGGTTAAAGCTTTGGGGATTTTGGGAAGAGACCACAGAGTCTCCCCAACCTGTCAGAACCTGCTGAATTTCACCCCTGCTTCCAGGTCTGAATAAGAGACAGCACAAGAAGGCAAATCATTCTTCCTTTAAAGAAGTTTTTCTCAGTCTTTGCAACTTTAATACATGTGAACTTCAATTCCTAGAATTCCCCTGCCAGCATATCTCATTTATTTTCTCTAGCAACATCAACATCACAATTGCATTTTTTGGCTGTTTGAATGTTGACTTCAACATCAGAGTGTTAAGGAGGTTTTTCTTAGAAGTCATCTTGCAACATAGGGAGCTGGCATCTTGTGGGAAAGATATACATTGTTCATTAACAAAGTGAGTTATATTTGGCATTGGAATCCCAGCAGGAGCCTCAGCTGTCAATTTTAAATAAAGCTGCAGAACTATTCAGATTCAGCATCGAATACCCGCAAAACAAAATTATTTTTGCCTGTCTTGGCCTGGATTCCTTATAATAAGCAAGTTTCATAGCAGGTAAATTAATTGAGGGCAAATCTGCAGTCATCTTATGTGCTGCTCCAGTCTAAAACCCTCTGAGAGGCAAGATGAAAAAGGAAAAAAAAATTGCAAAAAGTACTTTGGCAACTGAGGAACGCTTAGTCATCAAAATACATCCCATAAAGAAGTCTCACCATCCATAGAATCCCAAGCTCTCTTAAACAGGAAAAAAAATTACTCTCCTAATCTTCAAGAAGTGAGGCTTGTTTGATATAAGGGGGATTTGAGTTGGTGAGCTGCATTGCTGTTGTTTGGCTTCAACAGAATAATCAGAGAAGCCATCGAGATAGAAATATGCCCACACAGCAGGAATAAACGAGATGATACTTCCTGCCTACCAGCCATTTGGAAACCCGCCCTTATTGACAAACGAGTCCCCAACATGAGGAATGATGCCAGACCCACACTCACAAGGGCCACACAGGATGTCACCACCTCACATCCACGCGGAAAGCAGACTCAAACCCGTACCGATGATGAAGCACGACCACGGACCAGAAGCCAGACCGCAGCTGCATCATTAGCCATTTCAAACCCCTCCAATCCATACATGCAGCAGACTAACACCCACCATGAAGATGTGGCACGACCATGAACGCGAAGCCAAACAACAGCAATGCAGCTCACCAACTCAAATCCCCCTGCAACTCAGACTAACCTGAGCACAACTAAGCCCCCCCAAACAGAACACACCCCCATCCAATCAGAGCACAGCCAAACCCCCAACCAATCAGTTCAAACCCCACTAGCAGTTAAAAGGAAGAAACAGCTGTGAACACTCATTGCTCCTAGAAGCACGAAGCTGAAAACACTCGCCTGAAGATGAGGAATGAGACTTCTTCGAAACGTCGCCAACACACTTCCAATTTTACGCGGGAGAAAATCCGAATAACCAAAGACCTACATACATACATACATACATACATACATACAGTTCTATCTCCTTCTCAAGTATAAACAATGCAATCTATGCTTGATTGCTAATTGCCACTTGGTGGTATCAGCTGTGAACACTGAAGAAATAACTTGATTCATTTGAAACAACAAAACAAAAGACAAAAGTGGCATGAGAAGCATTATAAGTATTAAGAGTAACGGCTAACCATCCATTTCAACTTTTAGAGATTATTTTGATTACATTTGTGGCACAGCCTAAAACACAGGTACACAGTTAAACTGAATGATTTATTCCTGACATTAAAGGCTCTATAGCTTCTCACCAGCTTCACTGGATCTTAATGCATTAAGATATGTGTTCTGTTTCAAGCTTGCTGATAAGTGTACATACACAAGCACAGTATTCAAAGATTTACTACAGTTTTAGCAGGTAACAGCAGATAGAAACGTGAGTCCAATGCCTAGTAAGAGAGCTTGCCGGAAGAGATCCAAATATAGGTAGTTCTTGACTTAAGACCACAATTCACCCCAAAATTTCTGTTGCTAAGTAAGACATTTGTTAAGTGACGTTTGCCCCATTTTACAACCCTTCTTGCCACAGTTGTTAAGTGAATCCCTGCCCTTGCTAAGTTAGTAACACGGTTGTTAGGTAAATCTGGCTTTCCCTTTGGTTTTGCTTGTCAGAAGGTGGCAAAAGGTGATTACGTGACCTCAGGAGGCTGAAATTGTTTTAAATATGAGCCAGTTGCCAAATTTCTGAATTTTAATGAGATGACAGTTATGCAATAGTCATAACTGTGAAAAATGACCATAAGCCACTTTTGTCACTGCTATTGTAACTTCAAACAGTCACTAAATAAGCTGTTGTAAGTCAAGGACTACCTGTATAGTCCAAGAAACAATAGCATAGTCCAAATGCATTCCAGGATACCAAATAGGTAGTCAGCCAGTCAGCAAAACACAAGAGCTAAGAAGTCTAAGAGTTTCTCCCACAAAGACTGCAGGCAAATTGCTAATTAAATCTCTGCAGCCAGCTGGCTAAAATTACATCACCCTTTACTTAGTGCAGGGGGGTCAAACTGGCGGCCCACGGGCCAGATGCGTCATGCACAGGCCACGCCCACCCTGGCTCCTCGAAGTGGAAAAACATTGTGATATGTCTTGTGATGGCAACATGACGCCATGAATTTGATACCCGTGACTTAGTGCAATGCCTTATTGAGGAACGTTGCTCAATTTGGTTCTGGATTCATCTAAGCCCCCAGCTGAAGAGGAGATGCCTGTGGCTGATCAGCTTCCATTGAATCCTGGCTTCCTGGTTCCTGAAGCTGAGCGTCCTAAAGCACAGGGTCAGCTGGAGCCACATTGTCAGACTCCAGGACAGAGTCAGTCTCTGAATCATGCCTTATAACAATAGGCATTCATTCGGTAATAAAAGACTCTAATTACTTTGATTTTCACTCTCTAAATTCAGTTCAGCAAAGAATAACAATTTCATTCGATTTCCACATTCACTTGCATCCTGTTCTCAGTCCTCTAATGTAGTCTATGCCGACATTCTCAATGTCCCGGATTGCCCACTTTGCAAAGAGTATTGTTGTGTCTGTGCCCCCCGAGCCGGGCCCCCTGCCAGAAAATGACTTGGAAAGTGAGGGGGAAGGGCCATCAGGACTTACCTCGGGAGCACCGGCTTCCCTGGCTCAGCTCCAGGAGCCAGAGGCAGGCCAGTGGAGGAGATAACGAGGCCTCCATCCCCTGACTCTTCCCCCCCCCAGGCCACACCTCCAGACTCAGCTGATGGCAATCAGGCCTGGCTGGACCCTAGGTTTTGTAGGCAGGAGAGGCGGGAACAACAGAAGCAGGGGTGGGGCAGGCCTAGGAAGTGCTGAGTCATGGAGCCACACCCCACAGGATATAAAGGCAGCAAGAGCTGCTGTGCCTCTTCATAGCAGGCAAATCAACTGGTTAACTAAGAGCTGAAATACTGTTTGTTCCTGGGTGACTCATCGGCTTCGAGGGAGATAACAGAGACACTTGGCAGACGCTCGCTAGTTTGCTGCCAGAGCTGATAGTGCCGGCTAATTAAGCCATCGCTCGGATGGAGGCGAGGGGGGACAGAACAAGTATAAGGGCCATCACAGACCATGCAGTTGGTCTAACGAAAGAAATCATGCAATTGAAAAGAAACTTGGGATTTAGAAGGGAGTCAAATTTTATCACAACGAGCTCAGCGGAGATCATGGTGACTCACTCACTGATTGTGATTGTACAACAGAGTTGATCCAGCCTATTGCTATACTCGTTCTCATTCAACAGGGAATGGCCATAAAGGTGTCATGAGGGCCTTCATTTTTTCCTGCTTATTTTTTTTTAAAAAGACAAAATTGTGAGACTCTTGTGTCCTCCAGACTGTTTTCTTCCCATGTCTTCCACCTTGAAAATGATGAAACATAACCAGCAAGGAGTTCATACAACAGTCTAGTTCTGCAGAGCTGTTCATTATACACCATCCAAAGTCATTTCTGTGAGATAGGCAGCCATATAAATCTGTTAGATAAATAATGTTTTATTTCTTCACAGAAAGTGATGGTTAATCCTTCATTAACATTCTTATCTTGGTTAACCCAGCGCTGTTTTGAATGAGAACTTAACCCCTACAGGTGAAACTCGAAAAATTAGAATATTGTGCAAAAGTTCATTTATTTCAGTAATGCAACTTAAAGGTGAAACTAATATATGAGATAGACTCGTTACATGCAAAATGAGATAGTTCAAGCCTCGATTTGTCATAATTTTGATGATTATGGTTTACAGCTCATGAAAACCCCATATTCACAATCTTAGAAAATTAGAATATTACATGAAATCAATAAAACAAGGATTGTACATAGAACAATATCTGAAAAGTATAATGCAGTATATAAAGTATATAATGCAGAAGAGCTGAAGGCCGCTATTGAAGCATCCTGGTCTTCTATAACACCTCAGCAGTGACACAGGCTAATAGTATCCATGCCACGCCGCATTGAGTCAGTAAGTGATGCAAAAGGGGCCCAAACCAAGTACTGAGTATGTATGCATGCTTATACTTTTCAGAGGTCCGATATTGTTCTATGTACAATCCTTGTTTTATTGATTTCATGTAATATTCTAATTTTCTGAGATTATGAATATGGCTGTAAGCCATAATCATCAAAATTATGACAAATGGAGGCTTGAACTATCTCACTTTGCATGTAACGAATCTATCTCATATATTAGTTTCACCTTTAAGTTGCATTACTGAAATAAATGAACTTTTGCACGATATTCTAATTTTTCAAGTTTCACCTGTATTATTCAAAACTTATCTCTACTAACGCCAGCAGTTTCTGGTATTTGCCAAATGGGCTAAGCCTATAAGTGGTTTAGATAGGCTACTACTGAAACTCATCTTTAGGCAGGGGTGGGATTCAGCCGGTTCGTACCTCGCCCACCAGTCCCGACACTATGCCATCCTATTTAGCTGCGTTTTTCAAGCTGTTGCATGTGTGCAAGCATGTGCATGAGCAAAGCGCATGCGCAAAAGGCCGCACACATGCATGGAAGGCATACGCATGCTCACATTGTCAGTCCTGGGGCAAACTGGTTGTTAAATTATGTGAAGCCCATCTCTGTCTTTAGGTGAGTGAATGTTGTGAAGATAAGCATGGCTAGATATCAGATAACTTGCCAGGGCATCCACAGGTTACAGGTGGTCCTTGACTTACTATCCGTCTTTCAATGACCATTCCAAATTACAATAGACCTCCAGAAAGCTACTTCAGAGTTATGACACCTCCCAATCTCCCTGCGGTACATGTGGTTGTATTTTGGATGCTTGGAAATCAGCCCACATTTACAGCCATTTGCAGCGTCCTGCAGTTAAATACCAATTGTAAGATTTCTCCCACCCCCAATAAACTGGCATCCAGTTGTTGGCAAAAAGTGCCCATTGACTAGAATAGGTTAAATTTAATGCTCACCATGTTAGCTCAACAACTGTTGCATTCCCTTAATGAGTACTGCAAAAAAAAGTCATAAAATGAGGCACAGTCACGTGGTGACCCACGTAACAACCACCTCAACTTATGACTAACTCCAGGCTGATTTACAGTCATAACTCGAGGATACCTATACATGCAAAAAAGGAGGATTCAATTCTGTGGTCATGTAACCTAATTGATTTATCTCCATCCCTGCCTACATCAACTCCCCTGTAGCTTGTCTGATATTTTTGCTGTGTGAGGAACTCAGATCACATAATCAAGGTAAAATAGCAAATCCTCAGATATGTGTTTTATTGCACCTGCATAATGTATCAAATAATTTGTGTGTGTCTGTGTACTTTGTATACTTTGTGTATCAGGCTTTGGCTGATCTAATAAAGTAAAACTAGGTCAGACTTAGACCTCATCCATCAAGAAATATCCATTTTTAATTCAGAGTAGGAGATTGAAAAAATACCTGTCAGTGTTCCAAGTAATACCCCCAAAGAAAGACTCCGAGGCTTGAAGTTCCTCAAAGTTCCATTTTATTAGAGATGTCATGTTGGCACATCTGGGAAAACCTGAATCTGAAAGCATCCAGGTTTTCTGCACCCAAAGAAAAGTTCAAGTCCCTGCCCAACACCCACATGTCCATCACATGGTCCATTCAATGCACTGTCCCAACTGGAGATGCCTCCCAGTTGCAGCCCTCCAGGTGCAGGGCAAGATGTCCTTTACCCTGTGTGAAAGGAGTGTTATTTTGACTATATATATCACCCTGGCTCCATACAATTCCCCCCTCCCAATTTCCCACTGTAGTAAATGTGGCAGGCCTAAAGGCCTAATGCAAAAGATGGCTTCCAGGCCTGGTAATACCTTTAAAAAAGGCAGTGACAAACCATGTCTGAACAGTGGCCAGGAAAGCTGCATGAAATGTCCAAGAAGCCACCTACGATGGAATTTAACTTGGAGATTTTATTTTTTATATCCTTGATTATGTTTCGAACGCTTCCAATAATCATAATTCCCTAGGACTTGCAATTATTTACAACATGAAACATTAAATAAAACTCTAAAAACAATAAAAATTATATATTATGGGAAGGCTAGAACAATAAAAATACAAAAGACAATACCATGATTCATATATATAGGAATATAAATGATAAAATAGATGTCTCTTTTTGAGACATATATTTAAAAATGCAAGCTGAAAATTTAGAGAAATGACCCAGGAGGGCGGGGGTATCTTTTATTATGGACTAACCAAATAGCCTTGCCTTTGTTTGCTAGTCATACTCTAGCAATAATTATGAATTTGTTTGCAAGAAACTATTATATATGATTGTTTTTGATTTACAAGCCATTAACAAATTATTTGGCTTCACGTCAAGTGAGGGCTCCTTCAGGCATTAGGAGCTGCTTTTCAGGAAATGGTGTGGAACCACCTGGGAGGCTGGGTATCAGCATCTCATCACACAGATGTTTAGTGTGTTGCTTGACAATCTGGCAAATGATGTCACCTTTTCAGAGATTGTATTATAATACAGGTAGTCCTCGATTTACAACCAAAGTATTTATTGCTAAGTGAGACATTGGTTAAGTGATTTTTGCCCCATTTTAGGACCTTTCTTAAGGGACGCAGTGACTCAGTGGCTAAGATACTGAGCTTGTTGATTGAAAGGTCGGCAGTTCAGCAGTTCGAATCCCTAGTGCTGCTGTGTAACGGGGTGAGCTCCTGTTGCTTATCCCAACTTCTGCCAACCTAGCAGTTCGAAAGCAGGTAAAAAATGCAAGTAGAAAAATAGGGACCACCTTTGGTGGGAAGGTAACAGCATTCTGTGCACCTTTGCTGTTTAGTCAGGCCAGCTACATGACCATGGAGACGTCTTCAGACAGCGCTGGCTCTTCGGCTTTGAAACAAAGATGAGCACTGCTCCCTAGAGTCGGGAACGACTAGCACATATATGCGAGAGGAATCTTTACCTTTTAGGACCTTCCTTGTCACAGTTGGAAAATTTATATTGCACATGGTTAGGCCTATTTGCACATGGCGACTCAAGGCAACCTAGATGAATGTAAAAACACCATATGTAAAAAATAAAAATAATAAAAGAAAACAATAAAATAATAATTTTAAAAAATATCCCCCCACCTTGGCAAAAACACATCGTACAAGCCATTTAATGGGCTCCATCCTGCTCCGGGTTCTCCAGGCCCATTGGCAGAACCAGGTCTTCAGCACCTTCCTAAAGAGTGTTAGAGACAAGGTGAGTCTAATCTCCAGGGGAATGATGTTCTAGAGAGAAAGAGTCACCTCTGAGAAGGCCCTTCTTCTGGATCAAGGGTGAAATCCAGCAGGTTCTGACAGGTTCTGGAGAACCGGTAGCGGAAATTTTGAGTAGCTCAGAGAACCAAAAAATACCACCTCGGCTGGCCCCAGAGTGAGGTGGGAATGGAGATTTTGCAGTATCTTCCTCTGCCATGCCCACCAAGCCACACCCACAGAACCAGTAGTAAAAAAAATTTGGATTTCACCACTGTTCTGGATCCCACCAAGTGTATCTCCCGCAACATTACTGGACTCTCCGCTCTAATGGGTCGGGTAGATGTGACCGGCAAGAGACGGTCCCTCAGATAACCCGAATCACTGCAGTTGTTAAATTAGTTACACGGTCGTTAAATGAATCTGGCTTCTCCATTGACTTTGCCAGTAAGAAGGTCGCAAAGCAGGATATGACTCCAGGACCCTGCAAATGTCATAAATATGAGTCAGTGGCCAAGCATCTGAATTTTGATCACATGATCATGGGGATGCTACAAAGGTGGCAAGTGTGAAAAAATGGTCATAACTCAACTTTTTTTCAGTGCCGTTGTAACTTTGAATGGTCACTAAATGAATTGTAAAGCAAGGACTGCCTGTAATTAACAGGGTTTTTTTTTAAAAAAAATTGAAAAAATAAAAAGTTGAAGGCTGTTCAATTTTTTCCACGTGTATCCAGGTCAGTGGTGGGTTGCCCCCGGTTCGGACCGGTTCGCAAGAACCGGTAGTAAAACTGGCGGGAGGCTCCGCCCATTGATCCGGACATCCTCAGGAAGCTTCTGCACAGAAGAGTGCGTGTGCGCGCAGCCCCATTGCGAATTGGTAGTAAAGGTAAGTAGAACTCACCCCTGATCCAGGTGCAATTCAAAACAGTTCTAAAGTCCAAATTACTGAGTTTCCAAAGCTGCTTGCTTTAAATAGCGTCTGCCTACTTGGAAGAGAATATTTGCTAAGAATCCCAACCTCCCTGAGGTGTGGTGAGTGGAGATTTGGGAACAAATGTTCTCGGCTAACACTCCAGTGGATTCATTGACTTTTAAAAATAAGAACTGCCTCTCCACTATTAATACTTAAAAAGCTGTTAAAAACATGGCTATTTAAATGGGCATTGGGGGGATTAAGAACAGGATAAATAAATACCCAGGATTGTGACTGGTGCTTCAAAGGTTCTGCAAAGATTCTGAAGATTATTGAATTATAGTTTAATTGATCTCCCAATGTTATTTATATTTATATGTTTCATTTTATTTCAAAGCTGCTTAGGTCTGCTTGGTTGAAGAAGCATAAAAGTACTTGGAAAAGTAATATATTTTCAAGTGAGGATTAAACCTTGTAACAAATTCAGGTTCCTGCTTTGTTCCTAGATTTAATAAGATCATTATAATAGGGCAAGCAGCATTACAGACATTCAAATTTTGATTTATTTATTCCTTTTCCAAGGTGCAGAAGTTCATCAGCCAGTAAGACCTTACTGTTTTCTACCTGGGCCAAGTAAATAAATCTCTATACAGAAAATATATGCAAACCACCACCATCCCATCATCAATAATCATGACATTCTGAAAACTGCAGGGAAAGCATTATAGTTTTTCAGATTGTTTTGCATTTATTTTGACTCTACTCATTGTCCAAATAAAGAATTTCATGGGGATATTTCAGCATGAAATAGCCAGTTCTTCTCTTAGGTTCATGATTGGGTTCATACACTGAGTTAATCCGTGTGTGGCTTAATAATGTTTAATTGAACATTCACAATTGGCTTGCTTCACACATTGTGAAACCCCGCAGATTACAAACCATAACGACTGGGTTAACAGAACTCTAAGCCAATATGACTCAAAAACCTATGGTGCTATGATTTATGGCTCATAAAATTATACATGAATTTATGTTAATTGATGATATTATTGGCAGCATAAGGAACTAAGTGAGACTGTATTGATTAAGGCACCAGACTAGAAACTGAGGACCATGAATTCTGGTCGTGCCTTCATTGCAAAGTCAGCTGGGTGACTTACACTCTTTCAGTTGTGGGAAGAACATGCAGTCCATGTAGTTGCCAGAATCAAGACTGACTTTAAAGTCACTCACACGGGGCGTGGCCATGACCGTGGTGGGGTAAGGACCTTTCCTTCACTTCACAGGGCTTAATAATGAAGATTTATGAGGATTAATGCTGTTTGGAATGCACCGTTATGGATGAAAGTTAATAAATCATGAAGTGGAAGTGTTAATAGCCCAGCAGACTGAATTTAAAACTGGTAGGTCATCTGAAACTGCTTGAATTAAGGAGTTTTTACTGCGTGGGATGACCGAACTGGCAGAAATGATGAGTTTGGAATAAACTGCTGTCTTTTGCTTTCCTTATTATAATTATCGTGTTCTGTGTTAAATGCTGAGGCTAAGGAATATCAAAGACTGAATTTGCTAATGAGAAGAATTTTAATTGAAGAGATCGATCTTTTGTGCTGGACTGACTGGACCTTGGAGCTTGTTTGGAGGTTCTAGCAGGGAGCTGAAAAAGATTTTATTAGGTGATAATTTTTTTTTAATTATTATTTTTCTTTTGAGAGGAAATTAATAGCTTGTTTATATTACAGAAAACAAAAAAAGGACTTTGTTTTGAAGTTCAAGCTGGTTTTTTTTTTTTTTTTCTTCTCTGCCGACGTGGAGAAAAAATGGCGCTGATTAAGCTGTGAGGTAATTGTGTTTCTTTGTGGAGTGAATATGACTCATAAGTTACTGATAAGCTACTAACGAGTGCAAATAAGCCGTTTCGCTTCAATTAAAAGATTGTCGTCCCTTGATCTTCATCAAGACCCTCTGTAAAATTGCTTTGACTGCTGTCCTTTGATCTTCACTAAGACTCTTTGAAAAATAGGAATCCCAGTTTGAGAAATTTTTTGGTTTTTTTTTTTTCTTCAAAATGACTCAACAACTTTCAGAAACGCAGCAAATTGCTGCAGCTTTAAATAAAATTGGGGAAAAAATAGCAGGACTATCAGAGCGTATAGATAATTTGACATTTAAACTGACATCCGAAGTGCAAAATTTAAAGCAAGATATGAATGATAACTTTGCTAAACAAAAAGAGGAAATGATAATGATTAAAGATGAAATGGAGCAGCTGCATGTGCATGAGGCAAAAGTAGATCGGCAAATTGGCAATATAATATTTATAAATCAGCAGCAAGATAAGAGAATTTGTCTTTTGGAAGAAGAGATGAGGAAATATAATTTTGTTATTAGAGGAATCTCGGAAGAAAGGGAGGATAAATTGAAACAGCGGGTTTTGAAATGGATTAATGATTTGGATACGCAACTTACGTTCACATTAGCAGACCTGGCAAGTGTTTTTAGAATTGGATATAGAAGGCAAAATGGTTCTAACAGGAATGTGCTTGTCAGGTTCGCAAATCTTGGTGATAAGTTGAAGTTATGGCCAAGTTAAGAGAGTTGGGAGATGCTTTGAAGTTTGAAGGGAAGACTATTCAAGTCTTCCCGGATATATCAAGAGAAGAAAGGGCATGGAGATTTTTTTTAAAACCAATTACAAAAGTTTTGAGAGATAATGGAATTAAATACAATTGGAGGCCACCACAACAATTGAAATTTTTTTATAAAGGAAGGATGCGTACAATCACCCCAGATATAGATGCATTATTATATTTACGGGAGCTTGGACTGATTGAGATGGAGGATTTAATGGAGATAAAAGATCAAATGCTTCAGATGGGTGGAACATACGTGGAAACATCAATCTCAGAAGAAGAAAAAGGGGCTATTGGAGGGCAAGACTCTAAAGGGTTAAAGAGGAAAGAAATATCACCTGTGTTGGTTGAACAGAAGAAGAGTCGTGAGGATACAGTAGGAGAAGAAGCAGATAAGAGTCTTGGAAAATATGAAGCTGAATGCGGGTTATCGCTATCTTTTTTTTTTGAGTGATGAATTCAAATAGACAGCCCGAAAGAAGTGCCCCGGGCATTGGCACGTCCCCTCTCCCCCATTCTCTTTATAGAGGCGAATCCGATGAGGATGTGGGGGAAGAAGATTGTTTGTATTTTATTGTTTGTTTTGTTTTTTGTTTTTTTTTTCTGTTTGCTTATTGTTGTTTATATGGTAGTTTAACGGCGTGGTTGATGTGTGGAGAGAGGTTAAAGGAATTGAGAGAGTATACACTTTTTTCTCTAAGATATATAATACATATTCTAGAATTGATTATATTTTTCTTTTTAAAGATTTGTTGAACAATGTGGATAAGGTAGATGTGGGAATTTTTAAAGATTCTGATCATGCAGAAGTTATGGTGGACTTAGATTTTAATTTTGAGAAAAAAAGAAGCTATTGGAGGACGAGAAATTGTATAAAAATGAAAAGGATAAAAAATGGATACTTAAAAAATTGGAGGAAAGTTGGAGATTAAATGATAATGGGGAGGTTAAATTTGAAATTGTTTGGGATGTGATGAAAGCGGTGTTTAGAGGGGAGAGTTCAAATTATCAAGTAGGATACCTGTACCTCGAGAACGTGGATTTTGGCAATCATGAGGATATATCCGAAGACCCAAATCTTCCTTTTATGTATAGCACAAGGGTGTAATAATGTATTTTCTTTTTGTTTGTTTGTTGCAAAAAAAGTAATAAAAAAATTTAAAAAAAAAAAAAATAAAGAAAATTCCAAATCTGCCAAAAAAAAAAAATAAAAAAAATAAAGTCACTCACACGCAGAAAGAGAGAGAGAGAGAGGGAGGGAGGGAGGGAGAGAATAAAAGAATAACAGAGTTGGAGGTCTTGGAGGTCTTCTAGTCCAACCCCCTGCTCAAGCAGGAGACCGTATACTAGGGGTGTCAAACTCAATTTCATTAGGGGATGCATCAGGGTTGTGTTTGACCGTGTGTGTGTGTGTGTGCATGTGTGGCCAGGGTGAGCATGGCCAGCTCAATGTCACTCATGTTGCGGGTGCCTTTGGTGGCTTGAGGGCTCTGCCAGCAAAAATGGGCCCCCACATGCTCCGTTTTCAGCTACGATGGCCTCCTGCAACACTCTGCCAGTGAAAATGGAGCTCTGTTTTTGCTATCAAAGGCTGGTCCTTCAGTCTTTTCAGGGTTGCCCTGCAGGCTAGATCTAAGCACCCCGCGGGCCATATTCAGCACGCACGCCTTGAGTTTGACACTCCTATCCTATACCATTCCAGACAATTTGCTGTCCAATCTCTTCTTAAAAGCCATTAGTGATGGAGCATCCACAACTTCTGAAGGCAAGCTGTTTAACTGGTTAATTGTTAAGAAATTTCTCCTTAATTTTATGTTGCTTCTCTCACTGATTAATATCCATCCATTGTTTCTTGGCTTGCCTTCTGGTGCTTTGAAAAATAGGTTGACCCCCTCTTTTTTGTGGTAGCCCCTCAAATATTGGAATACTGCTTTCACTAGACTAGACAAACCCAATTCTTGGAACCATTTTTCATACGTTTTAGCCTCTGTCTCAACTCTTTCCAGAGTCTCTATATCTTTTTTATAATGTGACCAAAATTGGATCCATATCCAATTTTGGTCTTCCAAAATTCCAAGTGTAGTCTTACTAAGGCTTTATATATATATTTATATATATAAGATTATATATATATTATATATATATAATTTATATATATAAGAAGAGGGCCGTGAAAATATTTGCAGATCCCTCGCATCCTGGACATAAACTGTTTCAACTCCTACCCTCAAAATGACGCTATAGAGCACTGCACACCAGAACAACTAGACACAAGAACAATTTTTTCCCAAAGGCCATCACTCTGCTAAACAAATAATTCCCTCAACACTGTCAGACTATTTACTGAATCTGCACTACTATTAATCGTTTCATAGTTCCCATCACCAATCTCTTTTCACTTATGACTGTATGACTATAACTTTTTGCTGGCAATCCTTATGATTTATATTGATATATTGACCATCAATTGTGTTGTAAATGTTGTATCTTGATGAACGTATCTTTTCTTTTATGTACACTGAGAGCATATGCACCAAGACAAATTCCTTGTGTGTCCAATCACACTTGGCCAATAAAAATTCTATTCTATTCTATTCTATTCTATTCTATTCTATTCTATTCTATTCTATTCTATTCTATTCTATTCTATTCTAAAATGGGACTAATACTTCACATGATCTTGATTCTATTCCTTTGTTAATGCAACCTAGGATTGTGTTGGCTTTTTTGCTTGCTGCCTCACAGTGCTGCTTGTGCACACAGAAAGATAGAAACAAACAGGAGGAAGGGAGGGAGGGGGGAGAGGTGAAATCTCTGATCCTTGAGGAGGTGCCCCAGCCTCGCCCTGGCCCACTGCTCTCCTTTGGCCAAGTTACCATGTATAGCAAGAATTCCTTCCCATCTCCTTCCTGGAATTCAAAACTAAAATAAATTTTAGTTTCAAAACAAAAATTCTTTCTGCTTTCTTTTAATCCCTGTTTGTCTATCTTTCTAGCAACCTAGACTTGGAGACGAGTTTTGCACTTTAGCTGTGTCCACATAACATGCCAAGTTTGTTTGGGGCTTAGCATGTGGAGTTATCCTGGCTGCAGTGTTCATTTCCCATTGTGAATAAAACTTGGAGGTTGCAAAAAGCAGCCGGGCTGCTATAACTTCCACCATTCATTGGCCACGTTCCATGGGCAGCAGAGGTCCATTTCCTTCCACTTTTGGTGGAGTCAGGACTTAATAGGTATTCTGCTTCCTGCCCACCAGCTTTTTAAGTCTTCTCACCACCCAGAAATTTGCAACCTCTCTCAAGTTGGCTTGCTATTCCCCCCAGTTTGAAAAGCATTGCCATCCATCAAACAGATTTTATAAGAACCTCGGAGAAAAAAATTGGGTGATTATGTTATCATAAATATCATGGATTGACATTTGGCTTACTTGTTATACTTCACATCATCTGGCCTTCACACCAGGAGTATTTCATTAGTCTTGAGTTTGACAGGGTAGTGAATGTTATCTCCTAGAATATGCTTGGATGGAGCTAATCGTATGCTGCCTGGCGAAAGCAATCTTTAGATTGGGGAATACTAGTTTCCCTTTAAAAAAAGTATGAAAATATTTGTAGTGATAGAGGGCTTTGCTTCATTTGTGACCAAAATCTTCCGGAACTGATTTTGGTCCTTTGCTATTAGCAGGTATATTGCATGTGGCACAGATGGAGCAAAGGTTAATAATCGAGTCAAAAATTTATTTTTATTACTAAAGAAGACTTCCGTGGTCTGTTGACACATGACATCACAAAAATTGCAGCCTGAAATGTAAGAGATCTATATGGTAAAGAGTTTGCGTTTGGGAAAGGGAAGGAAAGGGTGCAGGGGAGGGGAGGGAAGGGGTGTGTTGTATGTTTTGTGAAGAATATAAATTCCTGGTGAAGATAACCGGTTCTTACAGACTGAAAGTAATAAATATGGAGATGGAAGTGAGATTATGAATTTAATTATGAATGAGCTAAAATATGTGTCAGAAAACAAGAATTGATATCTTCTAAGTTGTAAATGGACTCACTGGAGAAGAGCCTAATGCTGGGAAAGATTGAGGGCAAAAGAAGAAGAGGGGCAACAGAGAATGAGGTGGCTGGATGGAGTCACTGAAGCAGTCGGCGGCGTGAGCTTCAGTGGACTCCAGAGGATGGTAGAGAACAGGAAGGCCTGGAGGAACGTTGTCCATGGGGTCGTGATGGGTCAGACATGACTTCGTGACTAACAACAACAATAACAACAGCAACATTGTAAATGAGCAAGAAAGGAAGAAATAACCAGACTGGTGATAGCTGCATGTTTGTTTGTGTATAAAGTTTATCTGACCACCTCAAACCAGCCAGACTTTAGGGAATACTAAAAAACAGAATATAAATTCTAAATAATGTTAATTAAAATAGCAACTAGAGGTGAAAGACTAAAATTATGAAGAGATGGAAAATGATGCCACTCTATGCAGCTAATCCCCAAAGCCCTTCAGAAATGCCATGTTTTCACCTCTTTCTGAGGGGCCGTGAGGATGGAGGCCATCTGTACTTCAGGGAGCAGTACTGTACTCCCTATGGATGGGGAGTTGTTACCGAAAATGCTTGCCACTAAGGCTCCTCACACTGTACTTGGGGGTAGTTGGGGGGGGGAACACTCAGCAGGGACTCCCTCATTCTTTGGGCAGGATGTGCAGAAACTATAGGACTGATACTCAGGTGAATGATGGTAATAAAAAAGCCAGGAATTTGCTGTGAGAAAAATTGAATCACATTCCAAGTGGATTCTTTTGCATGAAAAAGGTCTATTCATATGTCAGCTCTTCAAGGTAAAGCCAAGTCAGGAGACAGATTCCACAAGGAATGCTGGGACCCCATTTTATTATATAGGGCAGTGATGGCGAACCTTTTTTTCCTCGGGTGCCGAAAGCAAACACGCGCATGCCGACACCCATAATGCAGTGCCCCACTGCAGGCCTCGGCCCCGCGCATGCGCATGCAACCCCCGTTTTGGTGCTAGCAGGCCTCCCTGAAGCCTCCTGGGACAAAAAACAGGGCGGGGAGGTGTGCCGCACCCCCCCACACACACCCGTTTTTGGTCCCAGGAGGCTTTAGGGAGACCTGCTAGCACCAAAATGGGGGTAGATGGGCATGCCACACCACTCCATGCCCCGTTTTGGTGCTAGCAGGCCTCCCTGAAGCGTCCTGGAACCAAAAATGGGGTACAGGGGGTGCAGCACCCCCATCCCACGCATGTGACCCCCCATCTCCTCTGCACGCGCATGTGCCTCCTGGTAGAGACCCAAAAATCAGCTGGCTGGCGGGAGGTGCACCACGTGTGGTGGAGCTGACCTGGGCGTCGGCTCGCGTGCCCGCAGAGATGCCATAAGTTCGCTGCATGCATATAGGGTATAAGAGAATCTTGAAAGCATAACAGAGAGTCTCTTGTCCTCTCTCTGATACCAAAGAGAATGAAGGCTGATTAGTTTTGATTTTCTTTCTCATACCAACCTTTCTTTCAAGGCTAAATTGGTGTTTACATCATGGCAGCTGAAAACTTCCATCAAGGCCATCTCCATATTCTCTTCAGCATGTTTAATGAATTAATTCATATGCATCAAAACATATACACAGAAAAGGAATAAATCAAATAGTTTGATTTATTTGACTGTCTAGATGAAAGACTGCAAGAATTAGTGAAAGATAAAAGGCTAATCAGAGATTCTGAATGTGGCACATAACATTCTTTGATAGTGTCAGAACTTGGGAAAAATGCATATTTCAGAAAGAAAAGACGTGGGAAAAAACCCTGCATGGGAAAAAAAACATTAGAAAACAAATTAATCTCCAAACCTAACAGGTAGAAAATTGGCATCCGAAGTTTGATATAGAAACTTGGAACAGAATTGTATGAATTATGTTCCAAAGTGCCACAGAAGCATTTGGAATTATACTGATGAGAAGATATAAAAATGCTTAATGGAATGCTAAAATAAAAGCAAAAGAGAATGGGGGAAAAAATTTTGATTGCTGCAAAAATAAAGACAAGGCAGAAATATTGTGTAATAAAGAAACAGAAAGCAATAATTGCAATGATTACAGTCGAAGAGCAAAAGGAATAGGTTTTTTAAAAATACTGTTTGTTTATATGCTGTTCTATTCCAAGACACTGACTGTCACAAATACTTTTAAAAAATGAAATTGAAATGAAACCAATAAATGTTAGCATCCAGAGGGGGGAAAGAATTAAAAGTAAATCGTAAACGCTATATGAATATTTGTTGGTTGATATAATGCAGTACCACTAGGAAAAAAAAATTAAAATGTGAATCTGATTTGCTTATGGCTTGGTTTTGCAATTTGATTAATACATGTCTGAAAATGGGGCAGCAATTAATTTGATGGCAATTAATATAATACTCTTAATGTTTTTGTTATTTAATATTTTATATAAAGGGGGAAATTACAATGGGATTAGTTTATTAAAGATACCTGTGGAAAAGGTAAAATTAAAAAAAAAAAGTCTGACAGAAAGGGTCAAAGAAGTATCAAACTGCTTTCCAAGCATAACTTGGAAAGAACAATGCAGCTTCCAGGTATGTGGTACACAAATCAGATTTTTTTGCTTTCCAGCAGATCTTTGAGAGATAAATGAATGTGAGAAATAGGGTTTGCTGTACAAGTGCTGATTTAGAAAACCGCTATAATTAAGCTTTGTCACACAGCATGCCAGATGTTCAGATTGGATTTGGCATTTTTGTCCACCTATCAAGTCCTTCCTAAGGACCTGGGAAAGGCAGATGTGGATGTGTTAAAAGATATTGTGCAACAAGGAAGGTGTTCCAAGTAAATTATTATTATTACCAAATTTACTTGCCACCCATTTTGCAGCTTGAAGCGAATCTGAGAATAAGTTAAAATGTACAAATATCTAAACCATATACAAACATCAAGCCAACTGTAAATATGACAACAGATTAAAAATTACATTAATTAAAACAGACTAAAAAGCGTAGATTTGGAAGGAGGTGGTGGGGGATTTTCCCTGTTAGTGCACCAGCCACTTCTAGCCAACAGCTTCAAGTTATTGATCAGAATAGATAGAGTATGTTGAAGTTGCTTTGCCTTAGAAAGAATGAATGACACTTCTGCGGAAACAACGGTGGATTGAAAATGACTCCATGGAGATCAGAGACAACAACTGCAGCAGAATGAGGAGCAAGTCAGTTCCTTAGAAATCCTCTCTGGAGCAAGGAATGGATCTTGCTCTGGAGCAAGGATGAACCCATATGTGCTCCATACAGTGGCTTTCCATGAGGAAAGGCAGCAGTCTCTAGTGGTTTTAAGAGTTTTGGGACTCAAGGGAAAGCCATCTTTGCCTAAACCATAGTTAGGAGCCTTCAAAAGGGCACTCACATATTTCTTTTCTTAATCCCTTCTTGAAATTGCTGTTTAATGACTTTAAGAACTTTCAGAAAAGTAAGTTTCATTATATCGGGTTTCCCTCTATCCTTGGTGAAAGAAGTTTTATGCAAGTTTAAGAACTTATTCTAAAATAGAATAGCATGATGGACATGTATATATGCGTATTTCTTAACATCTGGCTTTATTTTCCTCTCCTTTGTGTCAATATCCACAAACACTGTATAACCCTGCTAACGGAGCACACTATGTGATGCAGCTGAAAATCAAGTGGATTCTTTTCTTAGGGCACAATCACTGCTCTGAAAGTGATCATCAGAGAAGTGACCTTTTGCCCCAAAAATTAATACACATATCATATTGTACTAGAAATTGTGCCATCTCATTTTTGCCATCATCTCTCCATTTACAGAGGGCTGAGAGCTATGATTTCAATGTGTGCTATCTGCATAACACAAACTATAATATTCTGGAGAGATATAAGGCTGGAAGCAGTCAAGGATTTTTACAAAAGCATTTATTGAAAATTCAAAAAATGGAAATGGCAACAATGCAATAGAAATTGTTCACTTTCCTGGAACTAAACGTTGCTGCACACTACCCATAAAGGGAACATATAAATACTAATGCAAGACAACAGTCATCTTCTTCTATGTTCTTATTCAAATTAATTTCCTTGTTCTTTCCTAGTTTCCCATTTTTATTATTTTACATCTTCATTTAGGAGGCCATATGTTTTTGTGTAGCAATGTGCACAGTAATAAATGCAAATTAATATTTACATAAATATTTCAGAGCACTCCAGGGATAAAACTGAAGCACTTTATCAGCAGTGCTGTGGAGATCCACATGTGTAGAAGAGTGAGCTTTTATGTTGCGTCCTACAATTACATTTGCATCTACATCTACTTGGAGCACTGTACAATCATAAGTTGGTTCATTAGGTATACAATACTTGTTTAATCGGTCATTAAGCCATTTTGGCTTTGATTGCAAAGTAAAGTGTACATTACAGTTAATCAGAAGCTCAATTCTGTCAAGCTAAATGTCATGAATGGCCATCGTTGATTTATATTGTTCAAGCAGTCATTGCTGTGTTCAATTTACAATACTTGTATACCAGAATCATGTGGTCCCATGATTGGGGCACATGGACAGTTGGACAGATTCTTTATTCTCCAGTAGCCCAGTCTAACTTTTTAATTTAACCAAGCATTATTATATCTCTCCATCTTCTTGAATTTGGCCTAAGATTGGTAGCAGCAGTCTTGAAAAATATGTGAAGATCTTGATCCATAACAAAGTCTACTGGCTCCCAGGAAGGTGATTTAAGGTTTGTTATAGGCTTAGTACAACTGCTGGATCTAGATCTCCAGCATTTTTCTAAGGAGTCACTACAGTTAAGCAATTAAAGGAACATTAATTCAGTCTAAATACAGTAGTGCATATAAAGAAAGCCCATTAAAAAAAATCAAAATTAAGGAACTATTCAGTTAAGGAGCTAAGGTCAGTAGTTTTCCCTTGTCAGGCAAGCTTTTAAAAAGAGGAGGGTTTAGTTTATTTTGATTCTTTTTATTTTTGTTCCTGCTTTATGTTTGAACTCTTCCCCTTGAGAGGCAGATAAAAAGAAGAAACTTTGATTCATGGAGATCTAGACTTGAGATCAGGAATTCATACCTGCTTTTTCAGATCTTTCAATGATGCATATATATCACCATTGTAACCAAATCCATCCATCTTGCTGATGGTTATTCTTTTCTCTTTCCTCCCTCCCACCCCCCAGCATTATAATCTTTTCCAAAATATTTGTGTAATGTGTTCAAAGTAGGATAATTTGAGCCTGGTCGTTTGTGCCTTAAGTGAGAACTCTGGATTGATTTATTTGATGGTCCATCAGTTTGCATTCTTGGCTATTCATGGTATTCTCAGAAATTTTTTCCAACACCAAAGTTCAAAGTTTTATTTGATACTTCAAAGTCCAACTTTTGCCCCCATAGAGTGTCATAGGGAATACTATGGCTTGCATGATTCAACACAACATTTGAATATATTTTCCAAGACCTTCATGGCTTCTCTGTTAAGTAAATGTCTATGGAGATTTTCAGTCATCTAGGTCATGGTTGTCCCAAAGGTACTTTTTTCAAAAGGCAGGTGGACTTTCCGGGGTTTTTTTTTTTGAAGATGTTTCGCTTCTCATCCAAGAAGCTAAAGAGAGAGCTGAAGAAGCGTCTTGGATGAGAAGTGAAACAACTTCAAAGAAAAAACAGAAAGTCCAGTTGCCTTTTGAAAAAAGCACCTTTGGGCTCTATTAAGTACCAGTCTGGAGTGTCTACTTTTGACTATTTGTTCCTTTACTGTTGATGGATGATCCCAAAAGGCAGATGTCGTCTACCACTTTGATATCTTCATTATTTATATGAATTATATGAATAATTACTTTGAGGAAAGTCTTTAAGGTGAGGTTTTTAATTCTGGTCAAGGTAGAGATGGAAAAAGGATTGCCATTTGCCTCTTCCCAAGTAAACTAGGATAGAAAAGGTTGGTAGCATCATTACTGAGGCAACTTTGGTCCAGCACAATAGGTTTGGGAGTTTAGAGCCTTGTCATGGGAGCCAGTGATGCCCAGTCCAGCTCATCTATGTGTCCATGCTTCATTATTGTCTACTTCTTTGAATATTTCTTCCTAGGTATTCTTCTTGATGGCGACTCTTGAGGCAGATCCACATGCATCTTATTTGCTAGGCCGTATTGAGATATTCTAAAAAGGAAAACATAAAAGGCAACATGTTTCCAGTACAGATAATTCTTGACTTACCGCCACAATTGACCCCCAAATTTCTGTTGCTAAGCGAGACATTTCTTAAGTGAATTTTGTCCCAGTTTACAACTTTCCTTGCTACAGTGGTTAAGTGAATCGATGCAGTTGTTAAATTAGTAGCACTGTTCTTCAGCGGCTTCTCTATTGACTTTGCTTGTCAGAAGGTAACCTAAGAAAATCCCATAACCCTGGGACATAAATACAGGTCAGTCGGCAAGCATCTGAATTTTGATCATGGGGATGCTGCTGTGGTCGTTAAGTGTGAAAAACGGTCATCAGCCATTTTTTTTCAGTGCCATTGTAACTTCGAACGGTCACTAAACCAACTGCTGGTAGGTTGAAAAGGCAAGAAAAGTCGTAAGGCGGACTTAAGAAAGGCCTCACCTAGCAACATAAATTCGAGCCTCAAATGCGGTCGTAAATCGAGGACTGCTGTCGCTTGACCGAGCCTCCTCACTTCCAAGCAGGGACCACACTAACTTTTTTTTATTATTTATTTATTTTGTCAATCATATATAAGATAACAGGTAAAATTTGGATACATGAAAAGAGTAAGTAAAAAGGAATATTAGGACAGGGACGGTAGGTAGGCACGCACGTGCACTTATGCACGTCCCTTACAAACCTCTTAGGAATGCGGGTGAGGTCAACAATAGACAGTTTAAGCTTAAAGTTTTGGGGGTTGTTTGGGGAAGAAACCACAGAGTCAGGTAGTGCATTCCAGGCATCGAACCACTCTGCTACTGAAGTCATATTTTCTGCAATGGAGTTTGGAGCCGGTTTACCTTGAGCGTGTATCTATTATTTGCTCGTCTTTTACCCGAAGTGCTCAAAGACTAGATCTTGAACTGAAAGCGGTCTCGGTTTTCCCCTCAGTTCTATGCCGCGCTATCACGCGGAGGGGGAGGGGCGCGCGTGGATAAGAAAAGACCGTGGCGGTGGGGGGGGGGAATAGAAGCAAAGGAGCCCCCTCCCCCCCCCCCGCCCGCTGTGTAGGCGAGGCGACAACTAGGAACACCGGCGGGAAGCGCAGCCAGTCGGAGATCTTGCCTGCGTGACGTCACCGCCCGGGCTGGCTATAGGCTGAGAGCCCACTTTTTGGCGAGAAGCGGCGGCGGCGGCTTTTGCCCGTTTCATTCAGCGCTTTCCGCAGCCCGTGGTCGGGGGCGTCCTTGCCGTCTTCATTTCCCTCGCCCTCCTTCCCGTTCCGCAGGCACCGAGGAGCGAGCAGGTGAGCTAAAGAAATCCCTCTTTCTTTCTTTCCTTTTTGTTTTCTCTCCTTTCTCACAGAGGCTCGCCTTTGCTCCGGGCAGCGGGGGCTTCCTCCGAAGGCGCCCGCGGGTGAGGGTGGGGTGGGGGGGTTATACAAGCTGTCATGCAGTAGGGGGCGGGTGTGCCGGGGAAAGGGAATCGGGGTGGGGTGGGGTGGGAGAAAACCCCATAAGCTGCCCAGTGTCGAAACTTTCTCAACCTCCGGAACTTGAGGTTCTGCAAACGGTCAGGTAATCCGAGCTGGCTCGCGAGCTGCTGAGTAATTGGCGGGGGGGATGTGGGGGGGGGATGGCTGGTGTGGTTGTATATAGATGTGAATCTCCGCGACAAGTCAGCAATCGTGACCCACGCGAATTTGCAAGGGCTCTTTCTTTCTGTCTTCCTCGCGTTCTCGGGTAGGGAAGGACAGCCGGGATGAATCCAATGCAGTCCTGCGTTTTCTCACCTTTGGAAAATCTCGCCTATCGCAGATGGTGCTTTTTGGGGGGCCCGGGGGGGGGAGGGAATCATACTGTGCCTGAAAGGATTAAAAATGGTAATGAAAGGGAGGGTTTTTTTGAAAGGGAGGGGTCCGGTGTCGTCTATTTGGTTTGTTTAAGGCATGGAACATTTTATTTGTTTGTTTGTTTGTTGTTTATTTATTTATTTTTCGGATCTTCTTTTTTCTCCAGCAAAGAAAAATGAGGGAGGTGTGAAGGGCTGGGCAAGGCATTCCCTCCCTTAGCGTAAGGTGGCCTGGATCATCTCGTTGGAGAAATCTGCAGCGGGATCTTTTAGGCAAGCCAAAAAAAAAGAAAGAAAAACCCAACCTCGAGACCCTCCTAGATGAGTGCGGCGGAGCTGTCCAAAGGGTCCGGCTTCTCCCTGCCCCCCTGCCTTTTGAATAGGACATCTGGCTCTTCCAACGCCAGCGGCACCTGCATCACGCAAATGGGGCAGTTCTTCCAGTCCTTCTCGTCCACTTTTGTCCTGATTGTCTTGGTCGCCCTCTTCTGCTGCCTGATCCTTCTCTCCCTGATCACTTTCCACATCCACAAGAGGAAGATGAAGAAACGGAAAATGCAGAAGGCTCAAGAAGAATATGAGCGGGACCACTGCAGCACCAGCACCAGCACCCAGGCGGGGGATTCGTGTGAAATACCCCAAGGAAAAGAATCACCCAGTCCAGGGAAAATCGCCCAGGATTCTAGTATCCCTTCTCCTTCTGCTCCCGAAGCCCAGAATCCCCATCCGGAAAGATCGGATTTGGAAACAGATACTCCTGGGCTTTTGCAAACAGTGGTATTGTCTTGATTTTGTTGACTTCTGTTTGTGGGGACCTCGCCAAAAGACTTTTTTGTTTTTGTTTTTGGGTGTTTGTATATATTTGAGTGGCTATTATTATAATCTTGAAGATAAATGATGATTATTGATAATATATATGAAAGAACTAACTGACCCATCAGTATTCAAAAGCATGTCAAATTAAATTGTGTTCTTCAATTACTTTTTTTTTTTTTTTGGTTTTTGCAAACAGAAGGATGGGTCTTTTTTTTTTTTTCAAGTGGAGAAGACGAGGAAAAACTGCCCAGTGCTACCAAATATAAAACAATATTCCTTGAAACCAATGGTGCAGGCTGTACTGTTGGGATGTACATACAGAAGTGTTTCCAATTATATATTACAGCAAATTTACATTTTGTTCCTTTGGGGATGGGTGGGTTACACAACAAACATATAATGGGATTGAAAGGACTGGGTTTAAATCTACTGACAATAATGAAAAGCTTGAGGGAGAGTTTGGCAAGTTTTGTGCAAAGGAGGGTCTTTTTCTAAGGGTGCATTTGAAACCCTGTCCCGGGACTTGACAATGCGGGGACTTAGTGGTTAGTCCAATCTGACACAATCAAGAATGCATTAACATTTTTGTGTAATCTGTAATTGTTCTCTCTTCCTCCTTTGCTTTCCCAACTCTTCCACTCTCAATTTTAGAGATTAGCTCTTGTTTCCCTTTTGTAGGATCAATATCTAAGTTTAGAAATGATCTCCACCCTCAAACGATCTCCATAATCCTCTTTGGGGGGGGGATGACTTTTTTTCCCTCTTTCTCTGCAGTATTGCATACCCCATGTCTTGCAAACTGTGAACGCAGTTGAGCTATGCTTGTGTATCTATATTGATAAGAGAGAATGGAGTTATTACTTCATAGGAATGTTTTGGGATGTATGTCTCTCTTTAAGGCTTTGGGGTGTTTTTTTTTAAGTGTATCAGCATTTTTCTTACATTAAATCTGGATCAAGATACCTTTTCAATGACTAACACCAAGGTGATGTACAGTAATTTATTTTACCATCCGAAGTTGGCACTCTGGGACACCCACCTGATACATCTTGTGAACCGTCCTCTGCAATACATTCTGGTTCAACCAGACTTACATTTTGCCCTATTGAAAACCAACTTCAGCATTGATGTAGTAGTGAGCTGTCTTCTACTGTCCTGATTTAGACAATATATTAGTTTTTTCCTAACCTTCCCTCGGATCTCTCTCGTGAATCTGGACTATAGAGGTTTGGTGTTAAGGTACCATCTATTAAAAACAGGAAAGCATTTTTAAAAAGACTGCTGTGTTTTTAAACTCCCCCTCCCCCTTGGAGAAATAATCCTTCATTGCTCGTGGAAACTGAATGAGTGGCTTGTGCTGTATGTTTCTTAATATTAATAACAAGGAGAACAATTCTGCTTCCGTTAAACCCTTTGAAGTGCCATTAATTTCAGTTGAAGAGACATAACCTTAGGGCACCATCTTCCATTCATAGATGTGGAACTAAGATTTTGCATTGAAAGATGCAAAGGAAACATTCGCAGGACTATGCTATAACTATCTAATCCTGAGTATTCATAATTGTACTTCGGTTCTCAACCAATCGTAAAGCTCACGTGGATGATATTGGATCACTCGTTCTCTCTCAGACCAGACTGCTTTGCAGGGTTGTTGTAGGGATAATTTTAGGAGAGATCTGCCAAGGTGAGCCTTGAGTTCTTAGAAAAAAAAGACAGAACATAAATGCAATAAATAACAATATTTAAATGGGTTTAACTTTACAAAGTGTACCTAAGCTGGGTGGCTTTTTTTATTTAAAAAATGGACCTTTTAATTAAAAAGTTGCTTCAAAAATAAATTTTACTTGATTAAATATTTATTTATTTGATTACCATAATCATCCATTGTGTATTTAATACATAAGTAGCTATTGTTTGATCAGTAGGTCCATAAATTGGTGAACTAACACTCCTAAACTCTCTTCTGTACAACATCCAGCTAAGTACTAGGTGCATCGTAATTAATATCAAATATACTGCAAAACAATAGAAGAGCTGTTTCACAGACAAACGTTCAGAAATAAAAACTAATACGATATAATGTACTATCTTTAATATTGGTCTGCCTGCTCTGTCTTTCCCCTGTGGTGATTGAAACTGATTTTTTAAAAGCAAGATTATGTACATTTCCATAATTCAATTGTAATACTTTAGAAGATCGTTGGTGGGTAGAATTCTCAGAGAATAATAGCACAAATCTAAACCTATGATATTTGCAATGCCATTATGGCATCAAAATGCAAGGGATTTGGTATCTAGCGCTTATTTTTCTTTGCTTCTTGGGTTTTCCTTTCACCCTTGACCAATTAGACTGAAAAATTGCTGCTGAGTGAAATGTCTCTCTAGTGCTTAGAATCATAAAACTAGAAGGAGCCATTCAGATAACTGAGCCCAACTCCTGCAGAAATCCCAATTAACTGTGTTTGACAGGTGTTTATCTTGAATATATCAGATGAAAGGAAGCCCAGCGCCTCTTTTTGAAATTGGTTCTAGTGTCAAACTGTACTGTTCAAAGGTTTTGCTGGCATTTAATGGAAATCTGCCTTTCTGTAATTTAAGCTCACTCTGGGAAAGGATCATGGGCATCCTTGGTGTGACTCTTTTTTAGGTATTACAAGACGGTTACAGTTGTTGATTATCTTTGCTCAAAGCTAAACTTTCCTTAATCTCTTCTTGTTCTTTATTGTTCTTGCTGTTACCATTCTCTGCACCTATTCTTATATGTCACAGGTAGTAGCTTAAAGCAGGGGTCTCCAACCTTGGCCACTTTAAGACTCGTGGACTTCAACTTCCAGAATTCCTGAGCCAGCAAAGCTGGCTCAGGAATTCTGGGAGTTGAAGTCCACGAGTCTTAAAGTGGCCAAGGTTGGAGACCCCTGGCTTAAAGTGTCCATAAAATTCAAGACTGCTGAAGGATAGGGTTCTTTTTATGCAACTTACCTATCCTCAGTGAAAATAGTTGAGAAGCTTAGGATGGTACATCTTTCTGGCGTTTTTATTTATTCATACGTTTTTAGTTCTTCTTTCTTTGTTGTTCCTTTTAATTCTTTGAAAGGCAGAAGTAAAATGCTGTAGAAATGAGTTTACCATCTCAGCAAAGGTAGAGCACAGTCCTGCTGAAATCAGTATCTATGACTGACTTGTTCCTGTAACGATCTCAGTAAGATTTTAGGTTTAGTTCGATATATTTGGACATTGGCTGTTTTCCATTCCAGGCTGCTGGTAGGGGCCCATACATGATGTGCTTCCATTTAAATTACTTACCGTATATGCTATACATAGAAAAGTAGATTCTGTAGCAAGGAGTAAATTTTAGCATCTCCTTTCTCCAATGTCTAGTTTTAATTTTTAGTTAAAAAATTAACTAATTTTTTTAGTTAATGATGGTGTTTGAAAGATGGACCATTTGGTGATGAGACCCCCCTCACTGGCAGTTTAAAATGGCAGGGGCATATTCAAGGGGAAGAGGTGTCAAAATGGTGAAGACTAGGTTCTATTTCCTTAACAAGAGTTAGGCTTTTAGCACTGAAACCTATTGAGTTCTGTATTGATTTATTGATGAATTACAAGTTTTGAGCAAAATGATTTGACACAATCTACCCAAAATTAAGCCTATTATGCCACAAGCCGGCTGATAAGTTCAAGTATTTTAAGCTCTAAAACTACATGCTGCACCTGAGGGAAAAGCCAATTAAATTCAAAGGGACTAACTGCAGAGTAGATTGTAGCTTAACCAAATATTAAAAAGATTTATTTAATTTCCTTTGATTGGAAGCAATGCGAGCAATAGCAGCTTAACTGGATTGAACTTGTTATGAGCAAATTCTTAACTCATGATGCCAAAAGGTATGAGGTTGCAGTTCATGCTAATGTAATGAAGAATAAGGATTCTTCTCCAATGTCAAAAAAATTGATCTTTTTCTTTTGTGGTGCATTCTATAGATCCACTGACAGTTATGAAGAAGTATAAATGGAATGTATCAAGAAATTTGAAAGACCTTTACATTTTGAATGCAAATAATAATAGCATCAATCCATTTGCAAACTCTATTTTTACTTAGCAATAGTTTTTTTAAAGAAACACATGTTAAAACACATAGTTTGAAATTAATTTATTCTGTGAAGCTGAGATATATTTTATTTATAGTTCAACATGAGCAGCACGCAAACTATTGTTATTAGTGGAGTGTTGTGAGGTTTTCTACTTAAAATTAATTTAACAAACTTTCAAATCCTAACTGATTTGCATAAACAACCCAGGCAAAAGCAAGGTGAAATAACATCACAAATGTGTAGGATTTCTTTTGCTTTTTGCAGAATAGGATAGGGTTGGATAGGATAGGATAGGATTGATGCTATTATTATTTGCATAGGATAGGATAGGATAGGATAGGATTGAATTGAATTGAATTGAATTGACTTTTTTTTATGGCTTCAAATCCCTTTGGGGATCCCTTTTGGGATCCTCAAAGGTATTTGAGACAGCTATTTTGTTAAATGTCTCTTTCATGTTTTACAAATACAATTGTTCCTCTTGATTTATCATTTGTATTAGTGAGGCTGATGATTCTTTTTATCTGAATGGGGGGGAAGATATCCTTATTATTCACTAGTTAGGAATTTTTGGTGCTGGATGTGTTCATTCATGAGGATGCCCTCTTGTTTTTAATTAGGTTTACTATTCATAAAACTATAGAGGACTATAATGTATATTTGCCATTGTACACACATTTACCCAGGAGCACATACCACTGAGCTATCTTTTCAGTATTCCTAGAGGGAATTGAGCTGTACTGGTGTGAAACAAACGCTCATTTTTAAGAAGCTAAGTTTGCAACGAACTGGTGTAAATTAATGATGTTTAGCTCTGAGAATTGCCCTCACAGAGAAGGTTGTACAGCACAATTTAAAATTTGTGTGTTTCAGTTAAATTAAACTGTATTGCACAGAGACTGTTGTTTTGTTCGGAGGTTTTAGGGTGCTTATTTCAGAAAAGCCAAGCCAAACCTTTAGAAGCGTGACCAGATTTTACCATAGTCCTTTTGATGTGTAAGATACACGATGTCAGTGACTGGGTTCACATTTATTTAATCATCATTTGTTTTGGTTTATCATAGAATTGGAACTGACTCTGTATAGATCATTAAATCCAACCTCTTGCTCAGTTTAAACCAGCGGTCTCCAACCTTGGCCACTTTAAACCTGGGGGACTTCAACTCCCAGAATTCCCCAGCCATCAAATGCTGTAGGATCATTGTTTAATATCCTTTGAGGAGAACCTATTATCTGCCTAGGTAACATGTCAGCGTTCCGTGTGCCTTTGGCGTTGAGTCATGCCGGCCACATGACCACAGAGACATCTTTGGACAGCGTTGGCTCTTCGGCTTTGAAACGGAGATGTGCACCGCCCCATAGGGTCGGCAACGACTACCACATATGTGCGAGGGGAACCTTTACCTTTAACGTGTCAAACTGCACTGGCTTCAAAAATCAGTGTGTGTTGTGACATCAGAATAACAAAATGACAAGAGTTGAAAAGGACCTTGGAGGTTTTCCAATTCAACCCACTGCTTAAAGCTCAAAATTACATGGTTTCCATTGTGTTACAATTTGTCATTCACCTCTCTGTCCAGGAAACTACTTTTAATATTAGAATTTTTTCTCCCTAATGGTTACCTTATTGTGCTTATTGCTGCTCAAGAAATTATACTTAAACATGACTAAGCATGATGTCTAAATCCAGTTAATAATTACCATGTCTTGGAAATATAGAAAAATAATGTGCTAATGAATGTGGGGAAAAATGGCTGTATATCCACACATGTAGTCAAAGCCTATTTGATGAAAGAAAAGAAACAGAGAAGTATTTTCAGCTGCCTTTACTGCTGTTTTTAGAAACTACAGAGAAAAGGTATGTTTTGATTAATTTAGAAGGAATAGAGCTGCTGGGATTGATTGTGGCTATTGCTGACTTTTTCTCAGTGATTTCAAAACTATATATTGCTTAAAACTGCAATACCTCCCTTCAATAATAAAAAATGTCCTAGCCTTTATGATTAATTCACCATAAAATTTACTGCTTAGCAAAAAGGGTGAAGTTGCAAGGAGAAAAATGAACGAAATGCATTTCCATCTCACATTCAGACTTCTTAGCCACTTTTGCTTCTCTATTTAATGTTTGCAAAGCAACAAGCAAAACTGGAACCAGCAAAGTGTCCAATTAGTGGCTGTGTATTTTGGTGCACCAGCTGCTTGGCAATTTTTTTTTTTTTTTTGCAATGCCAGAATGGGGGAAAAAATCTAGGAGATTTATCAGAATCTTGGCAGATCTTAATAGATGGCTTAGTGAGCTGCACAAAGCTGCACACAGCTTGTATAGAGTGACCAAAAAAAAATCAACCCTGTGGTAGATCCCCACTATATCAGAAGCAGTAAACGTAATCCGTACTCTGAGAGAAAGTTACCTGTTCACTGCCTATAATATAATCTAATTGCAAATATATCCTTCTTTATTTTGATTTTTTTGAATGTTGAATAAATCCTGACAGTGGAGCATCTGTCACAAGAAAAGTAATAGTTTTTAGTTTTTAGCATCCAATGACATGGTGAAACCTGCATGGTGGAGACATGTCTCTGCACTTTGAAATTGTTGGGGTTCACTGAACAGAGGCTATCCCAGGGTATTTCCCCCCCCCAATTGCAGGGACCATGTGCTTAGCTTTAAATCCCATGAATGTAATATTTCATTTGTAGTCTGGAGTAGTACAATTCATATTTCCATTTTAGGGCTTTATAACCAGTAATTGACTCTCAACCTATAAGAATTCTTGTCTAGCATCATCATGGCTTAATATGTGTGACTCCTACAATGGTTTCAATTTCATTGTTTGTATATGAAAAACAGGATTAGAATTTGCCAAGACCTAAGATATATAGGATATGTGGTCTTGAAAAGTGGCATTTCTCCCCATTTAAAAAAAATGATATATACCAATTAACTTTGGCTATTACTACAATTAGCAGGAGGAAAGTTTAGGCTTCAAGGCTTGAAGACTTAGATATTTGTTTTCATGAGAATTCATATTATGGATATTAATTTCACTTTGTTTATATAGAGATAATGCTGTTTATCAAGTATTATCAAGGCAACTATCCGAATCTGTAGTTAACATAGCTACTGCATTTTTGTTATTTTTCCCCTTCTTCATCGAAAACTAGTAGCTTATACAGCTTCTCTGCTTTTATCTACAACATTGTCCTAGAAATGTTAGACAAGAGCAAGATTCTTGACTAGGCAAGGTTAAAATGAAATGGTTTTTTTGTTTGCCACAACATGGTATGTGAACACAGCAATCATATTTTGTTAATCTGGATTTAGGAATAAGCATGTTGCATGAAGGCAAAATGATTTTGAGTTCCCTGAGATAAGCCTAGTTGTTTAACTACTACATCACACTGGCTTTCATTATGATAGGACTGGAAGACTAAACTATATCTCTGTTAATCAGTATGCTATCTTTTTTCTGCTTTTTCAGTAGGAATTTCCCATAAGGTTTAACACAAGATACCAAATTGATATGCTTTAATCTCACTATGGTTTCTTGCAGGATATTAGAAACTGCATGAATGAATAAGTATTGTATCTCCTGTGCCTCATTTCCCATTTTTCTTCCACAAAAGAGTTTTGATATTTCATTATGTTGTTTTTGGAAGAAAGTGGCTATTTTTAATTTCTCTTCCCCCACCCCAGCTTTTATTCTCTTGAAATTCATTTTATTTAGATTAAAGGGAATGATTTCAGTAATGCAGTTTTCACCGTATTGTAATCCATCAAAATACTGACAGAACCAGTATGGGAGATATTCTGTTGAAAGTCACATCTGTTAAGAAAATTTCAATAATGTTTGGGTTCAAACAAGACTTTGGGTAAAATTATATTCTGTTAATTTCAGTGATATCTCTATGAACTGAAATGAGAAATCTTGTCATCGTTGGCTCCCTGAATTTAAAAAGGTTTGCTTTATTTAAAAAAAAAGTATATTTTTTCCTCATGAGAATCTGAACTAATACCACAACACCAGTTGTACAGAGAAAAAAAATTAAGGAAAAGAATGGATTAATGAAAAGAATTAAGGTTTGCCCCAATTATAGAAATAAAGCAAACCAGAATGTAACTTCAGTATAGTAAATAGGAAAACAGAGATGTAACAGATTGGAAAATAATTTTTATGTTTTCTCTCTCTTTCCATAATATTCAATTGTTATTATTTATTTTCTTTTTAGATTAACCATTATTGCAGCCTTTTGTGTGAGTTACAATAAACCTAAATGTAGCACTTTAGCATTTGTAGAAACTATTTAGTTTATACTTGAAGTCTTCAGCTTCAGATTGGGATAGCAATTAAAGGGACAAAGTTAGAACCAGGAGACTATGTGATCTAGTCATGCCTTAGGCATAAAGCCAACTGGATGATTCTTTCTTTTTCACCGCTAGGAAGAACAAGGCAACCACTTCAAAAATGTTGACAAGAAAACTGCAGGGACTTGTGCAGGCAGTTAGCGAGAATCAAGGGGGACTCCAAAGCATAAATTGCACTGGACTCCAATGAATTGGGTTGAATATGTTAACTAAAATAGTGCTTGGGTATATAACATACTATATAATATCAGAGTTTAACTCAGGGGGTGTCAAACTCAAGGGCTTAGATCTGGCCCATGGGGCCACCCTGGAAACAACAAAGGACCAGCCCGTGGTGCCTCTGTCAATGAAAACGGAGCTCGGGAAGGTTGCAAACGGCCCTCCTGAGCTTCATTTTCACTGGCGGAGGGTTGCAGAAGGCCGTAGAGCTTGGGAACCTGTTTTTGCTGGCAGAGCACTCGGGCCACCACAGGCGCCTTCAACACGAATGACGTCAAGCTAGCCACACCCACCCTGACCACACCTTCCTCCCCCCAAGGTCAAACATAATCCTGATGCAGCCATCAATGAAATAGAGTTTGACACCCCTGGTTTAACTGAACTCAGAATTATTCAACAATGAGCGTCTGTTGTTGGCTATTTCTAGCCTGTCTTAATTTTGGCAGAATAATTACAGATCAGCAACACTACAAATAAAACATAGTGATGTAGAGAGTAAGGTTGGTAACTCGGAGGCCCTGTTTCCTTATATATTCTATCGTAATATTGGTTTAAAATGAAAACACAAATATATTTAAGATGACACATCAGGACAAGTGAAGCAACATCACTTTTAAAAAAACCCACAACTAAAGCCACTAAGATTAAAATGGTAATTAAATTGTAATGTAAGGCTTTTACCCCTACATTGCAAAAGTGGTATTTGCAAATGTATTTATTTTATTGGTCAAATTTTTAAACCTGTATATCTCCCTCACAGGGAGTGTGTGTATAGGTCAAATCCTATCCTTTGGCTTTTTTGCCAAATAGCAAAATGGCTGGCATGCTTTTAACTATCTCACTTTTGCATATTGGTGTATCCAAGGATGGGTAGTTACAAGTTTAGGATGCTACACTTTTGAGGAAATCCATTGTGTTCCAACAACAGAGGATCCAGGTATTTCTATCATGCCTTACTGGGATTTCTACACTCAGATTCTAGTCTTAGAAATGTATTCATGGGCCAACCAAAGGTTACTCCCTAAATATACTCCTAATGCAATACCAGGAGGAAAGTTTTCCATTTTCTTATTTTTGAAACATAAGTGTATAGTATTCTGTAGATTTAGAAATTATTCATGAAACATGTACACCAAAGTTGGTAGAAATCTTATACCGGTAGCCCATCTTAAATGTATATGTTGAGAAGTTTTTGAAATTTGCAGATTTTCACACCGCCAAATCCTATGCATATTTACTCAACAATAAGTTTTCTTATAGCTTCTCCCAACCTGGAGTGTTGGGAGATGTGTTTAATTGAACAAATCCTTAGGGTATCAAAATTTGTATCTTTAATGTGTCTTTCTTCCAAGTGAAATGGCCAAGGAACTGCAGGTTCAAATGCAATTTTTGCTATTCTTTGCATTACTAACAAGTGTTATGTTATTTTTTATTTTACTTTGTGTACATTAGACTGGGATAACTCCCCTTTCATACGTATTTTCTTATTCAAATTTAGTTTTAATTCCCCTTGCAGTGAACACCTTGTAACAATCAAGTCAATTGTTTTATAGCTGATATGGAATTCTGTCATTGTGCCTGACCTATTTTGTAGAATACTGGAAATTGGACAAGCGGGAGACCACAGCAGTAGATAATAAACAGCAACTAATTCTTCTGCTAATTTTAGAACGAGCACATTAATTTTGATATGTAAAGTTCAGAATTAAGAATGATGGATAAAAAATGCACAGCATTTTCATGCATGTGAACCAGTTTAATGCCAGACTGCTAAATTTAGTCAGAAATCAGTCTTTGACTGATTTTTATATAGCTGTTGCAGCTTGTGATGTATTAAACATTGGTTCTAAAATATATACTGTATTGATATAAATGTACTATTCTTAATAACATGTATTTCATTTAGTTAACCTATTGAACAGCTGCACTATAATCTTAACACCTTTTTTTCTGTGAAGCTTACTTTCTTAAAGCCATTACTCATCTTTCTTTTGTAACTTTGTGTATGTGGGAGAGAAAGGAAGTGTGTGTGTGTGTGTGTGTGTGTGTGTGTGTGTGTGTGAGAGAGAGAGAGAGAGAGAGAGCTTAGAAAATGAAGTCAGTAAAATGGATCAGCTATAAAGGGGAATATAATGGCGACAGTAGAGTTCCTTAATGGCTTGATGCCTGAGAAGGCTTTTGTGTTGGACAAAAACTATTTTTGTATATCAACTTATTTTCAGGCCCTAATATTTACTTAGTGTGTCCAAGTGTATTTGCATGTCTGGTGGATCTGAATTTACCAGCAACAATAAGACAACTCACTATATTCTGGTAAAGGGTCTTACCATGTTGGTAAGATGCTGACAAGATAGAAAGTTGCAAAAATGCAAAAGATTGTAGATTTAAGGAAAAACCAGTGCTTTTTTCCTGCCCCTTTTCTATCTTGCCTTTTCACGTTTAGTTGGTATAACTGGCTCACAGCAAGGAGTGGAGCAACCTAACAAAAATAGAGGCCTGGTGCCTTCACCGTGAAATTGAAGGAATTGTCACTGAGGATTAAGCATCCTATGTTTTTATTGGTTATTATGCTCATGTCTCTTGACCTTGACTTGGCAACATTGAGCTGAATGTATCAAATATTCTGTTGCCTAGATCGCCTTTTATGGTTAGGTGTCATGACGGTTTATAATTACAGGTTCACATAAACTGCTTGATTTATCTGATTCTTGCTAATACAGCCAGTTGAACTAAATTGGGAAAATAAACATTTCTAGACTTTTAAGCATTGGCCAGGATTTATTTTTATTTATTGCTTATTTAGAGCATCTGTAGCCTGTCCACGATCCAGGTCCTCTAAAAGAAGAGATTGTATCTTGTGGTAAACCACAATTCCTAAATCCAAATAAAATAATACAAGTAAGTAAAATAATAAACTACAGTAGTGGCTAAAATTGTGTAAACCTTTTGGGAAAAGTGTATTTTTGAGGCTAATAACACCACACTTTTTATTTATTTATTTATTTATTTATTTGGAGTTTCAAGATAATCATATTCCACTGCCGGAATGGCCTGGGAACAGCCCAGACCTTAACCCAATTGAAAATCTGTGGAGCCGACTAAAGAAACTTGTTAGTCAGAAGCGACCCAGTTAATAGAAGCAATCATTCAATCTTGGTTTCACATTATAACAGCTGCAGAACTAAAAGATTAGGTTCACTCCGGGGAAGACATTGTAAGGCTGTAATTCATGCTAAAGGTTACCCAACTATTAAGTGACATGGTGATAATTTTTGTATCTCTCATTTTTTCTGCATTGATAATTTTTGTATATCTCATTTTTTCTACATGTTTCACTTTTCTTCTTTATTCTGTAACTGCTATTCTAATAGCAAATCCTTCATAAAAGTTATTGCATGACATTCTTGATTAAATTATCTTTCCCTGGATATATAATTTTATGGTACTACTCAAAAAAAAAAAGTGGTGTTATTAGCTAGTTTTAGAAAATACACTTTTCCCAAAAGGCTTCCACAATTTTGGCCACTATTGTAATTTAAAATACATATGATAAACAACCTTGACAAAGGAACACTTAAGGGACAAAAGACACAGTCAAAGTAAGGATGCTAATTTTCAAATATAACAATGACTAAAAGACCCAAGAGTGGTACCACAAGAGAGGTAATGTTGGTGCTACTTTGGCTTCCATGGAAGGGAAATCCAAGCCTGGTAATACAGCTTCCCTTCAATACTCCAAAATATTATGCCTGTTTCATCAATGAGTGTTGAGGGATCCCCAAGCCACCAAGTTCTTAATGTTGAGGCAAGTGCATATTCAAAGAACATGTGATCAGGTGGTACAGAGAATAAGGGACAGAACAGTGCAAGAACCATTACCAAGGCAAAAAGAGTGGAAACTATAAACCATTGAAAGAAAAATAATATTTGGAAATGGCTCAGGCAAATTACATCCCTGATTCACCGAGGATAAGAAGGAGGGGAGTAAAGCACATTAGACTTGCAGGATTCTATTATTATAGCCTATATCAATGAAGTTTATTTCTAATCTTCCTTTGTAGTTGATTTTCTGATGTGGAGATGGCAGGATTTTAAGGACTTTTTGTCAGGGTTCCAAATAATAGACCCATAGCAAGCAAAACTTGGGACACGGTGGCTCAATGGCTAAGATGCTGAGCTTGTCGATTGAAAGGTCAGCAGTTCAGCATTCGAATCCCTAGTGCTACGTAATGGGGTGAGCTCCCATTATTTGTCCCAGCTTCTGCCAACCTAGCAGTTCGAAAGCACATAAAAAATGCAAGCAGAAAAATAGGGACCACCTTTGATGGGAAGGTAACAGCGCCCCCTAGAGTCGGGAACAACTAGCACATATGTGCAAGGGGAACCTTTACCTTTACCTTAAGCAAAACTCCAAGGCAAGTAGATTCCTCAAGGAATAGCTTCATTGGGTATATCGTATTGGCACAGATCTGGTGAAAACCGACTCTGAAGATTTCCACAGTTTTCACCTAATTAAAAGTTTTCCCTTAAACCCCAAATAATCAGTCACATGGTCCAATGAAGGCTCTGTCTATTTGCCTGGTGACATCACTCTTCCTTCTTCTAGCCAGGTGTGAGAACATCCTTGGCTCCCAAAAGAAAGTATTTTATTTTGGCACCAAATCACAGCTACCTCTAGTCTCCCCCCCTCCCTATTTCTCAGTTCCAGTGTGGCAAAACTGAAGCTACAATATGGCTTTGGTCAGGTCAGCTTCAGGGTTGACACTTTTGTTACTCAAGCTATTGGTAAACAACCAATGAAATCCATTTAGATTGATGTTGCGTAGATTCTGGAAGGTGTTATGTACAACAGCCTTATTGCTATGTTCTGTACTAGTTGTAATTTCCATGTTCTTCAAGAGCGTACACATTTAGAGGCTTTACCAAAGAGATTACCAGAGCATGGATTACTGAGGCTAGGCATTCTCTATCCATACAGAGTTGGAATTGCTAGACCAAATAAAGCAGACTGATGCACTCTAAGCCACCAATGCTACTAAATCTCAAATGACAGAGAGGAATCCAGAAATATCCCCAAACACCATGTCTCCTTACTTCAAAGGAAAGTACTATCCAGGATTGGAGACTTACCAGGTCCCACTTCCATGAGCTGCCAGTCCCACTTTGCCTTTGTCTTGAGCATGATTCAGCTTTGGTTTATCGCCCTTATCATCCTATTATGATTTCCAGACCATGGTCCAATACCTTCATTGCCTCCCTTGATTTTGGGGAACATGTGTCATTGACAGCCCAATAGATCAACAGTTTAATCAGATGGGCACATAACACACAGTAACCGGAAAACAGATTAAGACATTTGACTCTCAGAGGTGTGATAACAAGTTGTCTCAGAGCAAAAGACCTTTCATAACCTGTCCATAGAATACATTGGAGGATTTATCAGTTGCTCATACAATAATTCAGTGGCGCTGTGCTTTTCCAGTGGCATTTACTCTAGAGATGGTTCCTAGAAAGATTCAGCATAGCTCATTATTTCAGTTCCTTGACATTTGACTTGTACTAGATGAACTAGAAGCATCTGGAAAAATGGATGTTACTTTAGATTACATATTACAGAAGTTGAAGAATTTTGCTTAGGCCTCATTCTTAAGCCAGTTAAGCTAATTCATGTTCCTCGACAAATACAAAGATTGGAACACAGTTACCCTTTGATCCCAAACACTTCTAGTTTTGCAGTAACTTTCTTACTCCCAGAATATAAGATTGGATTTATACAAAATTCAATTTTTTTGCGCCTCTTTTGAGATTACAGAATAGGGACACCAATTGATGGGACAGGTTTATCACTGACCCCATGCAAAACTGAAAATGGCTAAATAAAACTGATATATAATTCTGGTGTGTAGTGACTTTTCATATGCCTGTAAAGAGAGGGGGAGATAAATAATCTTGGACATGAGAAAACATTGAATTCCACAGAGGAAGTACTTTTATCAGACTAATTGCAACATTTCAAGTGGCCTAGAATATATCATAACACCCACATGCCAGATGTATACCATCCAAGAATGCTTTTATTTATATCTATATATTAATAAATCTGCATCTATGTCTTTTGAATAGAAAGAGTTTGATTCAAGATGCTGATTTAACTTCCTCAATGTGTGTTCTAACAGCAATAACACTTACAATTCTATACCACCCCATAGTGCTTCACAGTACTCTCTGAGTTACAATATCAACATATTGCCCCCAACAATCTGAGTCCTCATTTTACTGACCTCAGAAAGATGGAAGACTGAGTCAATCTTGAACTTATCAGGCTGGAACTCCTGGCTGTGGGTAGAGTTAGCCTGTAGTACTGCATTCTAACCACTGCACCACCACAACTCCTAATAACTTAGATGATGAATAGACCAGCAAAACATTCAATGGAAAGAGAGTAATATTATCCTTCTGTTGTGACCCAGGCTCAAATAGATAGTAGGAAACTCAATCAGTGAAAAAACAAACAAACTTTATTCGAACAGTTAAGAATTACTTCATTCTCAGTGTAGTTCAACTAAATTAAAGCAAATTTCTCCCAACACAAATTCCTCAGTCCTATCGCAAACCTTGACCCAATTAGGCAGACTGCCAAAGGCCTTTCTTGGCAAATGTTCAGAAGTCACCGATACAAAAAATAAATGCAAGAAGACGAAGCTACCAAAGTTGTTTTCCAGTAAAGCCCAAACACCGTTGCTTTAAGCCTTATGGGAGGGGCCAATCATCTCTTGGCCCTACTCCCAAATCATCCTCTTTGCTTGAGCTTCTCTTGCCTTCTGGCAGCATTTCTCATGCGTGCATTAGGAACAGGCTCGTCCTGTTCCTCTGCCTCACTACTATCAGTCTCTGGAGGCTCTGGAGTCTGCACCTCACTGCCCAATGGCCCTGGCCCCACCTCAGCCTCATTGCTGTCTGACTCCGGTGCCAGCTCTGCAGGCTGCTGGCGGACCACAACACCTTCTACCTTCTTTTATCTAAATGACCAGGGTTAAATTATTATATTTTGAACACATTATTTAAAGACTGAATTCTCTTTACAAGTCTTTAATGCTGGAAAAGATGAAAGGAAAAAGAAGCAGAGGACAGCCTTTAATAGGATGGATGAACTTAATTACAATGGTTATGGTGCATCATTGGAATTCCTGAAAGGTTCATTTGGGGACAAATCAAGACCTTGACAAGATCTATCCATGTGGTCCCTGAGTATCAGCACTGACTTGATGGCACTTCATCAATAAAAAAAGCCCACTCCTCGTTGAATTAAAATTCCATAAACGTTATTTCCAATAATCTAAAGAACTACTATATTTTAATTCTGAATCACTTTATAAATCATACGATATTTTCTAAAATTGAATTTTCTATATAATCCCTGCTGCCATATTCCAGTTCTTAATTATTCAAATGAAAAGAAAAATGAGACTTGGCAAAGAATCAATATATCATTGCAGTTCTGGGCAACCTGATCGTTATGAATAGTTATTTAGTTTAGCACTTAAGATTTAACTGCAGGATCATCAGTAATTTAACAGAAAAAATCTGCATTGAAAATTGTTCAAATAAGGTAGCATTAGGTCAGGGGTGTCAAGCTGAAGGCCCACGGGCCGGATCCAGCCTGCAATGTGGTTAGATCTGGCCCACCGGGCTGCCCTGGAAACAACGAAGGACCAGCCTCCAGGACCTCAGCCCCAGGCAAGCCGGGCGCTAATCTACAACTTGGTGGTGGCCTTCCAAGCCAGAATGCAGTCAGCCTTAGATCCACAGGGCCACCCAGGAACTAGCAAGGGGCCACCCCTGCCCTGCCCCCTGGGCATGTGCTGGAGGCAATGGATTCACCCAGCCCCACCCGAGCCACCACAAGCGCCCCTGATGTGAATTACATTGAACTGGCCATGCCCACCCCACCCATGTCCATCCAGTTGGCTGCAACCACCTGACCACACCCACCCCAGCCTCCCGAGGTTAACCCTGATGCACCCCTCAATGAAATCGAGTTTGAAACCCCTGCATTAGGTGATAGAATTAAAAACAAAAAAACCAGCACGATAAAGATGAAAATAGCAAGATATAAATAAATAAAATATTTGTTGACCTTCTATGGCTGCAGTGCATCTAAAGTATATTAGCACGAATTTGTGGGCAAATTTTTACCAATCGAACAAACCAAAAGCTGCAGCCCACTAAAGAACTAAAAACTTAAGAAGCCTTCAGCACCCTGGAGAAGAACCAATTTTCCACCTCAACATAGCATATAACAAAATCAAGCTGAAGACCTCTTTGAATTTCACTATGTTATGTATTTTATGTGTGCCTGCAATTTTCCACTAGTGACCTCAGTCAATTTAGTCAATCTTTTTTTCCCCACTTTAATTAGGCTCTATCTTGAATAATGACCAGAGACCTGCTGCTTTTAATTCTATAGTATTAGTTTTGCATTTGTCTTTTATCACACTTGATGTTTGCTAAGCCTGGAAGATTCTTCAGATAATGGATGCTTATTTGTATTTTGAACATTTGCCTGCTGTATTGATATTTTTCTTGCCACTGAGCCTGCAATATTAAAATAAATATTGTGAATATAATTTATATAGATTACCGGAATTGATTTCCCTTCTATATGTAATGTTTAAATGTGTAACAAGGTTTTTTGCAGTTATTTCAGTTCATAAGCTCAGTTTGTTCTATTCTCACACTAGTTCATTTCTTTTCCACTGGAATTTGTGTGTATCTCTGCATATGTTTCATTCTCGACATTAATGCATTAATGTCCTCAACATAGCATATAACAAAATCAAAAAATAGGCTCCAAATCCCACATATTTATTTGCTAGATTAAATCCTACTTTTTGTACAAGAGCTCATCGTTGTTCTTTCTTCCTTCCCACTTCTCCCTCCACCCAAACCATAACCCTATGAGGTAAGTTGGGCTGTCATGAGTGACTGGCCCAAAGTCACCCAAGAACGTGGTGAACTCAGGGGTGAAATGTAAAATTTGTTACTACCAGTTCTGTGTGCATGGCTTGGTGGGGGTGGGGGTAATGTGACTGGGTGGGCGTGGCCAGCTTTTTTTTTTTTTACTTTTAAAAGCATTTTTTCTACAACCTCTTCGGCCAAAGAGGTTGTAAAAAATGCTTTTAAAAGCCTCTGACAATCAGCTGGGATTGCCAGAGGAGCCTTTTAAAAGCATTTTTTTCAACAAAAATGCCTTTAAAGGGTTCTGACAATCCCAACTGAGTTGCCTGATTGCCAGAACCTTTTAAAAGCATTTTTTAACAACCTCTTCGGCCAAAGAGGTTGTAGAAAAAATGATTTTAAAAGGTTCTGATGATCCCAGCTGAGTTGCATGATCATCAGAGGCTTTTTTTTCTTTTACTTTTAAAAGCACTTTTTCAGCCAAAGAAAAAATGCTTTTAAAAGTAAAAAAAAACACACCTCTGATGATCGTGTGGCTCAGCTGGACATGGGGGGGGGGCAGGCATTTTAGCTACCAGTTCTCTGAACCACCTGCCGCCATCGCTACTGGATCGGGCGGTAGAACCAGGAGCATCTCACCCCTGGGTGAATTAGATCCTGGCTCTCCTTGGCACTAGTCCAACATATTAAGCATTATGTATATGTAGTGAGAAGTAAGTATAATAAGGCAATCAAATTGGTCAGTCCTAGAGGAGATCAACCCTGACTACTCTTTAGAAGGCCAAATCCTGAAGATGAAACTGAAATACTTTGGCCACCTAATGAGAAGGAAGGACTCACTGGAGAAGAGCCTAATGCTGGGAAAGATTGAGGGCAAAAGAAGAACAGCACAACAGAGAATGAGGTCACTGGATGGAGTCACTGAAGCAGCAGGCATGAGTTTAAATGGACTCCAGAGGATAGTAGAGGACAGGAAGGCCTGGAGGAACGTTGTCCATGGGGTCGCGATGAGTCAGACACGACTTCGCAACTAACAACATAACAAATGAGAAGTGAGGTAGAAGTTAACAAATAGAGAAAGTTATGCATTCAGGAGTGTCCATGGAGCAAATTAGTCACGATGATAGTCAAGCTATGTGATTGAAGTCCTCTCTTTTTTAGGTGCATCACAAGACATGTAAAAAACTGGTGGCGTTTCAATCACATGATTGTGGTCACCATATTGATCATGTTCACCACCCCAAAGACACGCTTGGGAATGCACACAAAAGAACAGTAAACAGTATTTTTGTGCGTCTTGGTGAGGGCAAAGTTTGCATGGGTGTGGTAGGCCCCATCTAACACTGCTTTTTCTTGTTATATATTTTTGTAAATTGGAAGTGCATTTTGTTCCAAAAATAAAATCTGCCTTCATCCCTATCTTTCACCATTTCCTCCTTTCTTAGGATTTTATAATAGCCGTTTTATCACCAAGGGGATTCTCATAAAAATGCCCAGCTCCAAGTATCCTTTCAACAAACCTTGCTAAGAAAAAGGCTCTTAGCTCTGATGAAAAAGAGAAGACAACCTTGAGTTTACAGTTGGTTTACGGTTGTCGGTCTTAGTTTGTCTCCTGTCATAACCTGGGGAGAGAGAAAAGACTTGACAGAAAAGGTCAATCATGAGCTTTCTGCTCAAGAAGTAGGGCCAAGTATCTTTTTTTTAAATAAGATTTCCCTTCATAATAACTAAGAAAAATCCTGCCTTTATTAGCCATTATCAGGCTAATGGCATTTGGAGTCAATAACCCCAATAAAAAAGGTATTGTGGGTAAGCAGTTATTGGTTCTTCAAAGTAGCCCAATCAGGAAGTCAAAATAATGAGTGCTGCCCCTGCCTTTATTATAAAGTAAAGGTAAAGGTAAAGGTTCCCCTCGCACATACGTGCTAGTCGTTGCCGACTCTAGGGGGCGGTGCTCATCTCTATTTCAAAGCCGAAGAGCCAGCGCTGTCCGAAGACATCTCCGTGGTCATGTGGCCGGCATGACTCAATGCCAAAGGCGCACAGAATGCTGTTACCTTCCCACCAAAGGTGGTCCCTATTTTTTCTACTTGCATTTTTACGTGCTTTTGAAACTGCTAGGTTGGCAGAAGCTGGGACAAGTAACGGGAGCTCACCCCGTTACACGGCAGCACTAGGGATTCGAACCGCCGAGGTGCCGACCTTTAGATCGACAAGCTGAGCCCCTGAGCCACCACGTCTCTTTTATTATAAGGTAGTTACCCTTATAGTTGCCCAGAGTCAGTCAATAGTAAGATGGCATATGGATGCAATAAATACATGAAAATATGTAAGGTTACAGTGGGCTAAGGTATATCTTTTCTGACCTTTGTCTAGGCCAGGGGTCTGCAACCCGGGGCTCTGGAGCCGCATGTGGCTCTTTCATCTCTCTGCTGTAGCTCCCTGTCACTCAAAATATGTGTCACAACCACCAATGTGCGACACCCACCGGCATGTGATTTATTGAGCTTATCAACCCATCTTTTTTTTTTCAGAGTTCAAAAAGTTTTTTGCACGCAGAAATAAAAAAATTGTTTTCTCTGTAGCAGTTCATTGATTTAATAAATGCAACACAATATAGGTTTTTTTATACATAGCATAAATGTAAAAAAATGATATATGCGGTGTTATCTTCATTTTAGATGTCAAAAAGGTTTTGTGGTTTTCTATGGAAACAGGTCCAAATGGCTCGTTGAGTGTTTAAGGTTGCCCACCCCTGGTCTAGGCTGTGGCTCTTCCTTCTGTCCCTCAAAGTCATTCTCACAGCCCACTACTGAGGTACAGGTTTAACTATTTCCTGCCCCCCCCACAGCTGTGTGTTTGTGTCAGGCGCAGATTTGCGAGGAAAGGGGATGAAGCATCACCTTAGAGAGCAGATTTGGAGTGTCACCGAGGATAGCAAATGTTAGTTATTTAATTGGTTATTTTTGCACATGTATTGCCAGGAAAGAGATTTGCCTTCTTGTGTTCTTTGCCCACCAGTCAAAGAACTAGTACGGTTTGAAGTGAGGGAGTGGGGAGAACTTCCAGTTCAGGAGCAAAACATCATTCTCCAGTCAACCCTCTGGTGTCTGTAAGTCAATGAATGACACTTAATTCCCCAAATGAATTGTGTAAAACGTTTTGAAATATCAGACTCTTATGGAGGGACTGTGACATCTTTACTGTTCTAACTGCTACTTTCAGAGTGCTTATTAGTGCAACTGAGGGTGCAAGACTATTAAAAAGGAAGTATCATGTTTTGCTTTTCATTTAAACAGATGGATTACATTTCAGATGTTTTAGTATCTTTATTGTACAGTTGTTTGCTAATTAGGAAATCCAAAATTAGTGGGGGGGTTTTCCTCCACTAGTCCTTTCCCTTGCTGTCTTTCTGGCAGACTAAATGGATGTTACAAGGCAGTAACTTGGTTCACTGGCTGAATTTCAGTCCAACAATAATATGGAGCCTCCTCTCCAGTGCAATAAAACCAGTAAATTAATGGTTGCCACTTGGATTATGGTGCAATCTAAGTGTTAAATATTTAATTGAAACCATAAAGAAATGCTGAATGGAATCTGCAATGACATCTAACAAGTGTATGCATTTTTAAAAGGGTACAACATGGGATATTAAAAGGATACCAGTTTGAGTGTCTCCCATATTGTACAATTCAAAGATTTATTTAAATCTACAGTGCTGACTTATTGAGAAAAGTTGTTATTGTGAAAAGTTCCAGTCAGTCTTCTCTAAGGAGAAAGATGTTATAGATAAGGGGGAGGGGAGGGAGAAAGTAAATTGTAAATTTTATTATAACCATAGGGAAAACATGGGAGTTAATTGTCTTTACAGAATTTAATTTCATATTAATTAAATTAAAATGAACATTAAATTTGACCTAATGTTTCTTAATGCCAAATGTTCTATTGAAGATTTCTTTGTGTCTGTGTATGAGTGTCCTTCCCACCTGTTGGAGTGAAATAAGTTCAGGTTTCAAGAAAATATAAAAGAAGTCTGCCACATGAAGTTGTTATGACTACCGCCCAAGATCACATTTTATCTTGCTTCCCAGCTATATCTAAGATTTACCTTTTACCTAGTTATTATTGCCTCAGTTAACTATTCACTATAATCTGAACTGAGATTCAAAAAGGAATAAAAATCACCCAGAACATTACCTTTCTGGCCAGGTCCCTATTGTCTGTAGCTAATTGCCCCTGAATATTATCGAAGGAGGTTTGTCACTGATTCTTCCTCCTATTTCTCTCATAAAAATAACAGAATAACAAAATAACAAACGAGTTGGAAGTAACCTTGAGGTCTTTTAGTTCAACCCCCTGCTCAAGCAGGAGACCCTATACCAGAGGTCTTCAATCTTGGCAGCTTTAAGACTTGTGGACTATGCTGGCTGGAGAATTCTGCGAGTTGAAGTCCACAAGTCTTAAAGCTGCCAAGTTTGAAGACCTCTGACCTATACCATCTCAGACAAATGGTTGTCCAATTCTTCTTACACAATTCCAGTATTGGAGCATGCACAACTTCCGGAACCAAGTCATTCCACTGATTAATTCACCCTCAGGAAATTTCTCCTTAGTTCTAGGTTGCTTCTCTCTCTGATTAGTTTCCCTCCGTTGCTTCCTGTCCGACCTTCAAGTACTTTGGAGAATAACAAGCAGAAGAGAAACAGGCAGAATGGTGGTAGAACTTTTGTTCTAGTGTTCTAGTGTTGCTATTTATCGACTCCCAGAGTAATAGAAGTACCAACATTCCAGGGGAAGTTCTCAAAATCAGCAAGATGGTAGATGGAGCATTGTGAGCCAAGACTCACGTCTTTTGAATATGCCTGTGAAATTTTTTATACTGACTGCCAATTAAAGAACCACATTGAGAAAATGGCCATTTGTGTATGGTTCAGAAGTAAATGGCTACCAAATTCCTACTGCTACAAAGTGATAGTTTACATTGCAGTTTTATATCACTTTCGCTGAATTTTATTTTATAAAATTTTGCAGATCTCTAGAAGACCGGCACTCCATGTTTCTTTTGTGTTTATCTTTCAAAGTGATTTTAAAAAATTGAAGGAGGGGTGGAGGATGGAATACAATTGTCAGTTGATTAACCATAAATCTGACCAGTATCACTTTAAGCATAAAACCCCATTTTCCATAACATGTATTTTTATTCCTAGTAAAATTGTGCAAGTATGCATTGATTTTTAAAATGAATATTTTTTTTTGTAAAGCTTTGTAAAGCTGCCATTTTTCAGCTTGTTGGCTGATTGAAAGAAGTCATGCTTGCTGTTTCTGTTGTTTTATTGTTATTTTTCAAGCACTGGCGCATTGTTTTGCTTCAATGATTCCTCCATCCAACAGAAATTTTGTTCCTCAAAATAAATACACAGAAGGAGAGCAGGAGAAGCTTGACTTCTAGCAGGTTTGTGACTTAATCCCTTTTAGATATTCAAGTAGATATTCTCTGTGTCTACTATTATTTAGTAATGAGGCAGCCAACACCGCAATTAGATCTGCTTGCAGTGTCGGCTGCCTCATTACAGAATAGGAGTAGACGTAGAGATTTTCTTCAGTCCTGCTCTTCACAAATTCTAGCTTGATTCTGGCTCAAAAAAATGTTGTTTCTAAGGACATCTTTCATTTTCTTCCACTAAGATACTGTTATTGTTACTAGGAACATTACTGTGCGTGCCTGCTCCTTCCTTATTTGTTACGTGTCTTCTAACTTCACCAAAAATGGTACCAGCAATAAGGTTAGCCCACCTTCCATAACCTTTTGTTGTGTCTTGCCCGCCCTCAGAGCAGCCGGGGCCTTCTTACCTGCTCCCGAACACTGAGGAATGTATGCCTCCCGGCCCAAGTCCTGGCTCCATGCCCACACAAACTGCAGAAGAAGGAGCATCTCCTGGCCCCAGCCCTGACTCCATGCCCAGGCAAACGGAGCAGCTAGACCCCTCCCCCTCCTCCACAGCATGTGAGCCTGAGGAGGGTTTATTCCCAACAGCTGCTGATTGGTGTGACCCTCGCATCAGAAGGCTGGATAGGCGGAGGCAACAGAAGGAAGGGAAGGGCAGGCCTTAATGAGTGCTGAGTCATAGAGCCACACCCCATGGCCTATATAAAGGATCTGCTTTCTGGCAGTCTCTGAGTCAGGCAAAAGTCGAACTTATCTTGCTGAAGTCACTTACTGGTCTCCTGCCTGCTCTGAGGACTTTGCTAGGACTTTGGGCAGAGCTGCAGAGGCAAGCCTGATTCGGATTTCCCTGACCCGGCCATCAGCGGAGGAGTGGGACACGACACCTTTTGTCCTTTATCTATGCCTCTTAGAATTTGACATGATTGTTGTGACCCAGGCCTAAGTAGGTAGTAAGAAACTCAGTCTGTGAAAAAACAAATTTTATTCGAACAGCTGAGAATTACTTCATTCCCAGCATCGTTCAACTCAAATTAAAACAAATGCCTCCCAACACAAATTCCTCACTTCTCTCGCAAACCTTGATCCAATTAGGCAAACTGCCAAAGGCCTTTCTTGGCAAATGTTCACAAGGCAAGACATAGACAAAACAGAAGATGACGCAAAAGATGAAGCTACCAATGTTGTTTTCTGGCAAAGCTCAAACACCGGTGCTGGTCTGTTTTAAGCCTTATGGGAGGGACCAATCATCTCTTGGCCCTAGACCTGAGTTGTCCTTTTTGCTTGAGCTGCTCTTGCCTTCTGGCAGCTCTTCTCATGCGTGCATTAGGAAGAGGCTCCTCCTGTTCCTTTGCCTCACTACTATCAGTCTCTGGAGGCTCTGGAGTCCACACCTCACTTCCCAATGGCCCTGATCTCACCTCAGCCTCATCGCTGTCCGACTCTGTTGCCAGCTCTGTAGGCTGCTGACAGACCACAACAATGGTCAAGATTGTGAATTCTTGGAGATGTAGTCTCCCAACACAGTAAAATTAACTTTTTTAAAAAATGGAAGCATTTTGAAAACTGCACACTAAGGGGGACTAAAGATTTTAGATAAGAAAGATAATACAAGCCTACAAAGTTATGCAGACATTATAACAATGATGCCTGCTTTAGTGGGTAGACTATGTCCAAAAATGTTATTGAATAAATGACAGGTGTGAAGCAAATTTAACTGAGAAAAGAGAGATGGCATTGAAAGTGAATTTATAAATTACAGGACACGATCATGGTTTAGAAAAGGATGTTTCAGTGGAAGTACAATAGGAACTAGCAGAAGGTTTAACATTCAAAAGTGACCTACAAATGACAAACCAAGAGGGGGACCAGAATAATTTTTTCCTACTGGGTTTACAAAAGTGGTTTGTTAAAGACTTGAAGAATTCTGTGCACTGGGACAAAAAAGAAATGAAGAAAATCAAATCCTATGACAAAATGTTTGAATGTGCTAAAGATTAAGACTGTTAGAAGTTAAAGGAAGGAATATAAAGTTGATCTTTTGGTCAAGATTAAAACAAGACATGTTGTTACTTCTTGCAACCCTATATGGGCTTGTTGTTGATACCAGGACTGAAAAGATGGATTTATGGATTTGTTTATAGATAATTTAGATAGGATACGTGATGAAGAGATAGATGTTGATAAACTTAAAGGAGGTGGACTTCCGGTTGGCTCTGTTGGTGATGGAGACGGTCTTTTTAGACCGCCAGCCCCGAGATCATGTCTGACGGCTCGGAAAACTTTCCCTCGAGAGAAGAGGGAAAGGTGAGCGTACGGGCAGAGGAAAGCCCCAGGAGTGATTCTAGGGGCTTGAGGGTTAGCGCTCCCTGTTTAAGCAGGGTTGGAGGGAGGAGGGGGGAAGTATGGGTAAAAATGTTTGTAAAACTTTTTGAATAAAAGATAAACTTAAAGGAGGTGAAGAACCACTAAATTTGTTTAATTTCTTTTCTCATTCTGATTTCTTTTTCCTTGTACTTATTCATTCTTCCTATTCTTTTTTCTTTAAGTGTATTAGATTTTACTATTATAATCAAATCATTTATAAAATTATGTATTAAAGAACAGAAATGACGTAAAGTTTATTTTTGTATTCCTTGGATTTGAAGGTGAAGATCCAAAACATCTTCCTTTCTAGAGCTGTGCTTAAGACAGAAGTTATGGGTTGAACATTCATGATCTTCTCAACTGGACAGACTGTCAGAAGAATCTAGGATAACTCATCATGGCCAACTCAGCACAGCCAACTCACCATGGTCAACTCACTGCAGCCAACTTGCCATGGCCAACTTGCTGCAGTCAGTTCATTGCGGGATAACTTGCCACAGCCAAGTCACCACAGGACAACTCGCTGCAGGACAAGAGTTACATTGATATCAAAGAAATTGTGGAATAGAATCATTAAAGAAAGGACGCATTTGATTTTAAATACTTAAATTGAATTGTTGAATTGTCCTGCAGTGAGTTGTCCTGCAGTGAGTTGGCCATGGCAAATTGTCCCACCGCAAGTTGACTGTGGCGAGTTGGTCACCATGAATTGGCCACATGGCGAGTTGGCTGCACCAAGTTGTCACATTCTGTCATCAGGAAATTCAGGCTCTCTTGTGGCACATTTGGCTGTCTGGGAAAGAAAAATTCCAACTTTAAATTCAGCAGGAAGTTACTGCATTTCAGCAACATGCAGAGGCCTTCTGTGGATTTTTTAGTGGCTAGTAGAAAGACTAGTAAATGAGCTAGTAGCTTTCTGAATCATCTGTCTATCGTGCTTCTTCTAGATGTCTCTTAAAAAGGTATTTCTGTTGATCAATATGCCACAGGAGCGGTAAAACTTGCAGAGGGAAGATATTTTCAAAGTTGATTAGTTAGGCAGGCTCCAGCCAATTCTGGAAAGCTACAGAGAAATTATTTATTCAAGAGAACAATGAGACCTGAGAGACCATTAGTTCTGAACTCAGTCACCTTTTGGAAGCTATGCTAGGGGCAAGCGAGGGAATATTTCTTAGGTGGCTAAATGCAAATAGCTACTTTGATATTCCAACATCCAACAATTATGCTCGAATTCCTCAGGAGACCTTTTAAAACCCTAGCTAGAATATCATCACAAAACCAAGTGCTTGACTTTGAAATAACTTCTTGGTTTAGCTGCATTTAATTTATTTCTCTTGGCTATGAAATTCATGGTATAATTCTTGTTAATTTGCCCCAGCTCGTCTCCCACATAAACATTCCCATTTTGTTTTGTGGTTTTATCTCTTGCTTGCACCTAGCTCCCACATGACCAGAGCTTGCTGAATTTTAACACACCAATTTATCTCCTGAAACAGCTGAGTGATTGTAAAAGCCATGCTTTGGATTTTGTTTTATTTTTTCATTCCTCTGAGGAATATTGTGAGCTTTTCTTGTTTTTTTTTGCAGAAACTCATCAAGTGATCTTTGATTGAGGTAGATGCTCATTGCATCAAGGCTGATACTCTTCAGGTTAATAGTTCTTTAAGAAACTAAGCTGAATTCTTGTTATACTAAAGAGGGCAAGTGACATCGGAATGGGACTTTTCGCCTCAAACTCTTGGCACTGCCTGTTTCTCCACCAGGGTTTCGCCTCTGCATTATTATGCCTCGGCACTTTGGGCCACAGCTCCTCCGTCCCAATCCACACCCTTCCCCTTCCTTCTCCTAACAAGCGCCCGAGGCTGTTTAACCTTGTCCTAGTAAACGCCTTCCCTTTTCTGGGAATTTTCCTCTACAGCCCCCCTGCCCCCATCTTTTGTGGCTGGATCCCTCCCCCACGCTGCTGTCTGAACTGACAGAGCCTCCTCTGAACTGCAGCCCCCACTCTACTCCCAAAGCCCCCGAGCCCCTGCACCAATCAGCTGGCTTCGTACTGTCCTTTGCACCCAAAAGCCCCATGCGAACTGTACGGTGACGAATGGGCTGCGGCGAATGGACTGGGACAGAGGGCTGTGGCCCAAAGTGCTGAGGAATAATATCGCAGAGGCGAAACCCTGATGGAGAAACAGGCAGCGCCAAGAGTTCGGGGCGAAAAGTCCTAGACCCAAGTGACATACATATTATTTTAAAATAATTGTCCGCATATTCTTTGAATCAATTATGAAAATGGAGATTTTAAAAGGAATTCTTTATTAGGGTTGTGCAAAACATTTGAAAGAAGTGCTTCACTAATTGTATCAGCATAATCAATGTATATCTTTCTTCATATATGAAGGCAGCTGTGTCCTTTGCAGATTTGCATGGTTCTTTTAAAAGGTGTCTTTGGCTATATTTTACATGCGTGGCCATTTTCTTTCATCAGCAGTCCCACTGGAAGTGTCCTTACAACAAATGTGCAGAGAGCCCCTTGCACAACTTTTTGCACCAGCCACCTGAATTTGCAGCTGTTTTGATGAATAATAATAATAAAAAAAGATGCTATGCCTTATATAGCCCTATTTTTTAAATTTAAGAATGGGTTGAAGTTAGCATTTTGGGGAGAGTTTTGAAAGACTTGGTGATATCTCGAAGGGAGACGCCAATGTTCAATCCTTTTGGTATGGTGGGATTCAAATTTAACAACTGGTTCTCTGCCCTAATGACTGGGTGGGCATGGCTGGGTGGGCATGGCCACAGGGCGTGACAGCACTCAGACTCCTGCAGCACTCTGCCAGCCAAAACGGGGCACGGGGGCTAATTACAAAATGTGGGCTTTGCTTTGTGAAACCCAGATCCAGCAAACAAGGGGTGTGAACTGCACAGAAAATAAACTTTTGTTTGGTTATGAAGAAATATCCCCAAAGTCAGAGGTACGCTAAGTGCAGACTGACTTTTAGCTACACACCTCCCCGGCAATCAGCAAATTTTGAAGCTCCAGGTAAAGAGGATTCATTCCTAAAGGAATGCTGGGAAACTCTGTATTTTAAAGAACATTTGAGGGAGGGGTGCAAAATAGCCCTTCTCTGTCTGAGGCTGTAGAGACCCGGCACCAATCAAAACACTTTTTGTGAAGCACCTGATCAACACTTACAGGGTAAGCCACTAGACTAGTATATGAAAATAAGAACAAACTCCACTCCCTTCTAGTACTGATGATGTTACCTAGTTTGGTAATGAAACAGCTGCAAGAAAACCATCAAGCTCAGAGAGCACCAAGGACCCCACAGTTCAACCCTGAGCTACAAATATTCTCTTCTATCGATAAACATTTTTTGGTTAGAGAGAGTCATAGCCTGCTTTATATGAGATGGCTCCCAGTGGATTTCATTCTAAATCTTGATACGATTTCTGTAAATAAAGAATGTAGAATTATAATGGCTGAGTATTTGATCCTTCATACATCAAAAGAATACAAAGCTAAGGAATAAACAAATAAAAAACAGATTTGAAAAAAAGAAAAGGCTCAGGAAAGAAAAAAAGTGAAAGTGTAAGAAAGAAGAAAAGAAGGAAAACTGAAAAAGAAAATCAACTTTCTTTGATACAGATATAATTTTTAAAAAAAATTATCAAACTCTTAAGATTAACATTTTCCCTACATTATTTCCAAAATCCCTTATTTAATCATCAAAGCCCAGATCAACTTTTAATTTCAGTTTCTCACAAAAAGTCAAGTAATGGCTCATATCGCTTTAATCACTATTTGCTAAGAAAACCACAACTGATTTATTTAATTGCACCAAACTCTAAATAAAACAGGAATGGAAAATCCTAAACTCTAGTGTAGACCCATTCTTCTCAGCTTTGGCCACTTTAAGGTGCATGGACTTCAATTCCCAGAATTCCCCAGGCAGCATGAAGTTCACCCATCTTAAACTTGCCAAGCCTGAAAAACACTGATCTACAGATAGGGATTTTTCCATTCCTCTTTTACTGGTTCCTACATACTTATGAGCAATCACAGTGCAAAATCCCCATTCCCAACTCACCCCACAGTAATGATAATGCAAAATTCCCATTTCCCATTTTGGGCCTGGAAAGCTTTCTGCACCACCCTGGAAGCCAAAATGGGATGCAGGTGGGCCGTGTGATGCCCCCCGCCCCCCCCCGTGCCCTGTTTTGGACCTGGACGGCCTCCTGTACCAACCTGGAAAGCAAAACAGGGCATGTGGGGGGACTCCTGGGAGTGGCAGGGTGGGGCAGGGCCATCCAGAGGTGGGATTAGCCGGTTCTCTGAACTGGGAAAAAAGTTAACAAGCAGTTCGCCTGAACCGGTGCGAACTAGCTGAATCACACCCCTGTTTTCAACTATACAAAGTGCAAGAAAGGGGTGGTAAGCCTCAAAATTTAAAATATTTTCTGAAACGAAGGGAGCAAATTATGATACATTCATATGGCCCATGCACTATCTATCTCAATTTTCAATCAACATTCATATATTTTTTGCAACAGGGACTCCTGTTGCTGATTTTTTTTAACTACCATTGCCTGAAAACCTGTTTCCAAAAAAAAAAAAAAAAGTTGATTGCAAGGTTGTCTACTCTTGATTTATCTTGTTTGTCTCTCATACTAGATGCTCTAAAGATTAATGATGGGCTTTACAGCTTATTTTTTCCAATGTATTAGTCAATGCAGGAAATAATAAGCAGATATTTGTCCGGTTGATGCCTGAAAATCATCAGTAAAATAATTGGCTCCTGAGTCATAAAGGTTTTTAGGATATCTGATGCTTCAGTTTTGATCTCTAATAGATGCTTCAAAGAGTCACCCCAGGAAAAGGCACAATTACTTCAAAATATTGCAGGCAAGTACTCCATTTGCATTCCTGAGTTCTCTGAAATATCTTTTGGAATCAAATTTGAAGGCTGCCCAGTCCTAATATTTTAACTGTTAGAAACTTTTATCCCAAGCAATCAAAATTTACAACCCCATAATATGCAAACCTTTGGAAGCCTTAACAGCCTCTTTTGAAATAAGGAGGCTGTTCCTGGTTCATGAGAACTATTAAGTAGAACAGTCTGATGCCTGGAGTTGCAAGGGCTCCATCACTGGAGGTTTTCAAACAAAAATCGAACAACTATTCACTTGGGATGATGTGAGGATTCCTGCCAGGGGTTTGGAGTAGAAGGTTCAATCCAACCTATATCTATGAAAAATGAAGTTACCTTTAGAAGCTAAGATATTATCTACCCTGGACATTTCATCATCTTACCTAATAAAACATGGCTAGCTTCCTTATAGAGCAGGGGTCTCCAACCTTGGCAACTTTAAGATTTGTGGACTTCAACTTCCAGAGTTCCACAGCCAGCTTTGCTGGCTGAAGAATTCTGGGAATTGAAGTCCACAAGTCTTAAAGTTGCCAAGGTTGGAGACCCCTGTTATAGAGAGCTAGTTCATTTTTGTACTCTTATCATCCACAGCAGTCTTTCTTGACCTGGTTTACTCTAGTTCAATTTTGGAAATATTTAATCTGCCTGACCATCTCCACACTCACTGGGAATTTTCTGAGTTGAAATTGTGAAACTTGTAATGTATCTTTAAACTTTTGGAGGGAATTTTGGGCGGGAACAAGCACGTTGCTGATTGGTTCAAGCATAAGCCAGAACTGTATAAAAGGAGGGATTTTGCCGGATGTTTTTTGCTGGGTTCACTATAAACTAAAGAGCTGTTGTCACTCACTGGTCTCCTGCCTCGTTATTGCCCGAATCCAACAAAACTGGTATTCTCTAGTACATCTATAGGCTACCAAATTAGAGAAGGCTGGGCTGAAAGGACAAAACACAACCGTGCAAAGTTACAGATGAAGGTTCTTTCCAATGTAAACTGAAAACTAGAACATGTGCAATGAGCTACATCTCTTTTCCCAGCTGGGAATTAGCTGATGGCTAGATATAATAATGATTTTGAGGCATTTCTCTCACCTCCTTTGGAGTCTCATTCAGAACAAAAGAGAAAAGATAGAAGAGAAAGAAATAAACTTTTTATATTTCTTAGTAGATTAAAATAGTGCTCTTAAATGTATATTCTCTAACTTTCTTCTCGATCTCTTTTATTTTGTTCTTCTTTATCTCTGGTGTAGAATCAAAATGTTCCAAAGTAATACAGCATTCTCTCTTTCCTTCGCTCCCTCCCTCTCTCCCTTTCCCTCAGTCCCTCTCCCTCCCTCCCTCCCCCTTTCTCTCCCTCCCTCCCTCCCCCTTCCTCCCTCCCTCTCTCCCTCTCTCCCTCTCCCTCTCTCCCTCCCTCCCTCTCTCCTCTCTCCCTCTCCCTCCCCCTCTCTCTCCCTCCCTCCCTCCCTCCCTCTCTCCCTCCCTCTCTCTCATTTTAACATTTTGATGGATAGTTTATTTAATAGATTTTCTATCCTGGGCACCAGATCATTTTTCCTCTCCCAAAGATTCAGTTCAGTTGACTGGAGGTTTATAAAAGATGGCCAATTATATTTGACCAAAACCATGGCAGAAGCAACCTAAAGGAATTCGTTCCCAAAAACACAATTGCAACTTATCTATCCCCCCCCCCTCTATCGGGCTTGGCCAATAAGTGTTGCTCTGCTCTGAGCCAAGGGGGCCTGGTGGGGAAAAGGGATAAAACTTTGAAATATCTTCTCTAGACATATGATTGAAGCCCCACACCAATAGATGTAAAATGAGGCAGGGTTTTAATTGTACAATTTCAGCTATCTATCCTGAGTTGTTTTTTGTTTTTTTTTTTCACGGATGTCGCTGTTGTAAGGCTCCTCATCTACAAGGTCTTACTTTGAGAGTCCATTTGGATTCCTCAGGACCAATCGGGGTGGGCTTCAAAAATTTTAGCAAAGGGACTTCCGGTGGTGCCACTTTCTTCGCTGGACACCTGTAAATGTGCCCCATGCTGAGGTATCATCAAAGCCGGCAAAAACAGATAAAATCAGCTGCTCGCCAGCTTGAAGTACCCTCCCTGGGAGAAAGGGAAGGGAAAGAGCAGCGGAAAAGTGGTAGAACTTCCCAGAGGCTTTGCTTTGTGAAAGTGAAACCTCGGAGGGTCGAGTCCTGCATAACTCCGCTGAGCTCCAAATCTATCACGCTCCTGCAGTAGCAGGAAAAGAAGAAAGCGTCCACCTCTGCTCAAGTGATTTTTCTTTGGATCTCTGGATGCAGACGGAACAAACACAAGTGATCGATCATTGGGATTGCAAGTATTAAACCTGACTTCTACCCTTTAAGAAAATAAACTTTCTATTGTTTTAATTAAGATTGCTGAAAATGGCATCTGAGAGGAAGTGAAAGTTGGAAGCTGTTTGTGTAATCAAGTGGAGACTGTATTTGTGGATTGTAACAAAGTGGAGGCTGTCCTATATTGAAAGGAAGATTATAAATCAAACTCAGGCGCATATAAAGAGATTGTATAATGTGTTGATAGAAATAGACTCTGAAAGTGATTTAATGAAGAATTGTATGATAAAATGGGCACAAAATATTCAAGAACCAATATTTTTGGAAACTTGGGGAAAAAATTGGGTTAGAAATGTTAAATTTACGCAAGCACAGAACTTGAGGGAAATTTTTTATAAAATGTTTTATAGGTGGCACTTAGACCCTAAGAAATTATCATGTATGTAACCAGATATACAAGCGAAATGTTGGAGATGTAATTGTGATGATGCTACATATTTTCATATTTGGTGGACTTGTAAGAAGATTAAGGCTTTTTGGATAAGGATCTGGTGGATTATACAAAATGTTTTGAAAAAGAAGATAAAGTTCCTACCGCAATTTTTCTTATTGGGAATTATTACGGACTATACAGTAATTGAGACTAAGTTGATTTTAAACTTAATAACAGTGGCAAGACTGTTAGGACAATACTGGAAGAAAAAAGAGTTACCTACAATAGAAGAATGGATATTGAAAGTTGCTAATTTGGCTGAGATGGCTAAAATCTCAGCCTTTTTGAAAGACACTACACAAGAAAAATATCTAACTGAATGGAAAAAATGGATTGAATATACGCAAAATAGATATCAGATTAAGAGATATCAGATTGCTTTTGAATGATTAGGATGTATTTCTCTTTGATTTGTATGGGGGAAAGTTAGGATTTGAGAAGAAGGGGAAGATTATAATTTGTGTTAGGGAAAATTTAGCGAATGATTGTTTTTTCTTTTGAACTATACCTTGTGTTTGTTTTGGGAAGTCGGGGGGAGGGTGGTTTTGGAGGGAGGGGGGAGGGGATGGAGTGGGGGGAGGGGGGAAAAGGGGAAGTGAAAATTTTTGTAAAAACTTTTTCAATTAAAAAAAAATTAGCAAAGGGTTCTCTGCCCGGTTGCTGGGTGGGCATGGCCATGATGGGTGTGGCCTAGTTGGCCTCCTGCACCATGGCGGGAGGGAGCATTTTTGCCCTCCCTGAGCTCTGGAGGCTTTCCTCAAGCTTCCAGGGGGGGGTGAAAACAGCCTCCCCAGGCTCTGGAGGCCCTCTGGAGGCCAGAAATAAGCCTGTTTCCAACCTTCCCAAACTTCTAGTAGGCCCATTTTTCACCCTCCCTAAGCCTCTATGTACACCCTGCACTCACCTGCATCCAAAGCAGGCTGCCTGGGGACTCCTGGGAGAGGTGGGCAGGGCCAACCAGGAGTGGAATTTGGGGCTTCTCCAAACTGCACAGAATCTTAGCTAGAGGTTCTCCTGAACCCCTGTGAAACCCCAGCAGCCCACCCCTGGGACCAATCAGATAAATGCAGCAGACGAGAACTCTTTGGGGGGTGGAGGAATCAGTTTGATTTTTTTTTTCTCTTTAGATTAGTTTAGTTTCTCTTTCAGTCATACAATTTATGGGATTAGCTGTACTATTTGGTTGCTCTATTATCAGAATATATAAGCAAGAGTTTCTGAAGGGCAGATACACACAGTATCCTCTACTCACTATCAAAGTGACCTCAGAGTGACCTATTTCCTAAGTAGCTATTTCCATGATACGTTGCCTTTCAGATAGTATATTTTATAAAGGAAGGAATGTGTCTATACCTTCTTGGGTTTAAATTGCATCATGGCTATGATCTCTGTTTGAGTTTATTTATTATTCTTGTCTATACCCAAGAAGGTAGGGACACATGGTTGCCAATTCATAATGCAACTGAGTGCTGTTCCCGACTCCATCCAATTCAGAGTTAGTTCCAGAGATGGGTTTCAGCAGGTTCTGACCAATTCTGGAGAACTGGTAGCAGAAATTTTGAGTAGTTTCGAGAACCGGTAGCAAAAATTCTGACTGGGCCCACCCCCATCTATTCTCTACCTCCCAAATCCCAGCTGATCGGGAGGAAATGGGGATTTTGCAGTAACCTTCCCCTGGCTTGGGGACGGAATGGAGATGTTACAGTATCCTTCCCCTGGAGTGTGGTAGGAATAGAGATTTTACAGTATCCTTCCCCTGCGACACCCACCAAGCCACGCCCACCAAGCCATGCCATGCCCACTAAGCCACACCCACAGAACCAGTAGTAAAAAATGCTACTCCTATGCTACTCTTATTAACCAAAAGCTTTTGTCTCCCTGTTAGAATAAGATGGTTTTCATAGTCCTTTCTACATTCAACCTTTTCTACAGTTTACATCCCTGCAACACTGTAGACCATGTAGCTCCTTCATGGAAAATAAATTAGACATTTTTTTTTCTTTTCATATTCCAGGAATCGAAGGCCTATTCAAATTACTTCTGAAAGTCACCTTCTGAAGAGTTAGAAGACGTGGTTTTCCATTTCCCATTCACAGGACATCATTCCACAAAAGGCCCAAGGAATTTTGTATTATACATAAGAAAACATGTACATTATATTCCTCCAGATAAAGTAGGTCCTTTAGTAGGAACAGATTTTCAGCTGTCTTTCTTTGTCCTACTTATACAATAAGTTTATGCTTATTGCGACTGGTGTCCTCTTGATGTTTGGGATCTTGATATTTTATCAACCTTAACCATCAGCAGTTTGTATTGGATTGTGGATGCTTGTTTGCTTATTTATACAATTTATTAGGTTGCTCCACTCATAAATTATGACTCTGAGTGGCATCTATCGATTTTAAACAGGTAACTAAAATGTGCAATTGATGCAGTCTCAGTGCTATATCCCAGTCTGAAACCAGATTGAAAGGGCTCTGGATAATTCATTTCTCTAAGACTTGTTGAAGCTGCAAGCCTCCCGAAGGAATAACCAGACCACTGGTTCCCTCTGAGCTGGCAAATTAGCCCCTCTATCAAGGATGGAATTATGACTGCTTGGTTCCAAGCCCCTGCCATCTCCCAGGAGGTCAACCAAATAGGAGAGGCATGCATCTACAAAATCAGAAAATGGCTAGAAAAAATAACTGACCAACACATAGACTGGAAACCAGAGACCTTTATGCTGGGAATACCCAATAGGAAATATAGTAAAGAAATAAGGTATCTAATCTTACACATAATAACAGCTACAACAATATCTTACGCACAGAACTGGAAAAATGAGAACAAACCATCGGAGGAGGAAGTGATAAGGAAAATCCTGGACTGTGCTGAGATGGATAAATTAACAAAGGAGATAAAAGAAAAGGAAGATACAGAATATTATATAGTTTGGAATAAATTGTATAATTGGATAGAATTAGAAATGGTACATGACGAAAAAAGGGAAAGGGTCACATATACGCATACAAAAATGGGTAGTGCGTGAAAGAAAATGAATTGTTATAATGATAGGTATGATGGAATATATATATAAGGGATAATGGGACAAAAAAGATAAGTAAATTAAAGGAAATGACAAGGGGGGGAAATAATAATAGAGAAATACCGAAACGAAGCTGATGTAAAGGAGTATATGTTTTAAGTTAGTGTTTGTTATGTCTTGTTGCTTTTTTTTGTTAAAAAATAAAAAATATTATTTAAAAAAAAGGAGAGGCATGCATCTAAACCATAGGTAGTTGCAATTTGTAGCCCTAAGGATATTCTCTACTGCCTCAAAACTAAAATGTTCAGATTTATCCCAGGTAACTTGTGTTAGCTAAGCTAGTATGTATCTCAATCAGCTCCATATGACCTGCAGACTAGCATCCAATTCAGACAAGATCCAAGTGACTTTATCTGTGAGATGCCTAACGTAATCTTCATAGCAGCTCTGCAGGTGTTGGGGCCTAGTGAGCCAGCCTGCAATAAGAGCAAAGAAATGCTCACTCTTATCACCACAGGATAGTCCTCCTAAAAGCTCTTTAAATGCTGGAGTTCAGTTTGCTTTTCTGCCAATGCTGCTCCTAAGCATTTCTTCTATCATTTCATCTCCCTAAGATCAGATGACAGGCCAAAGGGGAAGAGTCTAGGGGACTGAGTGTGAAATCCCCACATATAGCAAGACTGTGTTCTCTGAGAACCCAACCCCTAGCTTCATTATACCTTCCCCTGACTAATATCATTGGGGTGTTATTGCTCTTAACATCCTCCCTCATAGACATACATTCCCTAACCCTCTCCATCACTTCCCAATGTCAACAGGACCCATCACTGATGCTCCAGGTATTAAGGAGACTTCTGTCTTGCATTCAGCACCCTGAACCCCCCAGGCCATCAGCCACACTACCCTCTGATTATCACTACTTTTGAATCATAGTCGATGGTTCGCTATAAGCAGTAAGAATCTTGATGTCCACAATTTCTCTCCTCGCTTCATGTTGAATCAAGTTCATAAGTCCATGCTTCTCCTCCATCTGCTTCTCTGGAAGCCACAGCTGAAAAAACATGGAGATACTGCCAAGTAGAATAAGCAATCCAGAATCCAGATTCGTTGAGTTCTCCAAGTCCTGCTGAAGACCCCAAAGGGCAAGATGGGCTTTGTCTCACAAGGCAAGCCATGCACTACCTGCAGAATCCTGGCAAGCCCTCACTAGCTGATCCCTGCTCCTGCTGATGCCCAATATGGCTGGCATTCATACAACCAAACCTTCCATGACAGCAAGGCCACTATCCCCACCTCTGTGCACTCAACATGATGAGCCAGCTGCCTTTTTCCAGTTTCTGCTGATACATTTTCATCAGTTCTGCCATCACAGCTGGATTGTCCTTATTCCTTTGTAAAACAGAGACACTTCCATCTCTGAGCCACTCTCAGCTGCCAGCAGCTGCCAGTCTGTCAATATTGTCAATTCATTAGCAATAGCAATAGTGCTTAGGCATATATACTTGCCCAATAGTGCTTTTACTGCTCTCTATGGGTGGTTTACAATGTAAGCATTATTTGCATATTGTCCCCAACAATCGGTGTCCTCCTTTTACTGGCCTCGGAAGGAATGGAAGGCTGAGTCAACCTTAAGCCCAATCAGAATTGAACTCCAGGCTGTGGGCAGAGTTTGCCTGCTATACTATGCCTTTAACCACTGTGCCATCAGGTGTTGTGACCCAGGCCCAAGTAGGTAGTAGAAAACTCAATCAGTTTAAAAACAAACAAACTTTATTAGAACAGCTGAGAATTAACTCATTCTCAGCGTAGTCAAAACTAAATCAAAGCAAATTCTTCCCAACACAATTCCTCAGTCTTATCACTAACCTTGGTCTAATTAGGCAAACTGCCAAAGGCCTTTCACTGGCTGTGAACCGCCCTGAATCCTTCGGGAGAAGGGCGGTATACAAATATAATTAATTAATAAATAAATAAATAAATAAATAAATAAATAAATAAATAAATAAATAAATAAATTGTTTTGCCAGAAAACAACCTGGCAAAGAGCCCAAACGCCGTTGTTGGTCTTTTAAGCTTATGGGAGGGGCCAATCATCTCTTGGCCCTACTCCCGAGTCGTCCTCTTTGCTTTAGCTGCTCTTGCCTTCTGGCAGCTCTTCTCATGTGTGCATTAGGAACAGGCTCCTTCTGTTCCTCTGCCTCACTACTGTCAGCCTCTGGAGGCTCCAGAGTCCGCACATCACTCCCCGATAGCCCTGGCCCCATCTCTGCCTCTGACGCAGAGCCCTCATCTGGGCCTTCCCTAGTCTCCAGGACTGGCCCATGTTCTTCCTCAGCCTCATCACTGTCTGACTCCTTTGCCAGCTCCACAGGCTGCTGGCGGACCACAATACCAGGGCTCCTCTGCCATTTCCTTGAGTCAAACTCACTGTCACAAACAGCAACCAACAGCTCCTAAGGCCTGTTCGCCAACAGTTCGCCAGTCTTTCGCAAAAACCTGTAGTCCAAAATAACTGGAAGAGAAGCGGGTTGTGTCTCTGCTATAAAACTAATTGTGTCAATCCTAAAGGGCAAGAAAATTGTCTAAATGCTTTTGCCTCTTGACTGTGTAGAAGAGATTTTAGGTATTGTAGCCAGTCTCTCTTCTACAACACCTGAAAGAGAAATAATATAAGAATCAACTGGGATAAGTCAAGTACGTGTTTGACAGCTGTAGGCTGGAAAAATGGAAGATAGAGTAATATTTTCTTATTCCCTGCAAAAGGAGAGGATATATTTAGCTTGTCTCAGGGCTCAGATGAGTGTAATCATACCTATTGATGGCAATCTGTTCTTGACAGAAATAATTTTCAATCTTTAATTCACAAGGGATCTTTAATTCACAACGGAAGAAGAAAACAACAGCACGGCTACCCTTCCTGGATCTTCCCATCAGCAGAGGAAAGGACAACAAAATAGAAATGCAAACCTATTGACAAACAACTGACGCTAACCAAGCATTCCATTGCTAAAGGAACAACCCAACCTCCCACAAGAGGAACTGTGTAAAGACGTGATTCAGATGAGTACAAATACACTGCAACAACCCAGGATGCCAAAAAAAGAAAACAGATCACCTACTCAATATCTTCCAATAAAACGGATATCCACACAAGTTTATCGAAAAGTGTCTGATCACGTAACTTCATTACAGCACAACCAATACAAGCTATGAAAGGATAACATATACCAAAAAATCTCAAAAACAATCAATGGACTATTATAAATACACATTGCCATAACACAGAAATCAACTAAAGCATTCCAAAACATCTTAAATAAACCAAAAGACTCAAGTAGCCCAAGAAGGAAAAACAGAGCTCCTCTACAATGTAAATTATAAGGATTGTAACAGCCACCGCAGGTAATCTGCAATTTGCAGTCATTTCTTTAATGGCCATTCAAAGTTAAAATGGCTGCAAAAAGTGACTTATGACCTGTATTGACACAATCATCACACTATCCCTGCAATCACATGATCATAGTATTTGCCACTAGCTCACATTTATGACCAATTTTAGTGTTCCATAGTCACATGTTGATGATTTGTGTCTTTTTTTTTTTTGCTGATTTCTGACAAAAATGCCCATTGGGGAAATTGGATTCAATGGAAATCTGGCATCAATTGTGGTTACAAGATGAGGACTACGTATGTAGGACAGGCAGACAGAAGACAGTGCATCTATAATCATCAACTAGTAGTCAGAAGATGTAATGAAAACTCCTTAATCTCACAATATGTGGACACAATCAACCACTGTTTCAACTGGAGACTGTGAACATGCTAGACTCCCAAAATGCTAGGAAATTCCCGAAAGTTGGCATGCTGTCAAATCAGCCACATAATGACCACATTTACACATCATTCAAAGGAGACAATAAAAAACTAAGAAGGAAACAAATAGACCAAACCCATCCTCTCTATCAACCAACACACTCAGATAAGCAGGGACTAACACCAGACAAATAATCTAACAGGTAAACAGTGCCATAATCAAGGAACTCCCATTAATACTGGTAAGGCAAGCTACTGTATATAAAGAGGGAGTAGTAAACCCCAACTCACTAGCACTGATGATGTTACCTAGTTGGATAATGAAATGTCTGAAAACAAACATCCAAGCCCGGGGAGTATTAAGAAGTCCACAATTTTAATCTATTCTATCTGCCTTTCCAAGGCCTCCCAAATTGTTTGCACCAGCCAGGTAGTTTCCATTAAGTGTTTTGATAGATGCTATAATAAGCATTAAGTGCTGCAATGTTCCTTCCAATTATCTAGCAAGTGGAATATCTGCAGAGAGTATTTCCTTTTATTTGGTAATTTAAAAGTATATTAGTTGGTTCTTTTTATCCAAAGCAAATGCCTTTCCTCTCCCTCTGGCAACTAAGAAGGAGTCAAGTGTCCATTTGCTTTTGAAAACAGATGAGCAGAGCAGCTTAAACAGGGAGCAGCCGCAGCTGTATTTGAAATATATTATCCAGTATTGTTTCCAAGAGCTGAATCAGGTTTTTCTCCACCATTTCCAGTTATTTTGCACTTGAAAGATTATTTAATGGGAAAGAGCCCAAGAACTGTAATAAACTCTGTGTAGTCCTCTGAATTCAGGCAGAGAAAACCCTTATTTAGCTGTGTGCAAAATAAGAAACTCTATATAAGCAAGTAGGGTGATGAGAGATGAATATCTGGGTGATGAATATCTGCAGTTTTCATTGAAGAATGACCTATGAGGATTTTATAGCTAGTAGATATAAGGCAAAACTGTCCCACTGTTTCCTGATGTAAATGAATTGTGTCATAGGCCCTCTATTTTATACCACAGACGAGCAAGACAAAGACTGTTCTTGGAAGATTGCTCTTTTCTTGTTATTAGCCCAGTGGCTATAAAGCCACACTTGGCCTTTCGTTGCTTGAAGGCATTAAGAATGATAGTTAGAAGCAGAGGATATTTAATTGTATTAGGAGGCTGTCACATTGGCAGCAGAATAAGGACATTAAAAACAACAGCAATAGCAATACATTATCAACAGTGCAAATTATGCTGTGCAGAGGATAAGGGAACTCACTGTACCACAAGGAAACTATACCTTCAAATTTTAACATTTGATGTAGACCAAAGTGATGTCTATAGTTGTGAGTAGAATAACTCGTACCCTCAAAACGACGCTACAGAGCACTGCACACCAAAACAACTAGACACAAGAACAGTTTCTTCCCAAATGTCATCACTCTGCTAAACAAATAATTCCCTCAACACTGTCAAAATATTTACTAAGTCTGCACTACTATTAATCTTCTCATCATTCCCATCACTCATCTCCTTCCACTTATGACTGTATGATTGTAACTTTGTTGCTTGTATCCTTATGATTTATATTGATATTGTTTCCTGATTGCTTATTTGTACCCTATGACTGTCATTAAGTGTTATATCTTAGAATTCTTGATGAACGTATCTTTTCTTTTATGTACAGTGAGAGCATATGTACCGAGACAAATTCCTTGTGTGTCCAATCACACTTGGCCAATAAAAAATTCTATTCTATCTGTTCTATTCTATAAGAGGTGTCTGCAGAGGGCATTTTTTTTTAAAAAAGTCAAGATTGTGGCCATTATTGCATGACCAAAGCCAACCTTCTTTTTATAGAGCCATGCTGGCTCAGTGCTTAGAATGCAGTACTGCAGGTGATTTCTGCTGCCTGCCGGCTGCCTGCAATTTGACAGTTTGAATCTCAAGGTTGATTCAGCCTTCCATCCATTCAAGGTGGGTAAAATGAGGACCCAGATTGTTGGGGGCAATATGTTGACTCTGTAAACTGCTTGGAGGGGGCTGTAAAAGCACTGTGAAGTGGTATATAGGTCTAAGTGCTATTGCTACATGCAATACCTATAAAGGCAAGGCTTTGATCATGCAGATGCAACCACTCCAAGACAGGGCTGCAGGTGTATAAGGATGGATTTGTGGGAGGGGAGAGAGATTGTAAGGAAGTTTTTAAAAGTTTACATGGTATTTTCTTACCTAAACAGAGAAACAGAATGACAAAGCACACAAAAAAAATGAAGGGACGTAATAATAATAGAACAGGTAGAATTAGTGGGACATAATAGTAGAATCAGTAGAATTGGTTTGACTTGCTGTCTTGATTCTGTAAGAATTGCTTTGCTAAGAATTAGAATTGTCTCTGCCATTTGCTTCTACCAGTGATCTCACCTCTGTGTTATCCTGTTTTTCTATACTACTCCATGCCTGGTGGATATCTCAAGAAGAGAGGTTGCTATATAACCAGCCCCGCTGTTGCTATATGCTCATCCCCCCTGCCCCTATTCCTTGCTGCACAGCCAATGCAGGGCTACTGGGAAGGCATCGGCCAGGGGGCCAGAAGTGGGTATTAAGCTAATGCTTCTGAAGGTATAAAAGGATTTCATTCCTTCCCCAAGGTGTGGCTATTTCTTCACATGCATTGTATCTGTATGTTCTGGATATAGTCCCACCCAGTATTTTGTTTTTGGCCATAAAAAAAAGCTGCTTCTTTTTGCAAGCCTCGTCCTGAGTCTCTCTCTTTGGCATTCTGGTGACTCAAGTACATTTTAGGACTTTACAAAAGCAAAACAAACAAAAACAACGGGACCATGAGTGACCCCGAGCTTCCTGCTGGCTTCACCGTGATCACAAATTTGTCAAATTTCAACCCCGCAGGCTGAACAATGGGGTTCCAGCTGTTTAACCCATGGGTCCCAGGTTTTGTATGCATTTTTAAATTAGCCCATTTGAACTCATCATCATCATCATTGGTCCGATGCAGAGCACATTGGGCAGCCAGTGTTTTCCAGTGGTTTTGACCATTTGTAGCATCTTCGGCATTGTCCCAAGGAACATTAATAATCTTAAAGTCTTCCTTAAATGTTTGGTTCAAAACTTGTTTCCCTAGTATACAATGTTTTGCCCAATTAAAGGTTACAAACCCAAGAGTTTTAGTAATATAGTAATATAGAGATTATTTTAAGACTTAGATTGTGGCTTTTATATGCTTCCAACCCAGGCATGGGATTCTATCGGTTCTGACCAGTTCAAGCAAACTGGTAGTTCCAATGATCATCTGGGAGTGAACCGGTTCGTTCCAACAATCAGGTCGACCCACCCGCCCCTGCACTTTACTGACCTATATCTTCTCAGTTGATTCTCACGGCAGAGCGGATTGCCATGCCTCAGCTGTGTTACTCCCAAGTGGTAACACAGAAGATTAGAATTTGTAAATGTGCATGCATGTGCAGTGTGCAATCAACAAAACGGTTGTTAAACCAGCAGCATCCCACCACTGTTCCTATCCCAATTGGTGAGAAACTATATGACAATTTGAACAATAATGTCAGCAGGATTTCAGGTGCCATGCTTTTTCAATTACAGCAGTTGCCTTATGGGTTACCCTTCCCATCCCCAAAATTTTAGACAGCCCGGCCCAGAAGGCCATAAAGACTTTGCTTTTCCCATGAACAGTACTAGGGCTGTAATGTATGGCCATGGATGACATGCTTATAAAATGTTTATTATAGGGCCCTGGCATGAATATTTTAATATCTTTTTCTTTGATGTTTACCTATTTCTCATGCAGAGTTTCATTGTACATGGACAGTCACATATATTTTAGGAAGGACGGAAGGGCTGGGATTTGAGGCAAGTGGGGAAAGAAAGAACATGTGGTTTTAATTATGCATGCTTAGACTTGACGATAGGGCAGAAGGTTAAAGGGATGAAGGTTTTAGCCGAAGGCTTAGCAAAAATTATGGTTTGAAGAAAGCAAGAGGAAAAGTATTGAAAATATATTTTGAGAGGCAATTTCAGTAATTATAAACAACAGGAAACAAGACATGGGTTTGTTTTACAGGATGGATTCCATATATCTTCATTTTTTAGCCTCCTTCCTCTCTAAAGCAAGTTGGCAATGAACATACTATGTTGATAATAAAAACAAGGCTGTAGATTAAAGCATATAAACAGTGCACATTATGGCCACATTCAAATGTTCGTACCTTGTTTTACTGAAACCAAAGTGTCAGGGTATTGCACAAAAATCAAGGCTATTAAAAACAAGAAACCCATGATAATTTAAATAGAATTGCTATTCAGGACATTAAAATGTGTTCTTTTGTAAATGGAATAAACAATTAGACATAATTATACACCATTTAAGAACATGTTTTTCAAGTATTCTGGAAAAAAACCCCAGCATGAATGACAATTCTCATATTCCATAGGAAAATAAAGTCTTTATATGAAGCCCCACTGTGGACAATGTCCTATTCCAAAGGTCAGCCATATGGACCACTGCTTCTGGAGACCAGGATTCCCAGATGAATTTAATCATGGGCAGAATTTCACTCCTTGGTAAACCAGGAAATCAAGTGAAATTTAGTTCCCCATTTTGTCCAAGAGGAAACAGTTTCAGCAGCTTTGGAGCAAGCCACAATTTTAAAGAAACTTCCAACTAAAAATTGAAGGTATGATTCAATGTAAAGGCAAAGGGGAAGAAGAAGAAGAAAACCTGATTTATATCTCAACATAAGAAACTAGGGTATACTAGGACTTCCGCTTGGTGCCACCTTTCTCGCTGGGTGCTAATTTATGACACTCCGCACTGGATATGGTAAAAGCCGGTGAAAACAGCAACGAACAGCTGTTCCCAGCTTCAATTTCCCTCTCTGGTTGAAAGAGAGAGAAAGAGCAGGGGGGGAGAGTGGTAGATTCCCCTAGGGGCTTTGTTTTTGTTATGCAAAGTCCCGAAAGGTCGAATCCCATTGAATCCTCCTTTAATCTCCAGTATTCAGTGCGCTTCTGCAAAAGCAGGAAAAGAGGAAGGTGTCCACTTCTGCTAACAATTGATTTCTTTTTGTGGATATCTATAAGCAGACGGAAGAAGTAAAGAAGTTTTCTTTAAATAGTTTGGATGAAATGCCTGAATTTGTGCTACAGGAGGCTGTCTCCCGAACCGAAAAAACTCACAGGGTTAATGCTTTCCAAGAGTTCTCTTTTTGGACTGATGAAATATACGGCAGTAATTTGTGGATTCTTGGACATAAGGAACTACTAGGAAATATTGTGACTGACTTTTCAAAAGGAGTAATGAAGGAAAGACAGAGATTAATGCATCAAAAAAAATGGCAAGAGACAAAAGTATTATCCTTGAAACAAGGTTGTTTTGAAATATTAACAGACAAAAATATTAGTGTCCCTGAAAGACAATATGTGAGGAAGATCTGGAAGAAATGGGTTGATTATATGTTTTATATCTATCATAAAAGACTAGATATTTGGATTTATACTGGATTTTGACGAGGAAGGACTAAAGTTGAATAGATATTGTAATTTTCTGTATTGAAATTTTATAATGTGTTGTATTGAATTTTAAATAGAATATTCTCGAAAGATCTTATGTAAGAAAGACCTGGGGGGGAAAATTATATGGTTATAGAAGCTATAAGGGAGATACTCTAAATGGGATTGGATTTTTATGCTTTAGCTGGTTTTAAACACTTTAGGATTAATTTGTTCTATTGCTTTACATATCTTATTACTGTTAATTGTTGTTGTTTTTTTGAAGGATTTTGGTTATGTTAGGAGGAAGTCAGAGCTAGAGAGGGAAAATTGGTATAATAGTTTTGGGGAAAAAATTTCTTAGCATATGTTTGTTTTATTTTTAACTATACCTTGTGCTTGTTCCGGGAAGTCAGGGGAGGGAGGGATTAGTGAAGGGAGGGGTTGGGGGAAAGGGGGAAAATTTTTGTAAAACTTTTTGAATAAAAAAAGAAAAAGAAGAAACTAGGGTATACTTGTCTTTATAAGAGAGAGACAGAGAGTGAGCTAGTTTGATCTAGTGGTTAAGGCACCAGGTTAGAAAGTGGAGACTGCGAGTTCAAGTCCCACTTAACTATGAAAGCCAATTGGATGACTTTGGATGAGAGTCCCTCTCTCTCTCTCTCTCTCTCTCTCTCTCTCTCTCTCTCTCTCTCTCTCTCGTAGAGTTGTTGTTGTGAGTAAAATAGGAAGAGGAAGGTGTGTTGAATATGTTTGCTACCTTGAGTTATTTGTAAAAATAATAATGGCAGGATACAAATAAATCAAATTGTCATTTGACTCTTTCCTTCTTTGGTGGTAGCCGAAGAAAGCAACAACACTTGAGTTTTATATGATTTGAGAAGAGGGTTGTAATCAGCTAAAGTCTTCAAAGAAAAGGTAAAAAACAGCAACCCAAAACTCTAAGATTTACGTGGACAATGGGCCATGGCCAGAAGATGTGTGGGCTATTTGGAGAGTAGAAGGAAGATGACCTTGATGGAGATAGGCATGTCCTATTTTTTTTTTATTTGCATTTATATCCCGCCCTTCTCCGAACACTCAGGGCGGCTTACACTATGTCAAGCAATAGTCTTCATCCATTTGTATATTATATACAAAGTCAACTTATTGCCCCCAACAATCTGGGTCCTCATTTTACCTACCTTATAAAGGATGGAAGGCTAAGTCAACCTTGGGCCTGGTGGGACTTGAACCTGCAGTAATTGCAAGCAGCTGCTGTTAATAACAGACTGTCTTAGCAATCTGAGCCATCTGTGTTATCAAAGTAACACAGAAAAAATATTATCTTTTCTCTCCATTAGGATAAGAGTTAAATATGGAATCTATTTTAATATTGCGTACATTTTTGTGCCCTTCCTCATCTCCAAATTGTAGGAAATTGTAATTTAATTGTACAGTCAAAGTGGCTGCTGAGAAATATGAAGCTAAAACTGCTGAGAATATGGCTAAAACATATGAAGAATGGTTGCAGGAACTTGGTATGTCTAGTTTAATGAAAAGAAGGACATGGGGAGACATGATAGCAGTGTTCCAATATCTCAGGGGTTGCCACAAAGAAGAGGGAGTCAAACTATTCTCCAAAGCACCTGAGGATAGAACAAGAAGCAATGGATGAAAACTAATCAAGGAGAAAAGCAACTTAGAAGTAAGGAAAAATTTCCTGACAGTTAGAACAATTAATAAGTGGAACAACTTGCCTGCAGAAATTGTGAATGCTCCAACACTGGAAATTTTTCAGAAAATGTTGGATAGCCATTTGTCTGAAATGGTGTAGAGTTTCCTGCCTGGAGAGGGGGTTGGACTAGAAGACCTCCAAGGTCCCTTCCAACTCTGTTATTATGTTATGTTAAATAAAACACAGTATCACAGATGGTTCAGGAACCTCTGGTTATCCACCACTTCCCTAAAAGAGGGAAGCCAAAAAAGAACCTTTTGAAATATATATCTAGGTTCTGTCTATTTTTCCTTAATTTGGTGGTAGAGTTGCTCTGAAGCAGTTATTGGCCAGTATTTTAGTCATTGTTTTTCTGAGTGTTGCTGTTCTAATCACATGAGCCATGTTCTGAAAGATTTTCAGTGGCAGATTATCATAGGAAAAGATTGCCTCTCATGGGATCAGTCTGAATTCTGTTTAGAGAGGAAACCAAAACATCCTTGAATTTTGATTCAGTAAAAATTGACTGAGAGGATGAACTACCTTGTTATAAAGAACTTCTGAAAATGGCTCATGCTTCCAAAGCTATATAGCAGAGAAAACCATTAAAGAGAGTGAAATAATATTTCTTTCTTGCAATTTAAAAATCCAAGGTGCTTTTCTTTTCACTGCAGTATTAGGGTCAAGCTGGGTATTTACAATGTATTGTTTTGCTGAATGTACGTCTATTATCATGGAGAAACTGTATGTGGTCACTAGAATTTGAAAACAGCATATAATCAATAAATGTGCGTGAAACAAATAACAGATATAGAAGCAAACAGGACTGGGATCTAAAATAAGGAGTCTTTGGCTCTTTGACCCAGCTGTCTTCGTAAGAAGCATCAGGGGCAAAACTAGTGGGATACATTACTCATAGATTCAACATTATTCATAGTTTAGCCTCTTGTCCTCAATTTTAGGAAAGATTATTGTTATCTTCTTCTTATGGACAATCACTTAGTGATTGTTGTAAGTTATGACAGAACCGTCAAAAGAGAATTTAAGACATGGATCCAAAGTTCTGCAAGTTGGCCCATCCCACCGCAATTACCTGACCACCCTTCAGGTGCTTGGCCACACAGTCACATTGACAGTCATTTGCAACATCCTCCAGCAACGTGCCCACGTTTTACTATGGCTTTGCTGAAATTTGGCAGTTACTTCTGGGTTTTGGCAAAACCGTGCCCATAGTGAACCACTGGTCTGCTTAACATCTGCGGCGTTTGCATAACAACTGCCACATTCGTTTTATGATTGCTGTGTTTGTTTAACAACCACGGCAAAAAAGTCATAAAATTAGGTAGCTCATATGACCAACCTGTTTTACAACTGTTACAACTTACAGCCATAATGGGCAGGCTCCATTATGCTCATAACTCAAGGACTACCTGTATGTTTATTTGTGTGTGTGTGTGTGTGTGTGTGTGTGTATCTCCACCATGCAAATTCCATGCATCCACCTTTGTACTACGATTTTTTGTGTTGTGCTGTTGCATTTATGGTATATTTTCTTATGTTTTTCAAGCTATTTTGAGACTGTCCTCTCAGTTTTTGGTAGACTTCAAGGAACGCTTTTCAAATCTCTTGACTGCATGTTGGTCCGACCCACCTCCTGCAAATGCTACCACGGGAATCAGCTCTTCCTTACGTGGAAATAAATTAGAAAAGTTAATAACTTTTAACTTATTTTTCCCGTGCCAACGACAACAATAGCTCTAAGCAGCTTGGAAGCATTATAATATAGAAGAGTTTGTATTAGGAGATAGGCAACCAGATGGGACTCCAGCTGCCAGCTTTAAAAAGAAAACATTAGATGCCAATTAAAATGTACTTTGGATTATATTTCATGAAAGTTTTACAATAATTTTAGAATTAGAGAAAACAGCTCCTGTCATGTAAAGCTGCATCTTCTATTTTGACTTTTAAACACTGAGCATAAGAATGTTAGATTCTTGGTTTTCTACAGTGCATTCACAGGTCATCCAAATAGGATATGATGTATCTATTGTAGCTCACAGAGGAACTGCCTTTTTGATTGGGGGAAATATTTGAAATGTTGAGGGTTTATCAACAGCATTTTCAGAATGCTTGTAAATTCACAGACCAGTGAGCACCCATTGCTTCCTCTTCTCTGGATAGATTTATTCCAATTTTTATGAGGGAATGGGCACCTTTCCAGACAAAATAGCAATACCCACCATTTTTATTTCCTATGAACAGTAACAAAGTCTGTTAGGACCCAGAACAATTCAGTTTTACATTTATATTTTATACTACCTTTTCACCCTTATGGATATCTTCTCAATCTTGAGTCCTCTACCACAGGGGTCCCCAACTGCCCCCCTGGCAGTCCATAGAGCCAGCAAGGTTGGTGACTGATGCGCTAACAGATGCTTGGGAGATGTTTGAGGGTTCTGCGCTGTATCTTAGCCGTTTCTAGCATTGCACTCTTCCAGATAGATTCCATTCCCGGAATCTATTGGAACTACTCTCCCAGCTTCAGCATTGCTACCCCAAGTATTCCTACCACCACTGGGAACATTTTGGCTTAGATAGATAGATAGATGATAGAGACAGAAAGATGATGATGATGATTTACGATTTATACTGATATTGTTTCCTGATTGCTTATTTGCACCCTATGACTATCATTAAGTGTTGTATCATTAAGTGTTAAATTTGTACCCTATGACTATCATAAATGTTATAAGTGTTGTACCTTGATGAACATATCTTTTCTTTTATGTACACTGAGAGCATATGCACCAAAACAAATTCCTTGTGTGTCCAATCACACTTGGTCAATAAAAAAATTCTATTCTAAAAAAAAAAATCTATGATGAGAGAGCGAGAGAGACAGACAGACAGACAGACAGAAACATGGCCAATTAAAAGAATCTTTGGCAAGTATAAAGTCAAGTCAAGAACCAATCATGAACAACACCCAATTGAGGTGTCTTGAACCACACTGAGACTCGAGTGTACCAGTGCTGGATTTCAAAATTTTGTACTACCGGTTCTGTGGGTGTGGCTTGGTGGGCCTGGCATGGCTTGGTGGGCATGGCAGGGGAAGGATACTGCAAAATCTCCATTCCCACCCCACTCCAGGGGAAGGTTACTGCAAAATCCCCATTTCCTCCTGATCAGCTGGGATTTGGGAGGCAGAGAATAGATGGGGGCGTGGCCAGTCAGAATTTTTACTACTGGTTCTCTGAACTACTCAAAATTTCCGCTACTGGTTCTCCAGAACTGGTTAGAACCTGCTGAAATCCACCTCTGGGGTGTACTAAGTGGCTTCGAAGTCCTATATTTTCAGCCATATTTGCTAGGCAAGCTCTTTTTCCTGACTTGCCTTTCACTTTTAACAGTTACATGGGAGACAGATTCTAGTGGCGAATAGGTTGTAGTGGTGGGTGTTGATTTTGATTAGAAAAATGAGAGAATTTCATTCAATAACTTTGCATATTTTGAAGACAGAATATGCTTTTTTTTAAAAGAAAGTCAAAAGTGGAAAAACTGGCATAAAGGGCCGGCCCTAAATACCTCTGAATGTTCTTTCTAAGTTATCTTCTGTCCATATATTTTGCATTTGAAAATTTGCAGAGACAGGCCAATTGAGGCAACCATAAAGAGTACTAAAAGAGGCTTATTATATATTTGGGAAGAAGACTGACTATTATCCTGAGGTGAATAATGAATAATGATTTTATGATGCAGGAAAATATAGCTGCTAACTGGTGCATTAAATAATAGTCAGCTCCATGACTGGTAAGGACTAAGGAGAGAGTAGTTTAAACAGCCTGAAAGCTCTTTCACTATCATAAGTGAGGGGAAAACCCAGCTTGCCAGTTCATAGGAAGACAGTTAAAAAGAAAATGAGAAATACTTTGCCCTAATGTACATTGAGGACATTTTGACCATAACTTGCAAAGGATTTCAGTTGCTGGAATGCCTTTCTTCTTAATAAATTCTTGCAAAAGAAGTTCTGTGGGGATTGTGCTTGTAGGAAGCTATGCTTTGGGTTTTACACAGAGAACAAGAGTCTGACACTTCACATGAAAACAAACGGTAGTCCAAAATGGATCAAGGCAGGCCAGAAAAGGAAGAGAAAATAGGTACTGCCAAGTCTTTTGACTGAAGATACCCAGAGCTTCCACCAGTCAGCAAATATAGGTTGTAATGTGATAGCTTCACTTTTCATTTGATTGCCTGCTTTTTAAAAATAGCTTTTCTGTTCTCTCTCTCTCTTTTTTTCCCAAGGTGACGTTAAATGGTGGAGAACAAAAGGAAGGGATGATCTTAAACAAGAAAGGCATGGCGATTCAGCACAAGACTCCTGAATGTCTTCAGCTGGAAGATGTCCTCAGAGGTATCTACATGCAGAATTTTTTTTAAAAAATGGAATGGCAGCCATGATTGTGTGATTAAAAACTCTGCTACTTTTTACATGACCTACGATGGGCCTATACCAGGGGTCTCCAATCTTGGCAACTTTAAGACTTGTGGGCTTCAACTCCCAGAGTTCCTCAGCCAACTTTGCTTGGCAACTTGTTCAACTCCTAAACTCCACAAGTCTTAAAGTTGCCAAGGTTGGAGACCATAGACCATGACACTATATACTGGACACTATACTGGACTCTACTGGACACTATACTGGACACTACCATGACACTATATACTGGAGTTTATATCTTATTCCACTCCAACATAACTTATGTAAAATAATTTATTTATTAACATGATTTCTGTTCTACTCCAATCTTCATTTCTGGCAGCATGTAAGAATCTCAACAAGAAACACTGAAATACAATCAATCACAATATAATATATAGAACACCCCAAATTAAAAGTGATACATAATGACAAACAATATGATAGGTCATAATTAAATAGGCCACACCATCATGAGCTCTCAAATGGTAAAATAAACAAAAACATTTTACTCATAGCCTTCAACTGTCAGTATGCTTTCTTTCATGGACAGGGAATTAAAAATAAATGGAAAAGTCAATCTGTAGGGTGCCTGCATGGTGTGAAACAAAAAGGAAGGCTCAGAAAGCAATTTCAATGCTCAAATATCTTTGGAAGAAAGTGTCTTTGGAAGAAAGTATTTTGATCTAAAGTTGTTGAAGGCTTTATAAGCTTAAAAACACACTTTGAACTTGACTTGAATAAGCATCAGCTAAATACAATACACAACATTCTGACAAGTTCTTGCTTCTGTACTGTATATAAGGTTAATCCCGCATAGAGTATATTATCATAACTGAGATGTGAAGTTATCAATGGATGGAGCAAAGTAGCAAAGCTATCACTGTCATGGAATGGTGGTGGATGGAGCATCAAAAGTCAAGATGATGGTCAGAACCAACTGACAGAAGCCTCACCTCATTTTATGTAGGTGGAACAAGCAGCAAGGCTTAAATTGTCCATTTGTGGCCCCATCTTACTTACCCATCCCTCACAGACTTCCCTAGTTGTTGGCATATAAATTGGCATATAAATTGATTATGTGCCATCAAATTTGGCAAGGGTGAGTGAATCCCTCTCTTATATTGCATGGGTGTCTGCCTCTTTCTTTCTTATCCAGTTCTTGTCACTGTTGCCAATTATTATTTTTTGCTTTTTACTGTATTTTTTTTAAAAATTACTTGTGAGCCAACCAGAGTCATACAGAGTCAGAGAGCATGCTAACCGAATTAATTAATTACTTTTTTTAAAATTATGTTGATCCTACGTAGATTTTCTCTAAGTTGATCTGTCCCCATGATGGTCCTTCAGGTCTTTGAGGAATGAACCCATGGTCACTATAATTGCTTGTTCATCCTTTTTCTCTTTCTTTCTATCCTTCCAAGCATTATATTGCTATGGGAAGCTACATCTTCAAGAGAATGTGTGCAAAGTATGATCATTTGAGTCTGGTAATTTGTGTGACAAATGAGACTCTGGGTTAATTTGTTTGATGATCCATTTGCTTGGTTTGGTCAGGAGTCTTTTCCAACACCAAACTTCAAAACTATCAGTACTGTTTTATCCTACTTCTTCCAAGTCCAGCTCTAGGTTTTAAGGGAAACCACCAGGGGTGAAATGCTTCCAGTTTGGATGTCAGCCGAACCGGTAGCGATGGCAGCCGGTGGTTCAGAAAACCAGTAGCGATGGCAGTGCAAGGCTCTGCCCACCCGCCCAGTCATCATTACTTCCTGGTTTTAACCAGGAAGTAACCTTTTTTTTACCCTCTGCGCATGTGCAGAAAAGTTTGTGCATGCGTAGAGGGTCTACGCATGCACATGATGCGCATGTGCACCCGTAAATTGAGTGCATGCACAGGGCGCGTGTACTTCCGAACCAGTTGGGAGGGTAAGTAGATTTCACCCCTGGAAACCACTGCCTAAACAATCTTTGCAGGGACGGCATAGACACATCCCAATATCTAAATATCTTTTCCCAGGCCTTCATGGCTATTCTACAGTTAGTCATGGTACACATTTTGACTCCTGGATTTATTTATTTATTTATGGTTGATAGTCAATCCTAAAAGGCAAAAACTACCCATGATTTCAATATCTTCATTGGCAATTCCAATGGCATACAAATAAAAAGTGAAAAAGTTGTTAGATGTTGAAACTGATTTGGTTTATGGGGATATTAGGTTGTTGGACTGGCATGCACAACTTACATTGTTGGAGATTTCTGTGGCTTATTTAGGACTGGACTCCAAAAGAGAAGGGGAGGGTAGTTGAAGAGAAGGAATGGAATGGAATAAAATCAATTATTTCTCCAAAATGCAAAACTGGGATATATTTTGATCCATGCACTCATGCATCTCTGACCACTGCAAAAGGATTGCTGTAAAAAGCAGGCAGCCCATAGGTCTTTATTATTATTATTATTATTATTATTATTATTATTAGTAGTAGTAGTAGTAGTAGTAGTAGTAGTAGTAGCAGTAGTAGCAGTAGTAGTAGTAATAGTAGAAATGGTAGTAGTAGTATCTCTTTTATTCATTAAACATGAAACTCAGTCAACTGATCATTTAAAAATGTGTTACAAATACCATTGACTGATGCTAATGGTTGATACGGGTTGCTGCCAGCGTCAAAGGTATTAACCAAGTATCTTCTTAAAATATATGATGTTCCGAGTAGCGCAGTTTTTTGCAGTTCCGCTGGTGTTATTGCAGGAAGCTGCAATTTCTTGATGTGTTTTGTAAAATTCTTGGACATGGTACCAAGTGCCCCAATGACAATGGCATCACTGTTACATGTTTCATCCATAACCGTGTAGTTTCGATGGCCAAGTCGCGATATTTCGTGATTTTTTTCCAGTTCTTTTTCTTCGAATCTGGCGTCTCCTGGTATAGCAATATCAATAAACTATATGCTTCGGCCCTCAATAACCGTGATATCTGGCGTGATATGTTCCAAATGACGATCTGTCTGTATTCAAAAGTCCCACAAGATCTTCACTGTCTCATTTTCGATAACTTTTCCCACTTTGTGTTCCCATGACTTTTTGGATACACATATTTTTTACATAATGACCAGTGGACTAATTTAGCAACTCGATCATGACAATCATGTCATTATTATTATTACTATTATGATTATTATTTGGGGGGAGGTATGTCCCAGCCTTTCAGAGAGATCGCATCCTTGAAACGATGGTGCTTTGATATATCTGAGTAGATATGATCAGCTGTGCCTGCACATTGGCACAATATTTATAATCAGGAACTCAGTGACTGGAATATCGAGTGGTTGAGTTGCATTTGTGAAGCAGCCATAACAGATTAAACACTTGAGATGGGAGCTTTCATATCACATCAAATTTCTTTATATCAGATATAATGTTTTTCAATGGAAATAATTTACACCTCCATCTAAGAGCCAGTAAGCGATGAGGGGTCAAAAGTGATGATGTTTCTACCCAGACATAGCATGTTTCCTTTTGTTTTCCTATTTCAAATGTTGAATGAAGACAACAATGGATGAAGACTATTGCCTGACATAGTGTAAGCCACCCTGAGTCTTCGGAGAAGGGCGGGATATAAATGCAAATTAAAAAAAATTTAAAAAAAACATAACAGAAGCCGAGCCTAACTCTTCTTAAAAGCTATTATCCAGCATTCACTCCTGGTCTTCATCATTGTGTTAGTGGATTGGAAAGAGGAGAGAGAGAGAGAGAAAGTGTTTCTTAAATCTGTAGATGAAATACATTTGGGCAGAATAGCTAATATCCTAGGAGACAGAAAGAATATTCAACATTATCTTGATAAGAAAAACAGGCTGAAAATGCCATAATGAAATTTAGTAGAAACACATTTTTTTCCCCCCTTGGAAAAAGAAATTGGATATGAGTGATAATTGGCTTGGGAATAATATCTTGGAAAAGATCTGAAACTGTAGTTCATTACAAGCTGACATGGATTTGTTTCCAAAATGACAGATATAGTTTTTGGATGCCTTAACGAAAATGCAGTTGTTGTTGTCATTATTATTATTACTATTATGATTATTATTTGGGGAGGTATGTGCCAGCCTTTCAGAGAGATCGCATCCTTGAAACGATGGTGCTTTGATATATCTGAGTAGATATGATCAGCTGTGCCTGCACATTGGCACAATATTTATAATCAGGAACTCAGTGACTGGAATATCGAGTGGTTGAGTTGCATTTGTGAAGCAGCCATAACAGATTAAACACTTGAGATGGGAGCTTTCATATCACATCAAATTTCTTTATATCAGATATAATGTTTTCAATGGAAATAATTTACACCTCCATCTAAGAGCCAGTAAGCGTTTGGCGGAAAAAGCACGTTGTTGATTGGTTGAAGCCTCCGGCTAAACTGTATTTAAGGAGAGGTTTTTCCCAGCCCGAGTTGCTGGGTTCACCATATAGTAAAGAGCTGTTGTCACTATCCTGGTCTCCTGCCTCGTTATTGCCCGAATCTAACACTGGCGGCAAGGTGGGATCTCGAGGCTAAGAGCGCCAGGAAAAGAGCTGAACTCACCAGGAGGACGCGAACCCAGCAAAACAAGGGCGGAAAGCAGCGATGTCCGGCTACACACCGCCAGCGCCATTCGACCCAGCTAAGGAGAAATGGGGGTCATACATGGCTCGCTTGAGTGTTTCCTCAAGCAAACGAACTTCAAGGGTTTCCGACAACAGGAAACGAGCCTATTTCCTGAGCCACTGCGGTCCAGAAGTTTTCGACACCGCAGAATCCCTGGCTGAGCCAACGCCGTACAGTCGGTACCGTGGCAAACTCTGCAGACTCTGCTGAAAGCCCATTTTGCACCGATGCCATCCAAGTATGTGCAACGGTTTGAATTGGGAGCGCAGACAGCAAGAGGCGAGTCCATCAGTGCATACATGGCCGCCCTAAGAAAAGCCTCAAAACATTGCGAGTATCGAGACTTGGATGAGGCATTGCTGGAGCAACTCATCCGTGGGGTCAGGGACATCCGTTTGCGGAGGCGGCTGCTGGCTAAAAGCAACCTAACGCTGGCAAACGCCTGGACGGCCAGGGCTCACGAGATGTCCACCCAAGCAGCGGAAACCTTACAAAAGCAGGTCACACCAACGGCTGGTGCGAAATCAACCCCGTCCACAATGAAGAGGTCCAGGCCGAATCGGAGGGGAGGAGGAAGGAGTCTTCCACACCGGGAGGCCGGAGAAAGAAGACCGGGCGACTGCGCGAGTTGCGGAGGGCAACACCAACGACAACAATGCAGATTTAAAGATGCAACATGTCGGCGATGCGAAAGGAAGGGCACCTAGCACAGGTCTGTCGAGCTCCCCAACCTTCCCGCCAAAAATTCAAACCGACCAATCAGAGCGGAACGGCAAGCGGCCCATGAGTGGTCAGTTTAAAAAGGCGTTAAATCAGACTGTCGTGAGAGTGGGTCACGATCAACACGCCTAGAAAAGAAAATCTTCACAAAGCAAAGATTGAGGGGTGCCGTGCCGATTGGAGGTGGACACCGGCTCATCGATCACGATCATGTCCTGGGACAACCTCGTGAGAGCCTTACCCGCCATCGCAGCGCAAGCTGCAACCACAGAAATTAAAGTACAGGACTACCAGGGAATCGCATCCCTGTTCGAGGGGTAACGTCCGTCCACGTCGAGTATGGACAATACAAGAAAACTCTGCCCATCACCATCGTCGATGGGACCCTGCCAAGCTTGTTGGGACTGGACTGGTTCAGAGCATTGGGCATGGGGGTGACCGGAATCTTCAGAAACGAAGTCGACCTCAAAGACGCACTCCTGAGGGAGTTTGGGGCGTTTTCAAAGACTGCCTGGGCAAGTACAAGGGACCCCTATATCCTTTAACTTAGACCCCAAGTTGCCCCTATCCGCCTAAAGGCTAGGAGGGTCCCGTCACCTAAAGCCCAGGATTGACCGGGAACTGGACAAACTAGTAAACCAGGGAATTCTAGTGCCAGTTGACCATGCTAAGTGGGAGACCCTATAGTCACCCCAGTCAAACCGGACGGATCGGTCCGGATTTGCGCTGACTACAAGGCAACGCTTAACAAAGCGTTGCAAAGAGTGCTTACCTGCCCCGGTGGTACAGCACTTACTGCACTCAATGGGGCAAGGGCAAGTTTTTGCCAAGCTAGACCTGGCCCAAGCCTATCAACAGCTGCCCGTAGATAGCAACACAGCCGAAGCGCAGACAATTGTGACTCACAGAGGGGCTTTTAAGTGTACCCGTTACAGTTTGGGGTTAGTGTGGCTCCAGGGTTATTTCAGAACCTGATGGAGCGGCTATTGCAGGGTTTACCAGGGTGGTACCATACTTTGACGATGTACTGGTATCCGCTGAAAACCTAGAGGAATTAGGGGTAAGGCTGCGAAAAGTTTTGGGCATTTTCCGTCTGCCGGTCTCACGTTAAACTGAACAAATGCCAGATCGGGGTTGAGTCTGTGGAATTCCTGGGCTACGGATAGACAGGAAGGATTCACCCCACTGAGAGCAAGGTACGGGCCATCAGGAAGGCCCGGTTCCAAAGAACAAAACGGAGTTACAGGCATTCTTGGGTCTGGTCAACTTCTACGCAGTATTCTTAAGGAATAAGGCAACAGTAGCAAAGCCGCTGCATAAATTATTAGCTAAGACGGCTGCATGGTCTTGGGGGAAGGCGGAAGCTAGGGCATTCGAAGGGGTAAAGAATCTCCTAACGAGTGATAGCCTCCTTATCCAATACAATGGCACGCTGCCATTAGTATTAAGCTGCGATGCATCTCCCTATGGGGTGGGGGCTGTGCTCAGCCACAGGTTACCAAATGGCACAGAAGCCCCTATTGCATACTACTCCAACCATGTCATCAACTGAAAGGAATTATAGCCAGCTTGATAAGGAAGCCTTGGCTATAGTCTCAGGAGTAAAGAAATTCCATGAATATGTATTTGGTCGGATTTTGAATCATCACGGACCATAGACCTTGCTAGGTCTGCTGGCAGGCGATCGCCCAACGCCTGCGTGGCACTTTCGCCAAGACTGACCCGATGGACTATCTTCCTGGCAGCGATTCTTACAAATTACTACACCGGCCAGGAAAGGAATTAGGCATGCAGACGCCCTGAGCAGATGCCCGCTACCAGAGACTATCAAGACCCCACTCCGGGACACCAGTTCTGCTAACTGACTCTTGGACTCTGGCCCAGTCACATCCAAAGAGGTGGCTCGGCTTCAGATAAGGACATTACAATAAGAACTGTAATTGGTTGGGTACAAAGAGGTGGCTGCGCCCGGGCGAGCGCTTTTAAAGAGTTTGTAAAGAAACGAGGGGAACTTTCGGCTCAAGGGGGGTGCCTGCTATGGGGGGATCGAGTGGTGATCCCAGAGAGATTGAGGAAAAGGGTGTTGGATCTCCTTCACGAAGGTCACCCAGGGATCGTGAGGATGAAGGGTCTAGCGAGAAGCTATGTGTGGTGGCCCTTAATGGACTCGGAAATTGCTGAGAGGGTAGGGAAATGCCAGGCCTGCCAGGAGTCCAGACCGCTACCCCAACGGCCCCGATTCGGAATGGGAGAGACCCCAGGGCCCCTGGTCTAGGATCCACATCGATTTTGCCGGCCCCTTCCACGGCCAAACCTTTCTGGTGGTAGTCGATGCCTACTCCAAATGGCTGGAAATCATTCTCATGAGATCCATGACAGCCGAGGCGGTGATCTCAGTCCTACGGCACCTATTTGTAACCCATGGGTTGCCCGACACTTAGTCTCCGATAACGCCCGCAATTCACGGCAACCCAGTTTGAGGGGTACTTGGCAGAAGAGGGCATCCGCATGTCCTCTCGGCGCCTTTCCACCCTGCGACGAATGGCCTTGCAGAACGCTCCGTGGAGCGCAAAAGGCATTGTCCAGAATCAGGCCAGGCGACTGGCAAACAAAATCGATACCTTCCTAGCAGTCCAACACAGAACCCCTGTGTCACAACTGGCAGAAGCCCAGCAGAGTTATTAATGGGTCGGAAGCTCAGGTGCCCACTAGACCGCTTAAACCCAACTACACACCAGACGGTTACAAGGGGCACGGTAAAACAAGAGGGATGGCAATAGGCGACCTAGTGTGGGCACACAACTATAGCGAGGCCCGACCTGGTTAGCAGGAAAATCCTAGAAATAACAGGTCCCAAATCATATTTAGTGGAGATAAAGGATGGCCGGGTATGGAAGCGCCACATAGACCAAATAAGAAAACGACAACCGGTAACAATCCGAATCAGACAAACAGGCCCTGACTATTCAATGTTTGAATCCACAGCTGACTCAAACCCGGGCAAACGGGACTTATCTGACTTCCAGGAGGTCCAGCGACGCCAACAGGTTCCTCCAAGAAACAGCAGGGACGACTCTGCAATAATCCAGGGCCGGATGGCCTAGAGGAGGAGCTGAGAGCAAGGTACGGGCCATCAGGAAGGCCCCGGTTCCAAAGAACAAAACGGAGTTACAGGCATTCTTAGGTCTGGTCAACTTCTACGCAGTGTTCTTAAGGAATAAGGCAATGGTAGCTGAGCCGCTGCATAAATTACTAGCAAAGACGGCTGCATGGTCTTGGGGAAAGGCGGAAGTTAGGGCATTCGAAGGGGTGAAAAATCTCCTAACGAGTGATAGCCTCCTTATCCAGTACAATGGCACGCTACCACTAGTGTTAAGCTGCGATGCATCTCCCTATGGGGTGGGGGCTGTGCTCAGCCACAGGTTACCAAATGGCACAGAAGCCCCTATTGCATACTACTCCCGAACCATGTCATCAACTGAAAGGAATTATAGCCAGCTTGATAAGGAAGCCTTGGCTATAGTCTCAGGGGTAAAGAAATTCCATGAGTATGTATTTGGTCGTGATTTTGAAATCATCACGGACCATAGACCTTTGCTAGGTCTGCTGGCAGGCGACCGCCCAACGCCCGTGGCACTTTCGCCAAGACTGACCCGATGGACTATCTTCCTGGCAGCGTATTCTTACAAATTGCTACACCGGCCAGGAAAGGATTTAGGGCATGCAGACGCCCTGAGCAGATGCCCGTTACCAGAGACTATCGAAGACCCCACTCCGGGGATACCAGTTCTGCTAATTGACTCTTTGGACTCTGGCCCAGTCACATCCAAAGAGGTGGCTCGGGCTTCGTATAAGGACATTACAATAAGAACTGTAATTGGTTGGGTACAAAGAGGTTGGCCCGCTGCGCCGGGCGAGCGTTTTAAAGAGTTTGTAAAAGCGGGGAACTTTCGGCTCAAGGGGTGCCTGCTATGGGGGATCAGTGGTGATCCCGGAGATTGAGGAAAAGGTGTTGGATCTCCTTCACGAAGGTCACCCAGGGATCGTGAGGATGAAGGGTCTAGCGAGAAGCTATGTGTGGTGGCCCTTAATGGACTCGGAAATTGCTGAAAGGGTAGGAAATGCCAGGCCTGCCAGGAGTCAGACCGCTACCCCAACGGCCCCGATTCGGGAATGGGAGAGACCCCAGGGCCCTGGTCTAGGATCCACATCGATTTTGCCGGCCCTTCCACGGCCAAACCTTTCTGGTAGTAGTCGATGCCTACTCCAAATGGCTGGAAATCATTCTCATGAGATCCATGACAGCCGAGGCCGTGATCTCAGTCCTCGGCACCTATTTGTAACCCATGGGTTGCCCGACACTTAGTCTCCGATAACGGCCCGCAATTCACGGCAACCCAGTTTGAGGGTACTTGGCAGAGAGGGCATCCGGCATGTCCTCTCGGCGCCTTTCCACCCTGCGACGAATGGCCTTGCAGAGCGTTCCGTCCGGGCGCAAAGAGGCATTGTCCAGAATCAAGCCAGGCGACTGGCAAACAAAAATCGATACCTTCCTGGCAGTCCAACACAGAACCCCTGTGTCACAACTGGCAGAAGCCCAGCAGAGTTATTAATGGGTCGGAAGCTCAGGTGCCCACTAGACCGTTTAAACCCAAACTACACACCAGATGGTTACAAGGGGCACACGGTAAAACAAGAGGGATGGCAATAGGCGACCTAGTGTGGGCACACAACTATAGCGAGGCCCGACCTGGTTAGCAGGAAAAATCCTAGAAATAACAGGTCCCAAATCATATTTAGTGGAGATAAAGGATGGCCGGGTATGGAAGCGCCACATAGACCAAATAAGAAAACGCATAACCGAACAATCCGAATTAGACGAAACAGGCCCTAACTATACAATGTTTGAATCCACAGCTGACTCAAACCCGGGGCAAGCGCAGGACTTATCTGAATTCCAGGAGGTCCAGCGACGCCAACAGGTTCAGCCAGAAAACAGCAGGGACGACTCTGCAAATAATCCAGGGCCGGATGGCCTAGAGGAGGAGCTGAGAGGAACAGACAGTCCCTCCGGTCAGCTCGACTCACTCCCAGAGAATGAATTGCGCAGGTCTGAAAGAGTCAGGAGACGCCCAGTCTACTTGCGTGATTACGTTGAAAAATAATATGTAAATCTCATGTAAATAATGGTAAAGTGTTTTCTGGGAGGGAAGGAGTGTAATGTATCTTTAAATGTTTTGGCGGGAAAAAAGCACGTTGCTGATTGGTTGAAGCCTCCGGCTAAACTGTATTTAAGGAGAGGTTTTTTCCCAGCCCGAGTTGCTGGGTTCACCATATAGTAAAGAGCTGTTGTCACTATCCTGGTCTCCTGCCTCGTTATTGCCCGAATCTAACACTTCGGCCCTCAATAACCGTGATATCTGGTGTGATATGTTCCAAATGACGATCTGTCTGTATTCAAAAGTCCCACAAGATCTTCACTGTCTCATTTTCGATAACTTTTCCCACTTTGTGTTCCCATGACTTTTTGGATACACATATTTTTTACATAATGACCAGTGGACTAATTTAGCAACTCGATCATGACAATCATGTCATTATTATTATTATTACTTTATTTACACAAAATTAAATTACAGTATACACAGCAAATGAGATAACTATGCTGGATTTCGTATCACAGATCACAGAATAGTAATTATTATTACTATTATGATTATTATTTGGGGGGAGGTATGTCCCAGCCTTTCAGAGAGATCGCATCCTTGAAACGATGGTGCTTTGATATATCTGAGTAGATATGATCAGCTGTGCCTGCACATTGGCACAATATTTATAATCAGGAACTCAGTGACTGGAATATCGAGTGGTTGAGTTGCATTTGTGAAGCAGCCATAACAGATTAAACACTTGAGATGGGAGCTTTCATATCACATCAAATTTCTTTATATCAGATATAATGTTTTTCAATGGAAATAATTTACACCTCCATCTAAGAGCCAGTAAGCGATGAGGGGTCAAAAGTGATGACGTTTCTACTCAGACATAGCATGTTTCCTTTTGTTTTCCTATTTCAAATGTTGAATGAAGACAACAATGGATGAAGACTATTGCCTGGCATAGTGTAAGCCACCCTGAGTCTTCGGAGAAGGGCGGGATATAAATGCAAATTAAAAAAAAATTAAAAAAAACATAACAGAAGCCGAGCCTAACTCTTCTTAAAAGCTATTATCCAGCATTCACTCCTGGTCTTCATCATTGTATTAGTGGATTGGAAAGAGGAGAGAGAGAGAGAGAAAGTGTTTCTTAAATCTGTAGATGAAATACATTTGGGCAGAATAGCTAATATCCTAGGAGACAGAAAGAATATTCAACATTATCTTGATAAGAAAAACAGGCTGAAAATGCCATAATGAAATTTAGTAGAAACACATTTTTTTCCCCCCTTGGAAAAAGAAATTGGATATGAGTGATAATTGGCTTGGGAATAATATCTTGGAAAAGATCTGAAACTGTAGTTCATTACAAGCTGACATGGATTTGTTTCCAAAATGACAGATATAGTTTTTGGATGCCTTAACGAAAATGCAGTTGTTGTTGTCATTATTATTGTGTTTAATACATTTTACAGTATACAATTGGCTAATTTTGTCGTTGTACAATAGCTCAACCAAATACATTCAATATTCTGACAAAAATAGAGTAAAATAGCACAATGCTTTATTGTTCTTTTTTAAACCAAGACATACTTGCATATGCAAATTTGTATCACCTTGTGGATAAGTATTAAACTGGCTCAAACTATTAGAAAATAATCAGCTATACCAAGCTTTTCTTTCTCTCACTTCTCTCCCTGTTGGGGGTGTGTGCTTGTGTGTGTATGTCTGCGTGTCAGTTTCTTCATTAGGGCTATTTGCCAACATTGTTGAATCCAGATCAGTCGTTCCCTGTGTTCCAAACATATGTCATAAGTTGTTTATCAGCCACAGACAAAAACATCATCAATTGTTTTTACTGCCACAAATTTTCATATGCTTCCTCAAATACTGATAATAAGTTTTAACCTAGGATCCTTCGCAGTATCTTGATTAGTTTTTCTTTTCTTATTTCAATAAAAAATATTTGCCAAAATCTTTGAATTTTTATCCATATAGGTAAATGCACCAATTCCATCTTCATTGTGTGATCATTTGGTTTATTTGTAATATCCCTATATCTATTAGGTTTTAAGTACCATTTATATAGCAATGACGGATGCAGTGGCTCAGTGGCTAAGATGCTGAGCTTTTCAATTGAAAGATCGGCAGTTCAGCGGTTCAAATCCCTAGTGCCACGTAACAGGGTGAGCTCCCATTATTTGTCCCAGCTTCTGCCAACCTAGCAGTTCAAAAGCACATAAAAAATGCAAGTAGAAAAATAGGAACCACCTTTGGTGGACAATAACTGCATTCCGTGCGCCTTTGGCGTTTAGTCATGCCGGCCACATGATCACGGAGACGTCTTCGAACAGCACTGCCTCTTTGGCTTTGAAACAGAGATGAGCACCGCCCCCTAGAGTCAGGAATGACTAGCACATATGTGCAAGGGGAACCTTTACCTTTACTATATAGCAGCTTTCCATAATTTTAGGTAATATACAATAGCACTTTAGCAATAGCACTTAGATTCATATACCATTTCATAGTGTTTTACAGCCCTCTCTAAGTGTTTTACAGCCCTCTCTAAGGGTCAGCATATTGCCCCCGACAATCTGGGTCCTCATTTTATAGACCTCAGAAGGATGGAAGGCTGAATCAACCACAATACAGTTAATTGTGTGGATTTTTACCCATGCAAGGGTTTAAAATCAGGTCTCCAAACCTTTTACAAATATTCTAGAGTACTTGCGGAAACATCAAGCAAAATATTGAAATATTTGTGATTCTGCCTCTTTCTTCTGGTATATCTGAGTTGGACTTTGAATCAATATAGAAAGAGTATTAACATGGTTGAACTTTGGCGTTGGAGAAGACTCCTGAGAATGCCATATAATAGTTAAATATGTAGATATAGATATGGATCAAAGAGCAAATCAATCCAGAGTTCTCATTCGAGTCCCAAATGTCTAGACTCAAATTGTGATATTTCGGAAATATGTGAAGATCGTTTAGAAAATTGATAATGCTGGGAAAATAGAAGGGAAGAGAACAGGAAGATCACCAACAAGGTGAATGGATTCAATTTCATTAGCAATCAGTATACCATAGAACTGTGCTGGCGAACTTTATGGAAATTCCTGTGCACACACGTGCGTTGGTCAGCTGCCTTCGCACGCAAGGGAGAGCCAAAACCCAGAAGACCAGCATTCCGTCACATATGCACACGCCGGCACCTGAACTTCTGGGTTTGCATCACACAAATATGCGATGGCCAGCTGTTCGTTGGGCGCGCTCTGCGCCGGAAACGAGAAGTTCAGGTGCCGGTGTGCACGTGTGTGAAGGAATGCTGCTCTTCCGGGTTTCAATGCTCCTGCACAAGTGAAGGCCAGCAAGGCCGCGTGGTCCATGTGGGATGGTTTTGCATGCCATTTCTGACACACAGGTCAGCGCGCGGTGACATAAAAGGTTAGCCATCACTGCCATAGAAGACCTGAAATGCCAGGTTGGGAACAGATCATCCTGGAGAAACTGTATGTAGTTACTAAGAATTGATAATTAATAGCACATAATCAATAATTAAGCTTTAGAATAACATTCCTAAAAATGGTTCAGAATTTAAAGAGTATAATTTCCCCAGATTTTTAGCTTTGTCCACCCATAAAAAGCTGAGGCATTTAGCTTTTATGCCTGATCATCTCTGGAAATCTTTCGGTAACTGTTATAGTGTTACTGTATATATAGTGTTACGTTAAACTACATCATTTCTAATTTATTGAGATTCACATGTAGGCCTGTCAAATAGTAAGAGCTCTTGACAAGATTCATTAAGTTTTAAATGAACTCTTTAGGGTTGGTGATAGCAAAAACTATACTGTCAGCAAACAAATTAATTTTCACACGAGCTGCTTTAAAAGCCATACCTTTAATTTGATGGTGCTCTTTAATCTCTGCAGCCAGGGTTGTACAGCAAAACCGAAAAATGGACATGGAAAAAAGGGATAATAATCTTGTCCCTCAGTCAATGTTAAATAAGGGCAAGTCTATACTATTTAACCTTGAATTAGCTCTTACATGATAACTGATTATGTGCCAACATGTAAATATACTCACCTTTAGTGACCCCATAGACAGATTTGATCCAAGACATGTAATCACAATACAAGTTATAAATTGTTTGTATAAAGTCCCTCTCCAAAATTCAGGTGCTTGAACAATGGAAAAGGGAAGGCCAACAATTTTACAGAAGGTGGGTTTTTTTTTTCATTGTCTGACAAAATGATTGGAAACTTTTTGAATTTTTATTTAACTCCAAGAAAAGAAAAATCTACTTTCTATATTGGCTCCATCATATCTACTTCTAATGAAACCTGTTTGATCTTCATGAATACATTCAGGAACCTCCTGAATAGCATAAAAAAGTTCTGCCTTCATCCGTGGTGGTGGATTTCATGTGTAATGAAATGGACTTTGAGGAAAGAGAGGAAGAATTGCTGCCTAGGAATTAATCAGATAAGAGAAGCAAAAGCCGAAGTTACTTAAAGGTTACAGGAAGAAATTTAGGAAGGATATGCCCAGGGGTGAAATGTAAAATTTGTTACTACCAGTTCTGTGGGCATGGCTTGGTGGTGGGTAGTGTGACTGGGTGGGCATGGCCAACTTTTTAAAAACTTTTATAAGCATTTTAAAATGCTTTTAAAATACTTTTAAAATGCTTTTAAACATTAAAAAATGCTTTTAAAAGCCTCTGATGATCAGGCAACTCAGCTGGGATTGCCAGAGGAGCCTTTTAAAGCCTTTTTTTTTACAGCCTCTTCTGCCGGATGCTTTGAAAGGGTTCTGCCGATCCCAGCTGAGCCGCATGATCATCAGAGGCTTTTTCTTTTACTTTTAAAAGCATTTTTTCAGCGGAAGAAAAAATACTTTAAAAAGTTTTTAAAAAAACCCTCTGATGATCACGCGGCTCAGCTGGTCAAGGGGGCAGGCAGGGATTTTTGCTACCGGTTTTCCAAACCACCTGCTGCCATCGCTACCGGATTGGGCGATCCGGTCCGAACCAGGAGCATTTCACCCCTGGATATGCCCTAATGCAAGGGTTTCCAAGCTTGGCAACTTGAAGCCTGGTGGATTTCAACTCCCAGAATTCCCCAGCCAGCTTTGCTTTGTCCACCCATGACCTACAGCTTTGCTGGCTGGGGAATTCTGGGAGTTGAAGTCCACCAGGCTTCAAGTTGCCAGGGTTGGGGATCCCTGCCTTAATGAATCAAGCAGTTAAAATTGGAAGTGGGAAGTTCATACATTCAGATTTGCACAATGCTGTTACTGTGGCCTTACAATAAAGTATAATTAGCTCATCTTGTTGTGTTTCCTGTCTGGTTTACACATAAGAGTTTACTCTCTTCTAATGTTCTCTTGATTCCAACTCTTTAAGGATTTTTTTGGCATCTGCTCCAAATTAGGATGGATATAAGGGGCGTGCATAAGATATAAGGGCGTGCATAAGAGCACAATAGTGCCTACCGTTCCTGTCCTATTGTTCCCTTCATTATATCAAATTAATATAGTTGATGCATATTTTTTTACTTATATATATATTTTTTCTTCAAGATATGTTGTTTTATCTATGACAATTGTTTGTGTGCACTGTTGTGACAAAAAGAAATTTAAAAAAATATTTTCTTAGGAATAAAGGCATTTACGTATCCCAGGATAATGATGCGATGTCCAATTTGGATTGGTTACTGGGACCAGAGATTTATTCTTCCATATTAAGGTAAAGGTAACGGTTCCCCTCGCATATATGTGCTAGTCGTTCCCAACTCTAGGGGACAGTGCTCATCTCCATTTCAAAGCCGAAGAGCCAGCGCTGTCTGAAGACATCTCCATAGTCATGTGGCCAGCATGACTAAATGCCAAAGGTGCATGGGATGCTGTTACCGTCCCACCAAAGGTGGTCCCTATTTTTCTACTTGCATTTTTTATGTGCTTTCAAACTGCTAGGTTGGCAGAAGCTGGGACAAGTAATGGGAGTTCACCCTGTTACATGGCACTAGGGATTCAAACTACTGAACTGCTAACTTTTTAATTGACAAGCTCAGCATCTTAGCCACTGAGCCACCGTGTCCCATTTCTTCTATATTATCTCTACTGAATTATATGGCAGTTTGTGACAGTTCTATGGAACTCCTAACAAATTCCACTGTCTTATTTTTTTTCTTACTCCCAAGGATTAACAAACTAATTCTGATGGATAACTGGTTGGATTCCTTTTAGAATAGAATAGATTAGAATAGATTTTTTTTTTATTGGCCAAGTGTGATTGGACACACAAGGAATTTGTCTTGGTGCATATGCTCTCAGTGTACATAAAAGAAAAGATACGTTCATCAAGGTACGACATTTACAACACAATTGATGGTCAATATATCAATATAAATCATAAGGATTGCCAGCAACAAGTTATAGTCATACAGTCATAAATGGAAAGAGATTGGTGATGGGAACTATGAAACGATTAATAGTAGTGCAGATTCAGTAAATAGTCTGACAGTGTTGATGGAATTATTTGTTTAGCAGAGTGATGGCCTTTGGGAAAAAACTGTTCTTGTGTCTAGTTGTTCTGGTGTGCAGTGCTATATAGCATTGTTTTGAGGGTAGGAGTTGAAACAGTTTATGTCCAGGATGTGAGGGATCTGTAAATATTTTCACGGCCCTCTTCTTGATTCGTGCAGTATACAGGTCCTCAATGGAAGGCAGGTTGGTAGCAATTGTTTTTTCTGCAGTTCTAATTATCCTCTGAAGTCTGTGTCTTTCTTGTTGGGTTGCAGAACCGAACCATACAGTTATAGAGGTCAGATTCTATATGTTTTCAGACATCTATCAGAATTTCCCACTATTGCCCACCTTTCTTCTTGATATACAGTAAGAAGACAAAAGATTTAGTGGTGCTATCACCATCCATCAGGATTTTCCAAACCTGATCTAGAAGGAAAGACTTGTCTTATCCTTTATCATTTAAAGCAAAATTAAATGAGGAATAAATATATGAGATGTGATATCTGATCTAGGTTTGCTTTTCCAAAGATTAACCAACAAAACCAATGTCTAAAAGGGCATTTAAGTAGCAAAAACAATAAAGTCTCAGCATTTGAAACACAAGGAAATTTGTCATCATCTGTGCTCTTTATAGGTCATTGGAATCCACAAACGCTTTCACAATGATAAATGTGTTAGTCTTTGAGATCTATAAAACTCTTTCTTGTCTTAACAAAAATAATGACAATATGCTGGGAAATTCATTCTAACTATTAAATGTAGGCAGCTTCACTATGAGGATTATGGGGATGAGGGTTTCTTCTCCAAAGCAGGAATGTAGCTCAGATGATGAACAGAACAAAACAGTATTGATATTGTGTGTGTGTGTGCAGTCTAATCTTCTGTCTGCAAACATCCCCAGTTTTGAATCATCCTTCCTTTAAAATCAGGGATGTGCAGCTTTTAGCTGCTTTTAAATGGCACAGTGGGGCACTTACTTCAAACAGTAAGCAGGGATGAGACAAACATGTAAGTTTCAGGACAAATGCTAAATGTGTTTTAATGTAGCTTAAAATTAAATTAATTATATGGCATTACTGTATTTGAGTAATTGCACTTTGACAGCAACTTTAAGAGGAACAAAGAGATCATATTAAAAACTTGGATATAATCCAGAAGATTGCAAAGGGGTAGAAATTTGCAATGAGAAACAAGGAAATAATGTGGCTGCTAGGGAGGAGGTGGCTGCCCAAGACTGGTAATTAGCAAGAGTAAGTAGCAATGGTAAGCACGGAAGTAAAGTAGTAGTAGAAGAGCATGGGATAATTTATTGTCTGGGATGCTGCTCACAGTAAAAAAAATGACAATAAAGGTTATCTTATAAAATAAAGGACTTCTTTGAAAACAAAATAGAATCTGTACAGAAAACAGAACTGGGGGCTTTTTAAAGGGCTAATGAAGGGCCTTCTAAGGAGCTCAGAAAAAGAAACAAAACAAGATTTGGGGGGGAAAGTACAAAAGCTGTGGAGTTTGGAATGTAAAGATGTAAGAAGTAGGCCTAGGGCAGTGATGACTAACCTTTTCTGGACCAAGTGCCCAAAGTGCATGTGTGCACACCTGAATACGTGCATGCATGGCCAAAACCCCAAAATGCAAAGTGTGTGTGGCCCTGTGCACACGCTGTCCCTCCACCCCATCCTGCATGCATGCACGCCCACCCACCCGTGCGCCCCCTACATGTGTCCCACCCCCTGTGCATGCACATACAGCCCCCCACATGCCTTGCCCCCCACGCATGCACAGCAGAGACCCAAAGACCAGCTGGCCGGCGGGTGGCATGCGTGCATGCACAGTGGACCTAAACTTGGGCGATGGCTAATGTGCCCACAGAGAAGGTGCTGCGTGCCACCTCTGGCACACATGCCATAAGTTAAAGAGATCAACCTTGGAAGCAGTGGCAACGGTGGGGGGAGTGGGTGGTGGAAGGCCACCTTACTGGGATCTGCTCACATAATTCGCCGATACATCATGCAGTCCTAAACACTTGGGAAATGTTCGACTACTGATCTGTGATACGAAATCCAGCATAGTTATTGTTGTGACCCAAGTTCCTGGACCCGGACTCCTGGACTCGGATGATTCAGAAAGTGAGGGAGAAAACCTGGCAAGCCCTGCTTCTCTTGGGCCCTCTCCTTCCCTGGCACCCACTCAAAGGGAGGAGGAGGGGCCGGCAAGGCCTGATTCTCTCGAGCCTTCTTCTGATTTGGCAACGCCCCAAGAACAGTTTTGGAGTGATGCAAGACTGCGCAGACGTGACCGGCGCGCGCAGCAGAAGCAGCGTTGGGATAAAGCCAAGGAATGATGGTCATGCAGTGACATCTGCAGAGACTATAAATAGGAGGCGGGACTTCCTGGTTTTTTGTCTTGGACAAAGCAACTGTATCAATGGAGGGAAGAATATATTCGTGAGAAATTCTGGCCTTATCTATAATTTCCTCGTTATCTCCAGAAACTTGGCAGGCCCGTGGGTAGACGTGGCCACGACATTTATCTATGTAAATAAAGTAGAAGAGGAGGCCTTTGACTGACCCTTTGTTGGGAGTATTGGGGGAGGGAAACAGAACAGTTATCTTGTTTGCTGTGTATACTGTCATTTTGTGTAAATAAAATAATAAAAAATATTAATTAATATTAATTATTATTAAGGTATTTATGATACCTTTTTGAATATTCAGTTGACTGAGTTTCATGTTTAATGAATAAAGATAAATCATCATCATCACGCAGTCCTAAACACTTGGGAAGTGTTCGACTAGTGATCTGTGATACAAAATCCAGCATAGTTATCTCGTATGTTGTGTATACTGTCATTTTGTGTAAATAAAATAATAATAATAATATATTTCTTGAAAAAGTAGGCTCTGATATTCAAAAGTCATTCAATGCTATACTGTACAGTACAGTGGGAAAGGGGGAATTGGTGAATATCAGAAGAGCCCTCTGTCTATTGAACTGTAGACTCCATTCAGTTGAATAGAACTAACTTGCAAATAACTGCATAAAATCAAGTTGGGAGAGATTCTCAATTTCACAGCATGCTTTTTCTACAAATTACTGTATCAATTTCATGTATTTTGGATGGAATTGTTTCTTCTCAGTTTGGTATTCCTTTCATCAGCTGGATCCATCCCTGTGAAATGAAAAGTATAGTACTGTGTATTCAATAATGAGATTTTCAAGAAAAGACGATGCCATCCTGAAGAAGCTTCTCGGATGAGAAGCGAAACGTCTTCAAGGAAAAATAAAGTCCAGTTCCTTTTGAAAAAGCGCCTTTGGGACAACCATGACCTGGATGACTTAGAATCTACATAGCCTTTTGCCCATATATTTGTTTTCATAAATGGTAGCAGGGGGATTCATAGGGAATTCAAGCTGAAGGCTGCACCTGCCCTGAACCCTACCCTTTTAATGTACAGTACACTTTATACGCAAGGCATATAGAAAGGGGGGGGGTTAAGAGCTTCTATCTTGTGGAGGTAACTGCCATTGTGTTGTGCCTCGCCCACCCTCCTCTCCGCAGCCGGGCCCCTCCCATCTCCTGCTATCTCAGCCAGAGACTGATAGTGAAGAAGAATGGTCTGGCATGCCTCCAGCCTCCAGCCCTGGCACCATGCCCGGACAGACTGAGCAAACAAACCTCCCTCCTATAGCATGTGAGCATGAAGCCAGCCACGAGCTAGAATTGCCGGCAGCTGTGCAGGAAGACGAAAAGTGGACAGATCCCCGCTTCCGGAGAATGGAGAGGCGACGTCAGCAAAACGAAGGGAGGGGCAGGCCTAGATAAGTGCTGAGTCCTGGAGCCACACCCCATGGCCTATATAAAGGATCTGCTTTTTGGCATTCCTTGAGTCAGGCAAAGTCTCATCTGGTTGCTGAAGTCAGACCTTAGATTCCTGCCCGCCCTGAGAACTCTGACAGGAATTTGGCAAAGCTGCAGAGGCTTCGTGGCCACGCTTGATACAGACTTCCCAGACCCGGCCGTCAGAGGAGGAGTGGGACATGACACATTGTGTCTTTTTCTTTGCCTCCCCCTTTGGATGAATGATGTATCATTGAAAATATTGGGTGAAAAAATATTGTTGTCTTCTAAGCCAACCACCTGACAAACCCCTAGGGCTAAGAGAGAGAGAGAGAGAGAGAGAGGGAGGGAGGGAGAGAGAGAGAGAGAGGGAGGGAGAGAGCGGGCATTGGAACTTAAGTAGTGTTGCTTTTCCTCTAATCACACAGGGAATGTTGAATCTTTAACCCTACTGCAGAAGGGGAAAAAAATTATGTTGAATACAGCAGCCTCGTTTCATCCTTCTAAAATATGACTGCAGCATATCAGTGCTGAATTTTCTCTTAGTCTTTAGGGACATTTGGTTCAGGAACCCGAGGATTTTGGAGGCTGCTTTAATCTTAATGGAACTTTTTTTTTTTAAAAAAAAATGAACTATTTTACAATGATGCCATCTGTAAATTCAGAGATAAGACAATGAAATTAAATAAAATCAATGGTATATCCAGAGCACAGGGTTCAGTATCATTAACATTCCAGACTAATATACATAGTTCAACACTCCAAAATAACATGGATTTTACTGTTTTCACAATAGAACAGAGTTGCCAGCAGAGGAAAAACAGAGGGAGAGGGGGAAATTCCCTAAAGTTTCTGTATATTGATTCCTTTTTTGGGATGTGGACTGCACGGCAATTGGATGAGGATGAGCATCTGAAATCTTTCTCCTTATAATGTTCATTCAAATGAGAAACATGCATTGGTACTTCAATGTGAAGAAAGAGGCACAGACTGTTTTAGCCATTTATTTTCTAATAGAAAAGCCAAGCATCCTGTCCTTGGTGGCTAACAATATGTAGGCTCTGTAGGACTCATGTGTCCAGCTTGGTATTGAATGCATGACCCTGTGTGTGTGAGAATGACTAGTTAAAATGAATTTTATAAATGTAATAGAAGAAACAGATGGGAGAAATATTGAAGAGGGAAAGCTAGTGCTTATATCTGACCTTGAGGTGAGTTAAAAAGTTTGTGCAGGATGTATGTGTGCCTGAGAAGGGGAACAAAATCTAAGATTACCCATCTCATAAAAATAAAATAAAGCTAGAGTGATAGACAAAAAGGGGAACCAGAGAAATATCATTGCAATGTAATTCAGCAATCCCCATCTGTCTGCCTATGAATCACATTCAAAAACCATACAAAGGATTATTAGGGTGCTCCAGTCAGTGAGTAAAGGCCATGATTCAATCAGATTGATATTTCTTACAAACCACATCTTTTCTCCTTCTCCTTGTGTGTGTGTGTGTTCATTGACTTGAATTCAGCCATAAAGAAACCAATCTTCCTCTTTGAAAGAACATTGTTCTGTTGTGTACTTTGCTTCAGGGGTGAAATCCAGCAGGTTCTGACAGGTTCTGGAGAACTGTTAGCGGAAATTTTGAGTGGTTGGAGAACCGGCAAATACCACCTCTGGCTGGGCCCAGAGTGGGGTGGGAATGGAGATTTTGCAGTATCCTTCCCCTGCCCACACCCACCAAGCCACGTCCACCAAACTACACCACACCCACCAAGCCACACCCACAGAACCGGTAGTAAAAAAAATTAGATTTCACCACTGCTTTGCTTCTAATACATTCAGAAACAGCCAATCTCAGCCCTGGCCATGGACAGAAGAGACAGGTCCAAACTTGCTGAATTCAAAGCAGAAAAAACTAAAACACCTATCAAAAGCTCTTTTCTTGTGAATGAGGGATTTTGCAAGTACTGTAGAGTATCTTAATGATCCAGAACAATTCATGTTTCTTCCCTGTGCTCCCCGCCCCCCACAAAATGGGATACATTATCTTTGAGACAATTATGTTTGAAGAATGCCAGCTAAGAAATTCTCCTTTGGGGACAAAGAGGCCTGTTTGTCAGCCAGGAGAAATAGAAATCACACAATAGATCAGAAATTTCAGCAAGACAATTGGAACAGTTTGCGTGACACAACGTGAGGCATCATTTGATGGAACGTAGGATCAAAACTGATAAACATTTGTCAGAAAGTAAGTCCTAAGGGTAGGACAGCCTGTGTAGAGCTACGTCAGTCCCTGCGTGATACCTTCCAGCAGCATGTGCGGCTATCAACAGTCTTGAAACCCAGCAGGTTTTGCTGGAAGGCACTCATTATATGAATTGCTGCTATCAATCATGGATTGTCCACATGGTCTTGCCATTAATTCAATCACATTTTTGGAAAAGCAAAACTAGTTGTCGAGATGCAAATGGAACAGAGAGCTCTTAAACATGGCATTCTGCTGCTCCTTCAGCTGTTTGGGAGCTCCATGGTTATACCTAGGAATTGAATGTACAAGAAGCCATAAAATAAAATAAGCCATTCCCAACCAATTAAGTGGATGCAGATTGGCCTGTCCATAAAAAAACAGATCCGAAGGAAAATCTAATTATTCTGCAGAAAGGAAGAAGCTACTAGTCTTCTATATAGTTGTAGTCTGGCTTCCGTATGTGGCCCTAAATTGGGTAAAATGAGGCAGAGGCCTCATAGTAAACTTGAGAGAGCATGGGGCAGACAGTAGCACTAAGATATTGAAGACATGACTTTTATTGATTGAGGGCCATGCCCCAAATCTGATGAGACAATGTAGGAGATGAAGAAGCTGAATCCAAAGGCAGGGTCAAATGCACCATCAGTCTGGAGTCCCTATGCCCCCAACAGATACTTAAGTCCAGCTCCCCCTTTGAAGTCCATTGACTCTTATCTGGCACCAATTTGCTTTGGCGGTTAGTAGATCAGATTCTTGTGTATAGGTTGCATGGAATTAACTTGAAGTGCTTTCTGAACTCTATTCTGGATCCTAGTTTCTTGTGCCTGAAACAGGCAGGACCCTTTTTAGGGATCCAGAAAATGAAGAAGGTTAAAAGGTGAAATTTATAAGACATAAGGTTATGCATGTTTCCTCTCAATACTCCAACCCTTCAAGTAGTACAAGTAAGAGGAGGATTTTTGGCCCTTATATACTCTGGGAACATAAAGGAGGTGCTACTGAGTTATATTTTAATAGCACGCTTTCAGTCTATAGAAGAAGATGCTGTCAAATTTCTTGATTTCCTAATTTTTAACTGCCAATCAAGTTTTTACTTAATTTTTTTAATGAATTACAGTGGGGAATAATTCTGATTCTGACTGTTCCAAGCCAGGAAAATTGGATTCCCAGCTATGATCTCATCAAAGAACAAAATAGGCCGTTTTTTAACAATTCCTGTAGCCTTAGGGCGTGACAGTGAATCAGAAACCTACATCCACATGTGCCTCTTGAATCTAATTTTTGTGACTTTCAGAGCTCCTACTAATTGTTTTTCCCATATCTTGAGAGAGAAGACACCAATCAGGACCCTAAACTCTAATGTAGACATATTAGAGGTTTGATCCTTGGACAGGCATCAAAAGATTTCCATTGAAACCAGTAGAATAAGATGTCACCATCAAAATTCTCACTCATAATACTTCCCCTAGAAGAAGCGAGCAAGCTTAAAGCTTGGACTTTTATTTGTAATTTTTGTTGGCTACTGAGTAGATAAAGTGCATTGTGGTGTTGTTCACTAGAATCTGAACGGAGTGTTCCTAAGGTCTCTTCTGGGCCTGGCATGAAGAAAATTCTTTAGCAAAGTTGTAAGAACTACAGTGGTACAACATGTAGAGAACAACTGCTCATTGTAGACATCCCCATACATCAGATCTGCAAGTACCATTTCCTTGTATCAGAAGACATGGCGGTTGGTGGCTTTCTTATTCTGTAAATTTTTAAAAATGGATGTCATCAATTAAAGCATGTTAGTTGATTGACTGATTTTGAATAAATTGGGGGTTGGCAACCTTATCAAAGAGCCACAAAGGTCCTAACCGGAACCACCACCCCCCCACCACCCCGTTCAATTCTGGAGCAGAGCAGAAGTCCAGTTCCCCCACATAGAGTCTCCTCCTAGCACAGTGTCCTTCTTCCTCTGCCGACCAGAAGTCCAGTTCCCCCACCATAGAGCCTCCTCCTAGCGCGCCATACTTTTTCCTCTACCTGTCCTAACCAAAAGCCCTATCACTTGTGTAACCGACCTGCAACAGGGAGCCTCAGAAGAGAGATGAAAGAGCCACATGTGGCTCCAGAGCCATAGGTTGCTGACCTCTGGAATAAATGGATCAGTAAATACATTTTTTATCGGCTTAGGATCAAAATATCATTTATGTAGGGCTTAAGATAATGAAGGCAGTCTGAAACTACTTACAGAAAAGGAGAAAATAGCTCCCTGTGAAATTGACTAAATAGCAAATTTATGGACCTCAACTCAACTGAGCCGTGGTGGTGCAGTTGCAAGCTAATTCCTTGATTCTCACCGGTTGACTCAGCTTTCCATCCTTCCATAGGTCGGTAAAATAAAAAGCCAGCTTGTTGGAGGCAATATACTGACTCTGTAAACTGCTTAGAGAGTGTGTAAAGCACTATGAAGCAATAAATAGGTCTAAGTGCTATTGCTATTGTTATTGCTATTCTCAAGTATAGTGTAATGTGGTATGTAGATTCTAAAAGCCTCAAGAAGCAAATAGTTATGATCTCCTCAATTAAATCAAGGCTTCATCAATAAAATTAATATCTTGAGCTGAAGAAGTTTCTTGGATGAGAAGCAAAACATCTTCAAAGAAAAAACAGAAGTCCAGTTGCCTCTTCAAAAAGCACCTTTCAAACACCTGATTTGAGGATATCATCTGTACTTACAATTATTTCTTACTTATCAATGTGGTATCTAGTCCAACTGAATGTTCCTCTTCATAGTTGGAAAAAAGATTGAAACAAGAACTGTGCACATTGCTACACGAGAAGAAAGAAATATATGTTTCTCCTAAGGAATTAAAAGCTTGCAGAAAAAGGCAAAGAACACTTCTTATCTAGTTACAAATGAATTGTCCTTTTTTCCTGAAATGGAAGGTTGAATGTTGAATGTTTTGTCACAAACAAAATAAATCCTTTCTAAGCAGGTCCTTGCAATACGTAGAAAATCCAGTTAAACGGAACCATCTATAGTTGAATTTTGTACTTCTCTCAATTACTTGGTAGAGTTTGTTTTTAAAAATAAATATATATTTTGAAAATATTTAACAGAGATTTGATATTTTTTTAAAAATAAAACCTTCCTATGTTGAAAATTTCTATACTTAAAAAGATTTGTATAAAGCATGAAGGGGGAGGCCTCTCTAGGGGAGAGAAGAAAAGTAAGAGTAAGGTAGAAATAGAAAAGAGTGATATGTTATCAATAGAACACATAGAAAGTCAAATGAGGAGTCCTTAATGCTCTCTGAGCTTGGTGATTTGCTTGCAGACATTTTATTACCCAAGTAGGTAACATAATCAATCCTAGTGAGTGTGTGGTTTGCTCCTTGTTTATAGCAGTAACTTGCCCTCCAGTGGTGGCGTTGTTTGTGGAAAATGAGTGTACAATGTGAGTGTACTCACTAGCACTGAGGATGTTCCTAGCCAGGTAATGAAACATCTACAAGCAAACAGCCAAGCTCAGAGGGCACCAAGGACTCCAAAAATCGATTCATCCTTTCCCTGAAAGAAAGTTTGGGTCATCTTTGGAAAAGCTGGTTCAGGTTTTGTCTTCAGATCATATAAATCTTTTGCCTTTTAGAGGTGGGGGAGTGGGAGACCTGAATAGTTTATTTTCCTGAGACTGTGCAGCTCTCTGCGGTTAGAGCTGACAGCCTCATCTTGAAATACTTGCCAATGTAGCAGTGGAATTGCAATCATTATTTCTGAACTGCATACTGCCAAGAAGGGAAGATTATTTTAACAGTATGTGGGAGATGCATTTTGCCTGATAAAAAGCTGCCTTTTGTCAAGTTTCTTCATTGGTTAGTAATTAATGCATCACTATAAATAGCAAGGCTTGATCTGTTAAAAAAATAAATAAATAAAATAAATACTGTACTATCAGGAAACCATGGAAACTCAATTGAACGCAGCCTACAATCAATACTGTGGCTTTCCCCTTTGCAGTGGGAAAGTGCAGCTGTTCCCTGGCTGGTGGGAAAAAATTAAAGACTTCTGACTTCAAAGTTTATGTAAAAGAGGAGGATTGCTGAGAAAAGCAATGGCAACAAAGAAAGGAACAGATTAACACAGAGGTAGTCAATCTTTTTATACCTACCGCCCACTTTGGTATCTCTTTTAGTAGTAAAATTTTCTAACTGCCCACCGGTTCCACAGTAATGGTGATTTATAAAGTGTATCATCGTCTGCCCATGCCTCTCGCGCATCGTGGATTGGGTTGGGGGGGCGCCGGCTACCAGCTCTGCTTGTCTGTTACAGCTGGGTGGTGTGGGGGGAGATGCGCGAGCTATTCTGGGATGAGGTTGCACTATAGCGCAATTTAGTTTCACTTAAGTAACATGAACTAAACTTATGATACAAATAATATATTTTCAGAAATTTAAATTGTCACAAGGAATTTTATGAAAACCTAATGAAAATGTTTTTAAATAATGCTATGAAAAATTTTTTAAAAGTCAATTAATTTTTTTAAAAAAAGGAAAGTGCTTCAGTATTGGAAAAACCCCTACCGCCCACCATGAAAGCTGGAACGCCCACTAGTGGGCGGTAGGGACCAGGTTGACTACCACTGGATTAACACATTCAATCTGAAAGGGGTATGTGTGTGTGTGAAAGAGAGAGAGAGAGAGAGAGAGAGAGAGAGGTGGGTTTCAGCAGGTTCTGACCAGTTCTGGAGAACCAGTAGCGAAAATTTTGAGTAGTTCAGAGAACCGGTAGTAAAAATTCTGACTGGCTCCACCCCCATAAATTCTCTGCCTCCCAAGTCCCAGCTGAGTGGGAGGGAATGTGGATTTTACAGTATCCTTCCCCTGGAGTGGAGTGGGGTGGGAATGGAGATTTTACAGTATTCTTTCCTGCCATGCCCACCAAGCCACACCCACCAAGCCATGACACGCCCACCAAGCCACACCCACAGAACCGGTAGTAAAAAAAATTGAAACCCACCACTGGGGTGTCTATGTGTGTGTGTTTATGTAAAATCAATTCCTGGATTGGGAAGCTCTACTCACAGGGTCGCATGCAGGGGCGGTATTTACTTACTTTCTTTACCAGTTCACAAATGTGAGCCCCCATCCACGCATACGCCCGGCCTTCTGTGCATGCGCTTTGCTGGTGCGCTTGCCTTCCATGCATGTGCCCGGCCTCAAAAACATGCCTAAATAGGATGGCATAGAGCGGGGGCTGGTGGGCAGGCCCACCCGTGATTTCCGCTACTGATTCGAGTGAACCGGTCTAAGCCTGCTGAATACCACCTCTGGTCACATGTCCTCATTGTCTCCCATCTAGATTACTGCAATGCACTCTACATAGGGCATGAAGAGCTTGAAGAGCATTTGGAAACTTCGACTGGTGCAGAATGTAGCTACCCAGGTAGTAAGTTATGTTGGATAGTCAACACATGTAACATCACTTCTTTAGAGCTGTATTGGTTGCCAGTGTCTTTCCAGGTTCAATTCGAAGCACTGTTGTCATCTTCAAAGAGTTTCATGGCTTTGGATTGTGTCACCTGAGGGTCTCTCTTCTCCCAGTTTTTCCACCAATCTGATTTTGCCCAGCAGGTGAGACATGCAACAGCTTAAAAGTTGGTTGGCAGGGACTAGGAGAAGTAGCATTGTCCCTATTGGCCTTTCTTAAGACCTTGAAGCAGGGGTGGGATTCTACCGGTTTGGGCCGGTTTGGGTAAACCAGTAGCTCTGATGATCAGCTGGGAGCGAACTGGTTTGCTCCGACGACCAGATGGGCCCTCTCACCCACCCCTGTGTTTTACTGACCTACATCTTCTCAGATGATTCACGCGGCAGAGCGAATTGCCACGCCTCAGCTGTGTTACTCTCCAGCAGTAACATGGAAGGTAAGTTTTTGTAAAACTGTGCACGCGCACACAGTGTGCATCAGGTGCATGCATGCATGCAAAGTGCACAATCATCAAACTGGTTGTTAAACTGGCAGGATCCCACCACTGCGGAAGCCCTGCTTGCTTACAATGATGTCCAGGCTTTTTAGGAACCAGATTATAACAATTATATGATGAAACAGGGCACACTCCTTAGCTACAGGAGATAATGTGAACCAGAAATGTGGATCCTGTTTTCTGTTGCAGGAGGAGGTGGAATATCTTTTGGTATCAGATGCCAGCAGTGAGTTAACCTGGAATAAAATGGGCAATCAAAATCAACAGTAGCTATTTTTCTTTTGTTTTTTCTGCCATTCCTTCAATTTACTTCTTACCTGCTCAGTAAGAAGAGCTAGTTTACTTTTGTTGAACACTTGCAGGTGAATTGATCCTTTGCGATGGACTTCCTTGTCCCTTCTTTCCACAATATTCCTCCCTTTTTGTTTTCAGGATTTCGATTACTTACATGAAATGGAAGAAGAAAATAGATTTGCTAAAAAATGGGGCAGAGCCAATCTTCATTCAAGCATCCTTGTTAGATGCCATCCCTGTTCTGCAATTTGAGATACAGTCTAGAGAAACCAGTCATAGATAGTTCTCCATTGCCTTTTTACCCAGATATTATCTAGAATAGAATTTTTTATTGGCCAAGTGTGATTGGACACACAAGGAATTTGTTTTGGTGCATATGCTCTCAGTGTACATAAAAGAAAAAGAAAAAAATATGAAAAATATTTTCATATTTTTATGAAAATATTTTCATATTTTTATGAAAATATTTTTATGAAAATATTTTCATATTTTTTCTTCATATTTCATATGAAGACAACATATAGGATAGAGCAGAGGTTGGCAACCTTAAACACTCAAAAAGCCACAAAGGTCCTAACCAGAAACCCCACATTCAATTCTCGAGCCCACCGGAAGTCCAGTTTCCCCAACATAGAGTCTCTTCCTAGTTCCTTTTTCCTCTGCTGACCAGAAGTCTGGTTCCCCCACCATAGAGGCTTCTCTTAGCACGGCGTCCTTTTTCCTCTACCTGTCCTAACCGAAAACCCATCAATTGTGGAGCCGACCGGCGACAGGGAGCCGCAGAAGAGGGATGAAAGAGCCACAGGTGGCTCCAGAGCCATGGGTTGATGACCCCTGGGATAGAGGTACTGACCACATTTGCATGGTCTACTCAACTACATCAATGAAAAAAGTAGCAGTGCCATTCACACTACATGCAAAGCTTGTTAAGTTTTATCCTTTGTTGTTTTTCTGTGGCTTAACTGCATATACAAATCTGCCTGGCTTGTTTATCATTCAGTGCATTGGAGGAACCTCCAAACTTAATTTATTCAGCAATCAAGTTAAGCCTGTACTTCAATTGCTGTAGTTCAGTCTAAGGCATGCACCATACTCTAAATAAATAAAGACGTTTAAAGGCATGGAAAATATTTGCAACATCAATTCTCAACATGCATTTCTTTATATGTGTTGTCTTATTTGAGGATGAAGATGACAAATTTTGCAGCTATTTAATTTCCAGTAAATGGACCCTCAGATTTAATTACAGCAGTAGAAAACAAATCGTTCAGCTGTCCATTAAGGCAATGCCCTAGTTAAGCTAATAGGTACTGTACAATTTCATATCTGTTCTATTTAGTTGTGAGAAAATGTCAGCAGTTCAAAATGCCTAGAAAAGCACTCCTGCTGTGAGACCATGATGTTTATTTTAATTGGTTCTTCTAATCAGTTAAAACAATGAATGAGGAAAAATCTCTACATAATTAATGAACTAAATACATTTAATCAGTTAATGGCTGTGAGAATTTTGAAGTTCGTTGCAGCCTTGCATTTGTTTCTCAAAATGTGCTTAACTTGGAGACTTTACAATAATAGGTTGGTGCTAAGATGATGAACACATCTGGTTAGTGGGAGAGACTGCATTATTAAACGTAGTTTAAAGACACAATTTATGAAGGTCTTTACTTCATATATGGATAGATAAGGAAGGTCTTTATTTCCAAATATGGACAGATAAGGAAAGGGCAAAAAAGCCCATAATTATTTTTTATTCACTAGTGCAGAACTAAAAAAATATTGAAGCCACTATTCGTACAGAAGCAACACAGAAACAAACTGTTGAACTAATTATACATCCTACTAAGTATTGTCTGCCATGCCTGGCAGTTATCCAGAATGTTAGACCAAAATCTTCCTTCCTTGTCCAAAATGTCATACATTGAACTATAGGACTTCTATACATAGGCAGTTATTCAACCATTGAACCATAATAGATTAATCAAAGCTCTGATGGTTGCTATATATTTGTTTAATAGCAAATACAGCCATTGGCATTCATATACTTATAGTCATTCACACTGAATGTTATAAATGTATTTAATAGTTATATTCCTGACATCTATAGTGAATACTCTACCACATATTTACTGTCAATCAATGGTACCTCAATTGCAATCCATATTCCTTAGGCGACTAAGAGCTTAGAATCAAATAGGCAGAGAGATTCTCTTCAAACCCACCATTTTTGATAGACAGAGAAAGGTTTCGTCTTTTTAAATGAAATAGAAGATGGGAGGAAAGGCTGAGGAGAAAATTGGGATTTATTTCATCTCCCCAGTAACCTCAGAATTGTCTTACTAGAATCCCAGGCATTTGTGGGGTGGGGGGAGTTCAGGAATAGTAGAATAGAATAGAATAGAATAGAATAGAATAGAATAGAATAGAATAGAATAATAATGATGATGATGATGATGATGATGATGATGATGATGATGATAATAATAATAATAATAATAATAATAATAATAATAATAATAATAATAATAATAATAATAATAATAATAATAATAATAATAATAATAATAATAATAATAATATTTTAATTTGTATACTGCCCTTCTCCCGAAGGACTCAGGGCGGTGCACAGCCAGAATAAAATACAAAAAGAACAGTACATATAATATTAAGAACAACCCCTTAAAAAACTTATTCAATTGGCCAAAAATTTAAAATACAATAACACCCTATAAAATTTACAAAAATTTAAAACCCATAAAAGCAAATTAAAAATTTTAAAATCAAGCCAGTCCAGCTAAACGGAATAAATAGGTTTTAAGTTCACGGCGAAAGGTCCGAAGGTCGGATAGTTGACGAAGTCCAGGGGAAAGTTAGTTCCACAGGGTAGGAGCCCCCACAGAGAAGGCCCTCCCCCTGGGGGCCGCCAGTCGACATTGCTTGGCTGACGGCACCCTAAGGAGTCCCTCTCTGTGAGAACGCACCGGTCGCTGGGAGATAGAAGATGGCAGTAGACGGTCCCGTAAATATCCTGGTCCTAAGCCATGGAGCGCTTTGAAGGTAGTCACCAATACCTTGAAGTGCACCCAGAAGACAACAGGCAGCCAGTGCAGTCTGCGCAGGATGGGTGTTACATGGGAGCTCCGAACCGCTCCCTCTATCACCCGCGCAGCTGCATTCTGGACTAACTGGGGTCTCCGGGTGCTCTTCAAGGGGAGCCCCATGTAGAGAGCATTGCAATAGTCCAAGCGAGAGGTCACGAGAGCATGAGTGACCGTGCATAGGGCATCCCGGTCCAGGAAGGGGTGCAACTGGCGAATCAGGTGAACCTGATAAAAAGCTCTCCTGGAGACAGTCGTCAAATGGTCTTCAAAAGACAACCGCCCATCCAGGAGAACGCCCAAGTTGCGCACCCTTTCCATCGGGGCCAATGACTCGCCCCCAACAGTCAGCCGCAGCTGCAGCTGACTGTACCGGGGTGCCGGCATCCACAGCCACTCCGTCTTAGAGGGATTAAGCTTGAGCCTGTTCCTCCCCATCCAGACCCGTACGGCTTCCAGACACCGGGACAGTACTTCGACAGCTTCATTGGGGTGGCCTGGGGTGGAAAAGTACAGCTGCGTATCATCAGAATAGAATAGAATAACTGATTTGGAAGGGACCTTGGAGGTTTTCTACTCCAACCCCCTGCCCAGGCAGGAAACCCTACTCCACTTCAGACAAATGGTTATCCAACATTTGCTTAAAAATTTCCAGTGTTGGAGCATTCACAACTTCTGCAGGCAAGTCGTTCCACTTATTAATTGTTCTAACTGTCAGGAAATTTCTCCTTAGTTCTAAATTATTTCTTTCCTTGATTAGTTTCCACCCACTGCTTCTTGTCCTACGCTCAGGTGCTTTGGAGAATAGCTTGACTCCCTCTTCTTTGTGTTCCAATATCTCAGCCCCTGAAATATTGGAACACTGCTATCATGTCTCCCCTACTCCTTCTTTTCATTAAACTAGACATACCCAGTTCCTGCAACCATTCTTCATATGCTTTAGCCTCCAGTCCACTAATCATCTTTGTTGCTCTTCTCTGCACTCTTTCTAGAGTCTCAGCATTTTTTTTATATCGTGGCGGCCAAAACTGAATGCAATATTGAGCGGAGAAAAGTTTCATAAAACACAATTTTCTGAAATGATAGGTAAAATTTAGATAAGAATCCACAATTTATGTTTACTAACATTCACTTAGAGCCTAACATTTATTTTCTCCACACAAGATCTGTAAGTTCTGTGCAAGTTTGAATCTTTTTACAATTTGCTTCCTCTATGAAATCTGAGAGAACTATTAGATGTGGCTGGTTAAGATATTCTCATGGTAAGTATATTGATGCTTATGAACTTTGGTGTTGGAGAAGACTCCTGAGAAGGCCAAGAAAATAAATAAATGGATCAGCAAACAAATCAACCCAGAGTTCTCACTTGAAGCACAAAGGACCCGTTCTAATTATCCTAATTGGATGTGTTATGTGAAGACCCAGCTCCTTAGGTTCTAATGCTGAGAAAGAGAAAAGGAAAGAAAAAAAGAGGACAACCGGTAGTAAAGTGGATAGACTGAATTACAGTGCTGATGAGTGCACTATTGGAAGACCTAAAGGATCACATTGAGGACAGATCATCATGGAGCAAATCCATGGAGAAAATCTATGTGTTCACTAAAAGTCAACCCTGACTTGATGGCACATAATCAATCAAGCAGTCAACCCTGCCAGTACACTATATTAGAGTAAGACATCAAAGACTGTTACAGTACAATACAGTACTGGTAAGACTGAGAGGACTCCAAACAATTGCAGCTATCACAGATGGAGAATGACTTAGTTAATCTTCCAGTCAACTATTTCATGACACAGCTGACCAGGTGAGTTAAATTAACAGGTAGGGTTACATGACTGCTCTATTGGTCCAGTTTGCATATTTCTCCAGCAGGAAGGGTAAATAATAAAAGAAGCACTGGCTCCATTTTGTATACACATCATGCTACGTCAAAGAAAGCTTCCATCATGACAGCACAAAGCTGTTCTGTCATTTTGAGGAATACAATAAATCTTATCAATTACTGTGCCCATTCATAGAACTCCTAGGGTTCCTGAGCTAGGTGAGAACATGTTGACATCATATAGTAAACTTAATCAGTCCATGTTGAATCAGTCCATTTTCTCAATTTTCAGGATATAATTAATTGTAAGTAAAAAAAATGAGCTAGACCTTGCACAATACACAAAGCCCACAAAACAACTGAACAAGATTAAGTAAGCTTACAATGTTGTGCAAATGCAACTACTAAGTTAAGCGTTTGGATGAAGATCAGGGGTGAAATCTACTTACCTTCCCTACCAGTTCGGAAGTGCACGCACCATGCTGGCGCACTCACCTGCATGCACATGTCACATGCACGTGTGGACCCTCTGCACATGTGCAAACCCTTCTGTGCATGTGCAGAGGGTAAAAAACTGGTTTAAAAAAGCACATGAGCCTTTGCAGGAAGCAACTTTGTTCATTCTGGTTGGTTTAAATTCTGAAGCTCTGTTTTGACTCTGTGCTCCATGTGGCCTTGCAAAGCTCATTGCCAATTAGGTCTTTGGCAGCGTGTCAAGGGAGATAAAAGTGGATGCTTATCAGCCTTATCCCGAAGAACTGTGGCAGACTTCTGTCGGACTCGTTACCAATTATTTGTGACTCATTACAGGCTGTGAATGAGCAGAATTCACAACTGTTGAAATAAAAGGAGGGTTTTTGGACTAATCATGTGCTTCTTACTGTCTCAGGAAGCCTAGGGCAGAACAGGCAGCAGAGAGACAACGAAAACTCTTTGCTGCCATCTATGCATTATGACCTGGTTAACATCTGTAAAGTAATATTACAGTCAGTTTGGTTTAGAGAGACAGTTTGGTCTAGTGATGAAGACACCAGAATAAAAAGCAGGAGACTGAGTTCTAGTCCAACCTTAGGAATGAAAGCCAGCTGAGCCAGTCACATTTTCTTGGCCAATCACACCTCACAGAGTTGTTGTTATGGAGAAAATTGGATATTATGTATGTTTGTTGCTTGAGGTTCTTATAAAAATAATAAAGGCAGAATAAAAAATACAAATAAAAATGTGATCTTGTCCTTTATTTTTGCCAGGAGCACAGCGAATATAAATGAAGTAACTAAATAAACTCTATTTGATTTCTGAGATATAGATAAAAAAAAATCCTGCAACAATCATAGTAAATCCACTGATGGATTCCGCTCAAAAGTTTCACAAATAAGTTGGCCTTCATGATTTCTTTTCTCAAGGACATGTCAAGGACATGTTTTGGTTTTTCATTTTTGATTGAGATTTAGTATTATGGTAAAAAGTGTTTTACTTTCAACCACAGAAAATGCATCGGGGGGCGGAGGTGGTGGTCAGATGATTTTCTGAATTATTACAGGTGGAATGCAGTTTGGTCAAACCTGGAATATTATAGCTGTTCCAGGTTTTGCCAAAACAAAATCCGTATGAGTCTTATAAGGCAAATAATGTAAGGTTGGTAAGTCTTGTTTCTTTCTCTTCCTATCTGCATATCTCATGCACTAACCCAGGAGTGTCAAACTTGATTTCATTGAGGGACGCATCAGGATTGTGTTTGACGTCTGTGGGGCCTGGGGGGCGTGGCCAACTCGATGTCACTCATGTCGATGGCAGAACTTTCCTCAGACCTTCCCTCACTCTCAATATAATCTCCTTCCTTCCTTCCTTCCCTTCTGCAGTCTTCTGCCAGTGAAAACAGAGCTCAGGGGGCATTTTCGGCCACAATGACCTTCTGTAGCCCTCTACTAGTGAAAATGGGGCTCATGCCTCTCCCCAAGTTCCATTTTCACTGGCAGAGGCACCACAGGCTGGTCTTTTGCTGTTTCCAGGGTGGCTCCGCGGGTGAGATCTAAGCACTCTGTAGGCCAGATCCAGCCTGCGGGCCTTGAGTTTGAGTTTGATTCCCCTGTGCTAGCCTGACATCTTTCATTGCCTGAATGCCCTTAAAGGCAAAGGTAAAGGTTCCCCTCACACATATGTGCTAGTCGTTCCCGACTCTAGGGGGCAGTGCTCATCTCCATTTCAAAGCCAAAGAAGACATCTCTGTGATCATGTGGCTGGCATGACTCAACGCCAAAGGCACACAGAACGCTGTTACCTTCCCACCAAAGGTGGTCCCTATTTTTCTACTTGCATTTTTTACGTGCTTTTGAATTGCTAGGTTGGCAGAAGCTGGGACAAGCAATGGGAGCTCACCCCATTACGCGGCACTAGGGGTTCGAACCGCTGAACTGCCAACCTTTCAATCGACAAGCTCAGTGTCTTACCCACTAAGCCACCGTGTCCCTACCTTTTAATGGAATGTGTGGATAACCTTGAGGAATAAGGAAAAGAGATGCTCCCTAGAAAACAGATAAGAGAGAGACGAGTCTCCAGTGACACAACGATCAGAAAAATAACCTTAGGAAGGAGCCACCCGAATGGATCAAGCCATTAAAATTGACTGTGGGAAGTTTATGTTTCAGACTTGTAAGAATCTGTTAATGTAGCCTTACTTGAAAATTAGAAAATTAGTTCATTTAGTCATGTCTCCTGTCTGATTATCAGGGGGGAGTGGGTTCTGACATTTATAAAGCTGCCCTTGGATGCAAGAACAGTACCTCCAATCAACTGCTCACTCCATGCTAAGAAGGTTGAGTAGGAGAGCAAAGACAGCAGCACAAACTGAGTGTAAACTCAAACATTCTGTCCAAGAGGAACAACTTCATCTTAGCTTCAGCCAGTGGCGGAATTCAAATTATTTTATTACCAGTTCTTTGGGTGTGGCTTGGTGGGTGTGGCTTGATGGGCGTGGCAGGGGAAGGATGGTGCAAAATCTCCATTCCCACCCCACTCCAGGGGTAGGATACTGCAAATTCCCCATTCCCTCCCCATTCCTGGGGGAAGGATATTGCAAAATCTCCGTTCCTACCCCCCTCTGGGGCCAGCCAGAGGTGGTATTTGCTGGTTCTCCAAACTACTCAAAATTCCCGCTACTAGTTCTCCAGAACCTGTCAGAACCTGCTGAATAGCAGTCCTGGCTTCAGCTTTCTTTGAATGGCATAGTCAACTGATCCAACCAGCCAATGCTACAGTAGGAAGGTTAAGATGCTCAGTTCCATACTTCAGTTCAAAAAAACAGATTGTCATCTTCCATTAACCACTAATCTCTTGAATTCACACACCCCATCCTGGGAAGATTGGGGGTAGTAAGTGGCCCCATTATTTTTTCATTCTTCCCCATTCTCAAAGGCCAGGAGGCAACACTCATGGTTATTTCCTTTCCTTTCCATCAATATATACTGGAAGAGACAAAAGCAGAATGCTTTTTTCTTCTTTTTTTACTTTCCAGAAAATCCTATTGGTGCTTTGAAATTTTGATTTCCCTAGAAACCCGTTGAACAATGCGATCTGCAGAAGTGTTAAAAATGCATAAATAAATCCTATATCACAGCAATCCATTTGATGTTCCAAGGAAACTGAAACACTCACCTCTCTGAACTGAAGGTACAGACAGGAAACATAACTAATAAGCCCTCAGGCTAGCAACATTTGTATGAAGTCCCAATTCAGTAATCAAGGCTCAGGAACCAACTCATGCTCTTCCTAACGTGTAATTCAACTCAAATTGCTTTACGCACCTACCAGCAATATTTCAGACCCAAACTGGAAAATAAAGGCTTGTGACTATTACAGACATCTGTCTGACAGCCACAACTGAAATCATGTCCAATTCAAAACTTAACAGCCACTGTGGGTCACATAAAAAGTTAATCTCCACAAGAAGCCAATTCCCCACTATGGTCAATCAGATGCCCCAAAGCAAGTCGTGAACGAAGAAAGCTGTAGCAGCAAACATCAAAGGAATGTCTTCTCCTCTCTAGCCTCTTTTCTCAGAGGCTATCAAGACTAACTAAAGGCAAAGCTACCTTGCAGCTTCAGCTGATGCGGTCAGCTCTTTGAAGTAAGTCAAGTCAGGAAATAACTTCATTAGAAATATTCAACCTCAGCAACTTTAAGAAAGGTAAAGCATGCTGACTTGGGAATTCTGGGAGTTGAAGTCCACACATCTTAAAGTTGCTGAAGTTGAGAAACGCTGGTCTATAGTAACTGAATCTTAAAAGCCAGAACATTTCTCCTTTCTTCCCTTTATATCAAAAAGGATCAAAGCAGAGTCACTTTCTAACATCTTCCTTTCCCAGGTTCCCTTCATGTTTTGGTAATTGACACCTACCTTCTCCAAAGTCGTCTCTTTTTAATTTTGTGATCCACTCAGAGTGGTAGCTCATAAAAATGGCTTGTCATGTATTTCTAATAAGGACCTAAATAAGTCTCTATGGTCCTCTACAGTAGTGGCCAAAATTGTGGAAACCTTTTGGGGAAAGTGTATTTTCTAAAACTAGCTAATAACACCACTTTTGTTTTGGAGTAGTACCATAAAATTATATATCAATGGAAAGATAATTTAATCAAGAATGTAATGCAATTACTTTTATGAAAGATGTGCTATTAGAAAGCAGTTACAGTATAAAGAAGAAAGTGAAACACGTAGAAAAAATGAGATATACAAAAATTATCACCATGTCAGTTAATACTTAGTTGGGTAACCTTTAACATGAATTACAGCCTTACAATATCTTCCCATGGAGCGAACCAAGTCTTTTAGTTCTGCAGCTGTTATAATGTGAAACTAAGATTGAATGATTGCTTCTATTAACTGGGTTTTATTGCTGGGTCGCTTCTGACTAACAAGTTTCTTTAGTCAGCTCCACAAATTTTCAATTGGGTTAAGATCTGGGCTATTCGCGGGCCATTCTAGCAGTGGAATATGATTATTTTGAAACTCCCCCCAAAAATTGGTGTTATTAGCCATCAAACTTCAAAAATACACTTTGCCCAAAAGGTTTCCACAATTTTGGCCACTACTGTACATATGATGTTTCCATTCTGTTTCTTAAACTATTTTCAGACACTCCAGTCTCAGTGCATTGAAAACAACATGGACTGACCTTCAAATCAGATTTATTTATGATTCTAAACCACCCATCTCCCTCAATTCATGACCACAAGACTGATTGTTCAACCCTGCTCTTGTCCTTTCCTTCCATCTAGGGAAAGTAAATCTTGGTGATGGATTCCTGTGTAAACCCATCTACTAGCCTGCTTTTTGCTCCTGACTAACCTCTTTGTCTTTCCTTTGTTTCCCAAATGTTTGCACATGTGGATGCCTTCACCCTTTCTCATATAGCTCCTTTGACACTAATGCACATCCTTTCAACTTTTTTCTCTTATGGTATAACTCAGTGGTGGGATTCAAATAATTTAACAACCGGTTCTCTGCCCTAACAACCGGCTGGGTGGGCATGGCCATGGTGGGCGTGGCCAGGGAGTGTGACAGGCAGCACTTGGCCTCCTGCACCCCCCTGGGGAAAAACGGGCTGTGGGGGGGACACACACCCCGCACCACATTTTGGGCCTAGGACGCCTCCCTACACTTACCTGGGAGCAAAATGGGGTGCATGGGGACTCCTGGAAGGCATTACTGGTGTTGTCTAATCTCACAGCTGGCTGGGATTTTTTATTTTTTATTTATTTTTTTATTTTATTTTATTTGTCATAACAGCATACATAAGCATAAGCATGAAGTAACTATAGAATAGAATAGAATAGAATAGAATAGAATAGAATAGAATAGAATAGAATAGAATAGAATAGAATAGAATTTTTTATTGGCCAAGTGTGATTGGACACACAAGGAATTTGTCTTGGTGCATATGCTCTCAGTGTACATAAAAGAAAAGATACGTTCATCAAGGTTCAACATTTAAAACACAAATGATGGTCAATATATAAGCATATATATAAGTATGAGTATGTAATAACTATATTAATTGGATATAACAAAAGGAAACAATAGGACAGGAACGGTAGGTGTGCTCTTATGCACACCCCTTATAGACCTCTTAGGAATGGGGTGAGGTCAATAGTAGACAGTTTTTGGTTGAAGTTTTGGGGATTTTGGGAAGAGACCACAGAGTCAGGTAGTGTATTCCAAGCATTAACAACTCTGTTACTGAAGTTATATTTTCTGCAATCAAGATTGAAGCGGTTAACATTAAGTTTAAATCTATTGTTTGCTCTTGTATTGTTGTGATTGAAGCTGAAGTAGCCTTTAACAGGAAGGACATTGCAATAGATGATTCTATGAGTTAAACACAGGTCCTGTTGGAGGCGGCGGAGTTCTAAGTTTTCTAAATCCAGGATTTCAAGTCTGGTGGCATAAGGTATTTTGTTGTATTTAGAGGAGTAGAGAACTCTTCTTGTAAAATATTTCTGGACACGTTCAATTGTATTGATGTCTGAAATGTGGTATGGGTTCCAGACAGGCGAGCTGTATTTAGGCGAGCTGGATTTACGTTTTTGCATGATATCTAACCTATCCATGATTCAGTGTAGCATGCTAGGCAAACATAGCCAATAATTCCAGTTCTCATATTGCCATACTTTTAAATAACTCAGTCAAAGGCCTAAAGACTGCCTTCACACAACATGTTGAGCTTGATTGAATTTAATCGAGCTTTTGGCTAGCTTTTTGTGGCTAAGCAAGTTGTGTAATTCATAATAACAACTCTATGTAGAACACGGCTAATTCAATAGCTAGGTTAAGCATGTACTAAAATTAGTTCCCAAATAAGAAACTATGAAGTTTCTTTTCCTTCCCAATATCTTTTCATTCTGTGATTACTCTTTTTGGATTGGAAGTTTAAGTTAGAGTTGCTAGTGATCTAATTCCAAATAAACTTTTAAAATGCAGTGCAGAATGGTAATCTCCTATTTCTGTTTTGTTGTTGTTGTTATTTAATCAGATATTGATTAATCTAGCCAAATACCCAATAAGTAAAGTCATTCAATATCCAATCCAATTTTCAAAAAGAGTGATCGGTTTGGGCAATTCTGCTCAGTTTGCTCAGTAAAATGCATTGAGTAAACTATATGTTGAGCCTCTCTACAAAATTGAATGAATGGTTCAAGAAAACATTTCCGCTTTGAGCCAGATGTCTCAATTTTTAACCCTACAATACCTGGCTGAAAAGCATTGTAGCTGCTCTCATGGGAACCTTTATGTTGCTACCATTGATTGAAAGTTAGGTTTGGCTTTCAGCTTGAAAGTTATGGAAGAAATTTGCTCTCTTTACTGGTTACTGTCTTTTGCAGTTAATTTAATGCTTCATGAAAACAACTTTATGCCATGACAATGATCACCTAGCAAGGCCGATCTCCAGCTAAAATGTCATCAACTTAGGATGCATTTTATTCCCTCTTTTTGTTTAATTTTTATTTTTTTAAAAACTAACAATAACTATGCTTTTCATTCTTCCTTGCCAAACCATACAGTTATAATGAATAGGAAGATATAATGAAAAGGATCTTGAAGAAATACAATGCAATGATTTCACTGAGCTCTTACCCAATGTTGAAATTAGAATCTTACTGGGATTCAAAGGGGGGGTGGGAAATGCCATATAATTTTTTGATTAGTACAGTTGTAAATGGGAAGGAAGAGAAATCAGAAGACATTTCAGTTGAACAAAGTGTCCAAAGAACAATCTTAGCCTAACCAAAATCTGAATGCTTTGACAATATTGAAACCCAGGCTGGATGGGATGAGTCATAAGAATAGCTAGTAATGCTGAGGGTGATAATTAGTCTCAAGGACTTATGTCACTGTTTCTGTGGAACTGAGGACCAATGTTGCTTTGTTCTTTATCTTTGTTGTGCACACCTTTATAGAGTTTTGTAAGAAATAGGATATGGGATTTTGATTGCTCAAACAGGGTTGCTCTTATATTTATTCTGCAGCTTCTCCTTTATACCTTTATCTGGATACTGCTGGCATGGAAGTGAATCTTAACATTAAATGTATACAATTTCCCCAAAAATAAGACCCAGTTAAGATTGTCAGCCAGATGGGTGCATTTCAGTGGTAAAATCCAAATTTTTTTACTACCTGTTCTGTGGGTGTGGCTTGGTGGGCGTGCTGTGGTTTGGTGGGTGTGGCTTGGTGGGCATGGCAAGGGAAGGATACTCCAACATCTCCATTCCCATCCCACTCCAAGGAAAGGATACTGCAAAATCTCCATTCCCACCCCACTCTGGGGCCAGCCAGAGATGGTATTTGCCAGTTCTCCAAACTACTCAAAATTTCTGCTACCAGTTCTCCAGACTGCTCAAAATTTCTGCTACCGATTCTCCAGAACCTGTCAGAACCTGCTGGATTTCACCTCTGGTGCATTTAGTACTGTATTTTCCCCAAAATAATACCTAACCAGAAAATAAGCCCTAATGCGTCTTTTGGCGCACAAATTAATATAAGACCCAATCTTATTTTCAGGGAAACACATATAGAGCCTAGTGTAGGAGTGGATGCCCCATAATTTCCAGGTAACTTTTGAGTCCCCCACCCAAAACATTCCCACATAATCGACTGCTAATATTGGGTGGATCGTTTTCTACCAAATATCACTTACTTCCCCCAAAAAAGAGATCAAATAGGTTTGTTATCCCTCTGCAAGTCTTAATGTGCCTGTCTTACATTTAGACAAAAAACAGCAGAAAGAGAGAAAGAGAGATTTTAAGACTTATCCTCAGATAATTGGCCTGACAATCCATTGAACCCAACAACAAAAGAATTAAAAGTGTGATTCCCAATTGGAAAAAGAAAACTATCTTTCCTTGGTTTGATAAAGGATTTGCACCAGAGCAGGTTTACTCCTACTCAATAAAATGAGAAGGAGCCAGTCACCACTCCTATCTCAACACCATTAGTATGATTTTGTGCAGGAAGGGCATCTTTTTTTTCACCGTATATTTCTTCCATTCTTTTTTTTCTGACTGAGGACTAAACTTGGCCTTGAAATGGCCAAGGAGCCAGGTCATGACAAAAACTAAGCATGATTTGATTTAAATAAGAATAAAATAAAGTTACCAGAATTAATTTTACCAGTTCGCATACATATTCATGGCAGTATTCAGTAAGCAATCATAAAATAGAAGACAGGGATTACAATCCTCAAAACTATGCAAAATTTTAATATTTAGGGTTAGAATAACCCTGATAACAGTAACAAAAGGTGAATCAATGGCAAATTTTAAGGAGATATTCTTCTAAATAGTTCCATTTTTAATGCATTTTCTAAAGTTTGGAAGTGATGCATTTATCCAGATTGCTCAAAATATGTTACACAGAGTTCCACAGGATCATTGTTTAAGAATTTAGGTGTTCTTGTTTTCCCAACACTGTGCGAGTCCTCTGACCACTCTCAAGGCATTGTAGAGTTTCATTAGTTCCTGGGGACACAGGCTGATAGCATCTAGTATAGGGCCAAATAACAAGCTCTCATGCAACATAAATACTCTAATTTGGGAGCAGTTACTCTTCAGGGTTGAATCAAGAAGAAACTTAGGTTAGTACAAAATTTGCCCAGTGGAGATTGTGTACTGAATGGAGCATTTCACGAAACGAAACTATTACCCAATTGGGATGATTTAGGATGCTAAATATAGCGTGAAGGATCTACATAGGATTATGTACATCAGTTGCTGTTGGGTTGCCAAGCTCATTCAATATTGCAGTGCTGATGTAAACAGGATAAAACTAAATAAAAGTCAATTAAGTGGCCTTCAGTTTAGCCTGGTACATGCATTACTTGAGCTACAATGAGAGTTTATGACATGCTGAGTCATAACTTCACATTAGCCCTTCAATGAAATTGATACACTAGCAACCAACTTTGCCTATTACAATGCCTTATCTATTACAGGAGACAAGTTCATGAATTTACAGTTCTAAAAGGTTGAGAAAGCAAACTAAAATAAATTTCACTGCATTTGGAATTTGGCAAAATTCCTCAATACGAATAAAGCTGACACCCCACCCACCCACCCACCCCCGATTCACTGTTACCTTCCATCAATGAAAGTTTTAATCATAACTTTAGGTGTCAGTCATGCCTTTAATTAATGTAGACTCCTAGACTCAAGAGGACTCCTGAAGGGCCTCCTGTAATGACCTCACTATTAAGATGCCTCAGCATAGTTGTGACAGGATGTCACAGAACACCTTCCAAAACCTGCAAAGCTATATGCTGCACCAATTCTTTTACTGTCCTAAATACTGTACCACTGAAGCCTGATTCATCATATAGTACAACAATGCTAAACCAAAGGATTCAACCCCAAATAACAGCAAAATGTTGTTGTTGATGATGATGATGAGGAGGAGGAGGAGGATATCTATTCACTTGTGCCCAACTCAGTGGTGGGTTGTTCCCGATTCTGTCCAGCTCTTCCATCATAATGAACAAGCTGCGCATGAGCGTACACCCATTGCGAATCAGTAGTAAAGGTAAGTAAAGCCCACCCCTGGCCTGACTTTTGGTGATTCTATGAAACAGATCTCTCTACATCTTCTGATCTTGCACTACTTCTTTGAATTTCTCTATGGTCTGGATAGTGTCATCTTCAATGGTGTCCAGCCACCGTATTCTTTGACGGTCTGATTTCCTTTTACTGCTAACTCTTCCAAACATAATTGCTTTCTCCAATGAATTCCCCTTCATGATATGGCCAAAGTAAGTGAGACACCTTCTAGTGACATGTCTGGTGTTATGCACAACAAGACAATGGCAGTATGTAAACCTCAGTCATGACGAAACAGTTAAAGCTTCAACATTTTCTTTGGCTCAGTTTTTGTTAACAGCAATAACACATATCCGACATTCCATAAACGCACCAGCAATGAATATGATGACTTAATTCATATAGATTTCACAGAAGATAACATTGAAAAAGCTCTTCATAACTTGAAACCATCGCTATCTATTGGACCTGATGGACTATGTGCATACTTCTTAAAAAAACTTTCCACTAATATAGCAGAACCCCTAAGTATTATCTTTGATAAAGCTTTCACTACCAGTTCCCTTCCCAAACTTTGGTCACTAGCCACAGTCATCCCTATCTTCAAAAAAGGAGACCCCAGCTTAGTTGAAAATTACAGACCGATCTCTCTGTGCTGCGTCACCTGCAAAGTCATGGAATCAATCATCAACCAATCCATTACCTCAATTAGAAACTAACAACCTACTCTCCAATAAACAATTTGGTTTCAGGAAAAAATTATCATGCAACTTACAACTTCTCCACTGTAAAAACATATGGACTACAAATCTTGATCCAGGCAAAACAATAGATGCAATCTATATAGACTTCTGCAAAGCTTTTGACTCAGTGGTGCACGATAAACTCCTCCTAAAACTAAAATCCTATGGCATTTCAGGACCCCTTCACAAATGGATATCTGCTTTTCTGTCTAACAGATAACAAGTGGTCAAAATTGGCAATGCTCTATCAAATCCTGTTCCTGTCAAGAGTGGCGTTCCTCAAGGCAGCGTCCTTTTTTTTTTGTTTACATTTATACCCCGCCCTTCTCCGAAGACTCAGGGCGGCTTACAGTGTATAAGGCAATAGTCTCATTCTATTTGTATATTTTTACAAAGTCAACTTATTGCCCCCCCAACAATCTGGGTCCTCATTTTACCTACCTTATAAAGGATGGAAGGCTGAGTCAACCTTGGGCCGGGCTCGAACCTGCAGTAATTGCAGGCTTTGTGTTCTTAATAACAGGCCTTACCAGCCTGAGCTAAACCGGCCCTGCAAAGCTTTTGACTCAGGACTCCTTGGACTCAGGACTCCTTGGACTCCTTGGACCAACACTCTTCATACTATACATTAATGATCTTTGTGACCATATCGCAAGTAATTGTGTTCTCTTTGCTGATGATGTCAAACTATTTAACACCACAGACAATGCATCTATCATCCAAAAAGACCTTGATCATCTAACCGCTTGGTCTAAAACTTGGCAACTCCAAATCTCAACCAGCAAATGCTCAGTCTTACATATTGGAAAAAAGAACCCAAACACTAAGTACATACTTGATGGACATTACCTTAGAGATGACCCCACCCCGTTAAAGACCTTGGAGCTTTCATGTCAAATGATCTAAGTGCCAAAGCCCACTGTAACTACATAGCAAAAAAGACTCTAAGAGTTGTAAACCTAATCTTGCGTAGCTTCTTTTCCAAAAACACTACACTACTAACCAGAGCATACAAAACATTTGCTAGACCAATTCTAGTATACAGCTCGCCTGTTTGGAACCCTCACCACATCTCTGACATCAATACAATTGAACGAGTCCAGAAATATTTTACAAGAAGAGTTCTCCATTCCTCTGAAAACAACAAAATACCTTATCCCACCAGACTTGAAATCCTAGGCTTAGAAAACTTGGAACTCCGTCGCCTTCGACAAGACCTAAGTTTAACTCATAGAATCATCTATTGTAATATCCTTCCTGTTAAAGACTACTTCAGCTTTAATTGCAATAATACAAGAGCAACCAACAGATTTAAACTTAATGTTAACCGCTTTAATCTAGATTGCAGAAAATATGACTTCTGTAACAGAATCATCAGTGCTTGGAATACTTTACCTGACTCTGTGGTCTCTTCCCATAATCCTAAAAGCTTTAACCAAAAGCTTTCTACTATTGATTTCACCCCATTCCTAAGAGGAGTATAAGGGGCATGCATAAGCGCACAAACGTGCCTACCGTTCCTGTCCTATTGTTTAACTTTTCTTCTTCCTATATATATATATATGCTTATACCTCCTAATTTTTACTCATATATATGTCTATATACTATATAATCTTTTTATATGATGTTGTGACAAAATAAATAAATAAAATAAATAAATAGAATCACAAGGCAGCCGCAAAGACCATCTCTGCTCAAAAACCTTTAGGTGGATTCCATTGCAACTCGTCTAGAAGTTTGGTGTCCAGTAACCAGGACAGAGTTTTTCCAGATTGCTGAATTTATGATATCGGGATACTGTGAAAGTCAGCCTTTAGGACGTTCCAGCACTGCAAAATTTGAAAACACCTGTCTTATTGGTATTGTTGCACTCTCTTGTTTTTATGTTTATCGAAACACTACAGGTTTTTAAAATAAAAATTGGTGTGCCCAGATTAACTACTTTAATATTGATGATTTTGAATCCCTCTGTTCCAGAATTAAAAAACATGAAAGGAACATTAGGCTTAAAACACAGGACAGTCAGCACAAGCTGAACACTATTATAATGGCCAGCCATAAAATAGAGCTGGAGAACATCAACATCCTGGCAGGAAGGGACAGATGTTTCCTCAGAATCATAAGACAGGCAATAAAAATGTATAAATACCCAAAAACATTAAACAGGAAGGAAGCTACCAATTGTTAGCACTTGGTTGTGGGCATTGAACACAGCCAGTAGATAAGGACACAATGTGCAGAGCTCACTTTCAGATATGCACGGAAAAAGTAATGATAGACTTCATCCCATATTTATCATTTCATAAGGCATTACCTGAAAGCTATTTCACTAGCTCAGTTTCTATTGCTGTTGTTATTGCTGTTCCCAAGCTTCCTTACCAAAAAAACAGAATTCTGTCTTGGTATCTGCAACACTTGGCCCTTTTTCCCAGGAGTAAAAAATAAAAATACTAATACTTGATCCTTGACACTTAGGACATATTCAAGCCAGCTCACTTAACAAATGTCCCACTTAGGTACAGAAATGTGGGACTCAATTGTGGTCATAAATCGAGTGCTACCTATAATATGGGCTGAAGGAGCAGGCCCTCTACCCATAAACCCTCAGAGAACAGAAACTAATAGCGTCAACTTAGCCGAGAAAATATAGACAGAAGCATCAGAGATATTTCATTTGTTTTCTATTGTTCTGTTCTACAGTTTTACCTTTGCTAAATGTTCTGTTGCTTTATTTAATAATCAAGGTACCACGTTTAATCAGTAATTGTTAATTTGGTTAATATTAAGGTTTGTCTTGGAGTGTGGTTTCTTGGGTAAATGTGGTATTCTGAAAATTTCCTGTGAAACTTTCATCAGTTCTCACATACACTGTCTACAAGCATTTCATAGGAAAGTTCAGTGCCCAATTGGTTGAATCTGGTTCCTTGGAGTTATTTCCTCTCTTGACCAGCAAAGTCCACAAACACTTGTCTTCCTACCTGACACTACAAATTTAATAATAATAAATAAGTTGGCTAATAATTTTGCTGTCATTTAATATTATCTAGTTTTATCCATCTCAGACACTTGCCTGAGCAAACGAAATTCTAATTCAAGCATACTTTTAGCTAGTATCACTATTTCAATGAATATTTCAGTGATGTTTGGTTTTGTTGTCTTCCTTTTAGAAGGAAGGAAGGAAGGAAGGAAGGAAGGAAGGAAGGAAGGAAGGAAGGAAGGAAGGAAGGAAGGAAGGAAATAATGATGTACGAGAATGACCCTTGGGAAACAGAAGGGAAAACCACACAGATTTGACAACTGCCACATAAAAGATATCATAGCCCACAGACGGAGATGAGGTATGAGAAATGTTTCAGAAAAAACCTCATCCAGGTTTTCCAAAGAGTAAAAGGAAAGGCGGGGAGAAATACTTGTAAAATTCTGTTAATGTAACCTTATAATAGAGATAGTGTTAATATACATGGTTTTGCTTCTTGTCTGGACTACCTCAAAGGGCTAACAGAAGGAAGGAAGACTCTTACTGTATACAGAATGAGTGGGCATAGAATGTAATGCCCTTATATTAAGTCTAATATAATAAGTTATATTAAACCACATCCATAGCTAAAATAAATTGCTCCAATTTCAGAGAAATTGTTTTTGTAGAGACTGGTTTATATTCAAAGGATTTAACAGCATTTCATCATTATATATAATTTATAATGTGCTTAATAGATTTCTCCTGTGCAAAAAGTAAAGCAGCTTGTCTGACATACATAATCAGACTGAAATATTAGGGTTAAATTATGTGAAAAGGAATCCACTTGTGTGCGCATTGCTTGGCAGTCTTTTTGTAATATGAAATGACTGGTTAAATCAATTCCTAAGAACAAAACCTAAAAAGAACGCTTTAAAAACCAGTAGGGATTATTAGGCCCCAACGCATCAATGGAAATAAAAATATGTGCAATGCTGAATAAAAAACAATTTAGCATATTGGCATGCTACTGTATGTACACATTGTGTGCCAGTTAATATTGTTCCATAATCATCCACTTAAATGAAACCAACCACATTCACACATGTAGTCCTCCTGAGCCAAATTCTACAGTAGTGTTTCTCAATGTCAGCATGTTTAAGGCAAGTTTCAACTTCCACAATTCTCCAGCCAGCATGATGAATTTATGGCTGGCTGGGGAATTCTGGAGTTGAAGTCTACACATCTTAAACTTGCTGAGGTTAAGAAACACTGTCCTAGACAATGAAACTCTTTTATAAATTAATTTCTACTTTTTTATTATCTGTCTCCTCAACCATCTAGCTTATTTTTTAGGCAGATGGAAGATCAAATCACCTCTATTATCTAGAACTGAAAGAGCAAAGAAGGTTGGAAGACTTTTGCTAATCTGCTTCATGTCTAATCTCATAGTAGAACTGAGGTCATTACTCATACATCACAACCCAGGGTCAAATTGATTGGAGGAGAAAATGAAGAGAAAACAATTAAAGGTATTCCTTGATTCATGATTACAACTGAGCCCAAGATTTCTGTTGCTAAGCAAGACAGTTGTTAAGTCAGTTTTGCCCCATTTTACAAGTGGTTAAAAATTATAGTATAGTCTTGAACTGTTTGCTTATACTTTAGACTTGATTTAATTCTGTTGTTGAAACCCCCTAAAAATATATGAAACCTGTGACTGAAAAATAACAGTATGAGATTTAATGGAAATTGGAAATAACAAATATCCCTAAAACTATATTAAACAGAGGTTTCAGTGTACTCCAAAATATATGCAGACACAAGACTGCATAGTATCAATGGTTACAACTGGAATTGGGTAAATAGTAGTTCCAAAAGTCAGTACTGTATATTTTATAGCAGGCCCGGCACCTCAGAATTTAATATTGTTCAGGGATTCCTGGACCTGCATGACAACCAGTTTCTATTCCCACCTCCAAAAGATTGTAAATTGCATTTTATCCCTAAGGTACTTTTTCCAAAGGCAACTGGACTTCCTTGTTTTTTCCTCGAAGGCATTTCGCTTCTCATCCAAGAAGCTTCTTCAGTTCTAAAGAAGCTTCTTGGATGAGAAGCGAAATGTCTTCAAGAAAAAAACAAGGAAGTCCAGTTGTCTTTTGATAAAGCACCTTTAGGGTAACCATGACCTGGATGACTGAGAATCTCCATAGACAAATTGCATCTTACTTAAGATTTGTTTACTTCAGCAAATGTTGGGCCATTGGACTTCTGATATGTATTATATAATGGAATTAAGATATTCCAAATAATAAATTGATTCATGCTGATACCTGAGCATCTGTATCAGTGGTGGGTTTCAAACATTTTTACTACCGGTTCTGTGGGTGTGGCTTGGTGGGCGTGGCATGGCATGGCTTGATGGGCGTGGCAGGGGAAGGATACTATAAAATCTCCATTCCTACCCCACTCCAGGGGAAGCATACTGTAAAATCCACCTTCCCTCCTGATCAGCTGGGACTCGGGAGGCAGAGAATAGATGGGGGCAGGGCCAGTCAGAGGTGGTATTTACCAATTCTCCAAACTACTCAAAATTTCCGCTACCGGTTCTCCAGAACTGGTCAGAATCTGCTGAAATCCACCTCTGATCTATATGCATCATCACTTTTTCTGATAATCTGAATTTTAACCATTAGGTATATGGAGCAGGCACACTTGCAGAGGATTAGGAAGTATGGCAAACAATACCCTTCCATCGCCTTTGCAACCCACTTCATGGATCAACTACTTCACTGCACTTGACCTGGTCAACTATCCTATATATATCCCTCTGTGCAGTTGCCATAGCAATGATCTGCAAGAGAACGACTTGGTTAACTTCACAGCGTGATGTTCTGAAGAAATACCTCAGGATGAAGTTTATTTTCCACCCTTTTAATTAAATATTTTAAAGAAAGACTATAAACTATCAGACACAGAAGATAAAATGGGTAATAGAGATAAGTACATTAAAATAAAAATAAACAAATAAGAAAGATATATATATAGTATCATAGCAATTCGTTTTCCAATATATCATTACAGAGCGGGTTTGTGTAATATTAAGGCAAGAGACTAGAAACCAGAAGACTGTGGGTTCTGACCTTCCTTAGGCATGAAGTCAGTTGAGGGACCTTGGGCCAGTCACTCACTCTCAGGCCCTAGGATCGCGATGGCGAATCAAGGTGCCCAAAGTGGCACGCAAAGCCATGTGGCCTGGCACACGCAGCCTTGCCTGTTTGTCTTCCAAGTGTCTGACGTGCAACGATCAGCTTCGTGCATGGCAGTTCTGAAAATTGGTGTGTGCATGCGCACTGGCCAGCTGATTTTTGGGTGCGCATGCACACCAGAACTCGGAAGTTTGGCTTTTCCAGAGTGCAATCCCTTCATGCATGCTGCAGTGCTGAAAACCAGTCGGCACATGCGCACCAGCCAGCTGACCATCAGGCGTGCATGCATGCTAGAACCCCGGAAGTTCGGTTTTTCCGGCATGCGATCCCTTCGCTCACACAGCAGTGACAAAAACAGGCCTGTGCATGCACGCTAGCCAGCTGATCGTCGGGCACACATGTGCGGTAGAACCTGGAAGTTTAGCTTTTCCGGAGTGCGGCCCTGATGAGTGCATGTTTGCCCATGTGACGTTTATGTGCAACTTTTTTGGCACTCGGTGCGGTGCCGAAAAGATTCAGCATCACTGGTCTAGGAAGAACTCAGTGGCAAGCCATTTCAAAAAAATCTTGCCAATCTGTAGGGACTTGTACAGGCAGTCACCAAGAGTAAAAAAAAAACCTGACTCAAAAGGTGAGAGGGGGGAGGGGGGAGGGAGAGAGAGAGGGAGAGAGAAACACACACACACAGAGAGAGAAAGAGAGAGAGAGAGAGAGAGAAACAGAGACAAAGGACAGAAAATGGAACAGTTCCGAAATGTTTTTCTTAGAATGCTTTCTAAATTTCCCAGACTAGGCTGTGACCTTTTGAGTTTATAGAGGTCACCCATCAAAGTAATAACCTCTTTAACTTCTTTTGCAAATGGAAGATAAAGCCTAAAGCCCTTCTGTTGCCATGTCACAAATTTCCATAAATTTATGTGACTTTCAATTTCAATAATGGAGACTCTGTAATTATCTGTAGTTGTTCTCACCTGCAGAAAATATTCTTAAGGTGCAAACTAATTAGAGTTTTAGATGAACTGGTTGTCAAGGTAATAAATAATCAACTCTTCTAATCATTGGAAGACTTGCACTCCTTAATTTGAGCTTTATTGTGCAGAATACAAGCCACTATAAATTAACCCGAACAAAAATGCAATCGTGACTAGGACAGAAATCATCTTTGAACTCATCTGGCAGAAATTTGTGTGCCGAATGCAGCCTAGCTATGGAGCTAATGAATTTATACATTAAGCATTGGAATCTCCAAATGTTTATAGGGAAAAGAGATGTGGAGTGTACCATTTTCAAGGGAAAAGATGCACCACTACAGTCACTAAAAGCAGAACATTAGTTTACCGTTATGAAAGATCTTGCCATTTCTCTTCTATTTCATTTATAGGTTTTGTACCTAGACTGATCTGGTTCACTTTATCACATTATCCTACCGCACAGGAAAAGATAAGGCCACATGGACTGTTCTCTATTTTTGAATCATAATATGGAATGGATAGTAAGAACTAATGTGAAGAAAAATCCTATTATTTCTAGCAAATTTTAATGCCAATAATTTGTTTGTAGGGATGGTTTGAAGTTAATTAAGTTAATTAACTATTTGTGATCACTTGTATCATCCCATCTATAATTAGCAATATGCAACACAAGTTGGAGAGTGCTATACAGGCTTAGCTTTGACAACCTATAAATGAAATTAGACAGAGTCATATATTTTCATGGTTATGCTAACAGGATGTTGTGTGTATTTGCTTTAAAAAACGATTATGGGCATTATTAAAATATTCCAGGAAGATAGGTCACAATAATAGTGCAACATTAATTATATGCGATTTATGAGTTCATCTACACAAACTTAATTTAGTGGTTTAATTTTTAATTAAATTTAAAGCAACATTTAACAGAGAAGTAATTACACCTAAGCCTAGAATTTGGGTGGGGGGGAGAGTGCAAGGAGGGAAGAAGAATTGAGGCAAGGGAAATATATTACCATGGCATAATTCTGTTTAGAAAAATTATATTAGGTAATTTTGGGGGGGAAAACTCATGAGACCACAGCTCCCTCTCTCTTCTTAGTTATTTTTACAGTGAGGTTCATCCCAGTCTGTCCATATGCTCAATTAAAACTACAAACCCAATATGCAGGCTCAAAAACATTTATTTGTAAGGGGCATTTATTTGCAGAATCGGGTCAGCCACAAAAAGGACACCTTAGTCATGCTTCTGAGGTGAAAGACCCCCTTTCACTGCCAAATACAGACCATAAAATCTACATTAGAGGAACACCCAAATTACAAATAGATTATTGGTTACAAGGTAGGTATCAAACATTCCATATTTGGGTAAAGATGACATCAAGGTAAGAAAAATATCTGTCTTAGAAAATTTTCATATCTCTACAGTGTCGGGCTGTGCTGTGCTCATATGGTGCTTAACTCTAACTAGCAAACACACACATCTCTGTTTGTATTCATTCTTTCTAAATAAGGCTTGCTATATTTACTGTATATGGGCAGATCAGAAAACGTGGGCCCAATGGTGAAATCCAATTTTTTTTACTAGCGGTTTTGTGACCGTGGCTTGGTGGGCGTGGTGTGGCTTGGTGGGCGTGGCTTGGTGGGCGTGGCAGGGGAAGGATACCGCAAAATCTCCATTCCCTCCCCACTCCAGAAGGAAGGATACTGCAAAATCTCCATTCCCATCCCACTCTGGGGCCAGCCAGAGGTGGTATTTGCCAGTTCTCCAAACTACTGAAAATTTCTGCTACCGTTTCTCTGGAACCTGTCAGAACCTGCTGGATTTCACCCCTGCATGGGCCATTTTCCATCAAGCAAAGTGCATTTTTGGCTCAAGTAACTTGATCATAATGTTGGCTACCAGAGATTCCTAAAGACACCTCTCCTTCAAAATATAAAACACACATACATACTGTGTTTCCCCGAAAATAAGACCCTGTCTTATATTTTTTTTGAACCCTGAAATAAGCGCTTGGCTTTATTGCCATGCCCTCAAAAGCCCGATTGGGCTTATTATCAGTGTATTTATTTATTTATTTATTTATTAATCGAACTTATATACCGCACCATCTCCCGTAGGACTCAGGGCGGTTCACAGGCATATTAAAACAGTACAATAAATAAACATTAAAACCCAATTAAAACTAGATAATATCATGGCCTGATCACTAAAAAATAAAAAACCTATAAAAACCCCATTAAGATATGTTAAAACCTTTTATCTTAGGCTAGTCCTGCACGTTGAAACAATAGCGTCTTCAGTTCCCGTCTGAAGGTCCGGAGGTCGGGTAGTTGTCGTAATCCTGGAGGGAGCTCGTTCCACAGGGCTGGTGCCGCCACAGAGAAGGCCCTCCCCCTGGGGGCCGCCAACCTACACTGTTTGGTCGATGGCACCCTGAGGAGGCCCACTCTGTGGGAGCGCACAGGTCGTTGGGAGGCAATCGGCGGCAGAAGGCGGTCTCGAAGGTATCCCGGTCCTAAGCCATGGAGCGCTTTAAAGGTGGTCACCAAAACCTTGAATTGCACCCGAAAGACTACCGGTAGCCAGTGCAGGCCGCGCAGGATAGGTGTTATATGGGAGCAACGCGGTGCTCCCTCTATCACCCGCGCGGCCGCATTCTGGACTCTGTATGTCTTATTTTGGGGAAAACAGGGTACACACAGACACACAGACACACTTTTTCAGAGAAAGTCATCAAATCATTCTTGCTCCAGGAGACATAGACACAAAGCCAGCTGGTTGACTTTGGCCAGTCCCTCTCTTTCCAAACAAGTCAACAAAACTTCAGGAACAAAGAAGCCTAGACAGACAAAAAATTAAAATACTGTAATAACCCTGAAAAGAACATTTAGGATGTACAGTTCAGTTTTTTTTAAAAAATCCTATCGCTTTACTATCTGCATTAATAGCTCACTATTCAGGTCTGGCATTTTTCCCCGTCCGGATTTAAAAATAAACCCCCAGAAAATATTGTAATTGTTTATGTTCACAGCATCTTGCAACATAGGGAGATTTCATCATCATTTTTTCCTAATTTATGTAACTGTTAAAGTAAAGTGCTGAACAGTGTTTCTTTAACACAATCACTAGAAGCAAATAATGTTGTTGTCTGCAAAGGTTTAAAAACCTTTCTTCTGTTTAGCTTCGGATCCTTCAAACAGGAAATGTTACGTTCCTCAATTAACATTTGTTTCAGAATTTACAGCAGCATAGACCAGGCGGTTTTTAATCTATCGCACTACATCAGTGCAACATGATTAACCTAGTCAGCCACTGACCAAACATAACTGCTCAATTTGGAAATTGAAAGCACACTATCTATGTACCAGTAATAAAGGGTCAATAAAGGAGAAATAATCATTTCTGACCAGTGGTGGGATTCAATTTTCTGTGGTTGTGGGTGTGGCTTGGTGGGCGTGGCAGGGGAAGGATATTGTAAAATCTCCATTCTCACCCCACTCCAGGGGAAGGTTACTGCAAAGTCCCCATTTCCTCCCAATCAGCTGGGAACCGGGAAGCAGAGACTAGATGGGGGTGGGGCCATTCAGAGGTGGTATTTATCGGTTCTCCAAACTATTCATTTCAATTTCCGCTACCGGTTCTCCAGAACTGGTCAGAACCTGCTGAATACCATTTCTATTTCTGACCCAGTATCTTAACAATATGAACAGGCTTCAGAGTGTCCAGTGACACACTGCAGTACTGAGCATTATTAGGGCACTTCAGCCAGGCCTTGAAAGTGAATTTTTCTCTCCCACTGCTTTGCTTCATGGTTGGTTCCAACATTATCTGAGGAATCATCTTGTCCTAAAAATTTGGGATGAACACCCCTTGAATGGTGTGGGAGTAGGAATGAAATTCCAGAGAAAAATTGCAGACCACAGGAACCAGGAACACTATTCAGGTGACCCTGAGGACACAGATAAACTCCCAAGTGCTTCAATGGCCCTCTAAAAGGATGCAAATCAGTGGTGGCTTTCAAATTTTTTTACTACCAGTTCTGTGGGTGTGGCTTGGTGGGTGTGGCTTGATGGGCGTGGTAGAGGAAGGTTACTGCAAAATCCCCATTACCTCCTGATCAGCTGGAAATTGGGAGGTAGAAAATAGATGGGGGTGGGGCCAGTCAGAATTTTTACTACCTGTTCTCTGAAGTACTCAAAATTTCCACTACCAGTTCTCCAGAACTGGTCAGAATTTGCTGAAACCCACTCTGATGCAAATGACCAGCTGTCTGCAAGAAATAGAAATCCTTCCATTCCCCACTATCCTACCAGAGCTGAAGAAGCTTCTTGGATGAGAAGCGAAACATCTTCAAAAGAAAAAACAAGAAAGTCCAGTTGCCTCCTTAAAAAGCACCTTTGGGAATCTCATCCTAATGGGAGTGGCCTCCCCCACTATCTCCAGCAGAAGAGATATACTTTGGAGCCCATCAGCCATAGAATTTTGGCAAGCGAGGTCAAGGAGAAGAGCCTTCTCTTCCTCTGGAACACGTTGCCACTGGAAGTGTGATCCCTCTCCATCCATCTAGCCTTAAAAGAGCCTTTAAATCTGGCTTTGCCTGTTGGCATGGGGGCCCAATGGAGGAATGTTGTGCTAGAGGTGATTGGTTGAGTGAGAAAGAAAAGCCCACCTCCATACCATCTGTGTCCTTGTCCTAAAGGTGATTTTTTCACAAGGCAACTGGACTTTTCTTAGTTTTTTTTTTCCTTGGAACCATTTCACTTCTCATTCAAGAAGCTTGTTTAGTTCAGCTTCTTGGATGAGAAGCGAAATGCTTTCAAGGGAAAAAAACCCAAGAAAAGTCCAGTTGCCTTTTGAAAAAAGCACCTTTGGGACAACCATGACCTGGATGTTTGAGAATCTCCATAGACATCTGTGCTCTTGGTTTTGAATCTTTGCTTAATTTTGTTAGCTTGTAAGGCTTTTAATCTTTTATAGTTATGCTTTTATGCCATTCTAATCTGTCCAGAGTCACTCTGGATAGTGTGACAGGCAGCATATAAATTTCATAAATAAATATTGATAACTGCCCTGCAGTCAACTACTGTAGATTCCACATCCCCATGATTGTAAGAACTAGGGGATAATATGCGAGAACATACATGAACGCGTATTTTCCATTTGTGAAATGTTAGAATGGGACTTCTTTTAAATCTTCTTTTCGGTGTCACTGTTGTGTTGTCAAACACAAATCTTTGCTAAGGCTTCGGTCAAGGCTATGTACCAACAACACTGTAGCTTTTGCAGTTCATGCTATTGATCCAACGTGAATATTTATAGTGCCTTGGCTTTGCTTCACTTTGATCCCCTGGGCTGATTAAGGTGGAGTATTCGCTGACACACTTTAGACCAAACAGGCCCACTGGAGCTTGCTTTGTTCTGGTATCGAGTGTCTACTGGCAAGCTTTCAAATTCCCACCAGGTCTCCTGTATCTGCAAGGCAAAGTCAAAATTGCAAACAGGGAGGAAAAGCTTCCACGTGAAATTCCAGCCGAGAAGCTTTGGAAAAATATTTGGTTGGAAATCTATTTTACAAAACACGTCCAAAATGGAGCTTCCGGAGTGGCCCAGGAGGCCTTCCAGGCTCAAAAGGTTATAAAAGGAAGGAAAAGTAAAATATTCTACCTTTCAGGCTTGCAGGATTCTGTTACTAGCCAACATCAATAATTTATAGTTCTAGTCTTCCTATGGACTCAGTTTCTTGATCTGGTCTCTCTCTCATAAGGTGATCAAGTAGATCCATGATGGTGAACCTATGGCACGTGTGTCACAGGAGGAATGCAGCACCCTCTCTATGGGCACGCAAGCCATCACTCCAGTTCAGCTCTGCCGTGCATGTGTGTGCGCCTCTGCCACACATATGTGTGTACCTCTGCCACATATGTGTGGGGACGGAGGTGTGCAGGGGGCATGTGCACATGCGTGGGGGCTGGGGTACATGCAGGGGACACATGCATGCGTGGGAGCAGGATGCAAGTGTGGGACCTGTGCATGCATGCGCAGGGTGGGCGCGTGTACGGGGGCAGTGCGTGTTCTGTTTCCCTCCCCCTAATACTCCCAGCAAAGAGTCAGTCAGAGGCCTTCTTTTTTCCTTTTATTTACATAGATACATGTCCTGGCCACGTCTACCCACGGGCCTGCCAAGTTTCTGGAGATAACGAGGAAATTATAGATAAGGCCAGAATTACTCACGAATATATTCTTCCCTCCATTGAGACAGTTAGCTCGCGCCAATTCATTACTTTGTCCAAAACAAAAAACCAGGAAGTCCCGCCTCCTATTTATAGTCTCTGCAGATGTCACTGCATGACAATTATGACTTGGCTTTGTCCCAACTCTTCCGCTGCTGCGCACGTCGATCACGTCTTCGTAATCTTGCATCACTCCAAAACTGTTCTTGGGGCGTTGCCAAATCAGAAGGAGGCTCCAAGGAATCAGGCTTTGCCGGCCCCTCCTCCTCCCTTTGAGTGGGTGCCAGGGAGGGAAAGGGCTCACGAGAAGCAGGGCTGGCCAGGTCTTCTCCCTCACTTTCTGAATCATCCGAGTCCAGGAGTCCGGGTCCAGGAACTTGGGTCACAACAGTGCGTGCATATGCAGGGAGGGCCGTGTGCTTGGGGGCCATGTGTGCATTGCATTTTGGGGGTTCAGGTAATACATGCACATTTGTGCGCACTTGCGCTTTGGCCACTCGGTCATCAGTGAAGTAGATCAAGTAAGTATTAAAAAACCAAAATCACAGAAATATACTCCTCCCTATTTTTATAAATTTATAAAAGCATGTCTGCGGAGGTGTGGTTCTGTGTCATGCCCACCCCGGCCATGCCCACCACACCCCCAGCCCCAGCCCTCCAAGGTCAAACCCAATCCTGATGTGGCCTTCAATGAAATTGAGTTTGACACCTCTGGTATAAATTATTGTCCAGTCTCATTTTGAAAGCCTCCAGTGATGAAGCACCAACAACTTCTGAAAACAAGTTGTTCCATTGGTTGATTGCTCTCACCATTAGGAAATTTCTCCTTAGTTCTAAGCTGCTTAATTCAACTATGAATAAGCAAACCACCAGATGTTATGTGAACACAAAGAGGACTCTTTTAGCATAAAGAGAATTTAGATTTTCTTCTTTCTTTTTCTTCCCCTCTTTTTCTGTCTCTTTCCCCATCTCCCTAGACATCTGGTTTCCATATTCTTTTCTGCAAAGGAGATTCCCTGATATGTGGAGGATTATGTACATGTGCATGGACAGATTCAATTTTGGATATGGGGAAGATATAGCGGTTGTGTACAGGTTTATTTTTCTTTTTAGAAAAGCCATAATTTATGTCCTAAGACTTTTAATTGCAAATCACTCTTAGTGTTAATGTCACTTCGTTTCAATTTTATGGATTTTTTTTTACTGTTAGTTGTCCGGAGTAGAAAAAGCAAGGTTTAGACTGAAGAAAGAAAAAAAAGAAAGAAATATACGTACATGTGATCGATTACTTCTGTTTTCCCCAAATATATTGCATTTTCCCTAATGAATCTATTTTCAGTTCTTGTTATCTTATTTCCTAAAGTAGTTTTAAGTAGTTTGACTATGCCTTCTGTTGATGTCGTACCAGGAATAATGAAATGCTGAGTTTACACATTTTCTCGTAATCTAGAAAAGAGTCTTAATAGGGTCTGATTAGATTTCTCATTATTTTGAGGGATAGAATGCATTGAATGCACTCTGCCTGACTAAATTAGATTGTGCTATATCAGTGAGATTCTCTTGGGCATTTAAATAAATACTGTAATGAAATCTCAGCTAATTTCTGTTTCAATGCTGCTTTTTACTGGGGCTTTGCCTATAATTTCATATTGTAACATTCTGTAATAATCTGTTGGAAGCAACAAATCTTGAAAGCACAAACAAATCTGGAACAATAATTTTGTTAATATATAATATCCAATTAGGAAGGATGCAGAAGTTTTAGTGGCCATAAAAACTATGATCAATGGAAAGAATAATCAATTGTTTATTGCTGCTAGACTGCCACCCTATATTTCATGTGATTCAGGTAGTCCTTGATTTACAACCACAATTGAGCCCAAAATTCCTGTTGCTAAGCAAGAGAGGTGTTAAGCGAGTTTTGCCCCATTTTATGAACTTTCTGGCCAGAGTTGTTAAATGAATCATTGCTGTTGTTAAGTTAGTAACACGGTTGTTAAGTGAATCTGGCTTCTTCATTGACTTTGCTTCTCAGATGGTCGTATAATGTGATCCCATGACCCCGGGACACTGCGAACATCATAAATATGAGTCAATTGCCAAGTGTATGAATTTTGATCATGTGGCCATGGGGATGCTGCAATGGTTGTAAGGGTAAAAAATAGTCATAAGTACTTTTTTCTATGCCGCTGTAATTTCAAATGATCACTAAATGAACTGTTGTAAATCAAGGATTAACTGTACCTTTCAGGTGGTTATACAGTTTTTGGGTGATCCCTGTAAAAGCAGATGGAGAATTCCCATTCTGTTACAAGGGTTATGTCTGCAGTCTTGGCAGGATTAGTTTGAGATGTATTCCCTGACTCTCGAGGAGCTGCCTTCAGCTGCTCCTGTGAGGTATTTCCGGTTCCTGTCATATGTAGATATATACCTGTAATGATGGCTTGTTCAGCATCGTTCTTACAATTAAAACTACTTGAAACAATTGCCTTTTGTTTATATGGTGGAGAAAAGGAGAAGGCATGTTTCATTGTGTTGACGTGTGGATATTGCTGTGTTTGCCAAAAAAAAGAATCTAAAAAATAATGTCATAACAGCATGAGGTATTTCCCCCATGATCGAATGGAGCCAAAATTGTGAAGCCGGCTGTAGGAAGTGTCAGACCTGTCAAGCTAGGCCCCTAGGAAAGAGAGATCCTCGACTCCATTTGGTTGAAGTGATAAGATTCTTTTATTAAGGCTCAGTGGTTGCAGCAAAAGTAAGGCTAGATCTGAGTATTCCCACACAAAGAGTACAGGCTTCCCCCTTTCCCTGGACCTCCCTCTTTGACCAGATTGTCAGTGTCCAATGACATCCCAGGGTTTAATGTTTTGGGAACTGGTTTCACGTTAGGCATGTCTTCAAACAATTTTACATTCTTTCCCAGGCCAGTCATCTTTGAGCAGCTAATAATTCCGGTTTGACACCTCTGGTTTCTGCCAATGTATTTCCCTCCCCACTTACATCCTTCTTTCCTCCTGTTCGACTTTCCCAAATTCCTATGCCCCCTCCCTCTGTTTATGGCAGGATGACAGTGAGGCACAATGAAATTGTTTGAATTTCATGAAAAAGCCTTTAACATTCTTCCCTTCCTGATTTCAACCCTGGTTAATAGGAACAGACTGAATGGAGTAGACTACAAAGGTGAAGAGTGATTAACTCATGTAGACTAACACACAGTTAAGAAACTCAGCATGCAGGGACTTCATTTGTTCCTAATATGTATCTCCTATACCTTTCTTATTTGAATTTAATGAAAGAATATCCATGCGAGATATATGTAGATCAGAGGTGTCAAACTGGATTTCTTCAAGGGCCAGATCAGCACTGTAGTTCTCCTCCATGGGCCAGCCAGGGAGGAAGGGGACAGATACCTGCTGGCCAAAATGGGGCACAGGGGCCGCACACAGTCCCCCCCCCACACTCTGTTTTTGGACTGGACAGCCTCCTACAGCACTCTTTTGGCCAAAACGGGGCACAGGGGCTGCGCATGGTACCCCATGCCCCATTTTCGGCCTGGATGGCCTCTCTGCACCCAGTTTTGGCTGTTTTGGCTGGCAGAGTGCTGCAGGGGAGGCCATCCAAGCCAAAAATGGGGCATGGGGAGCCATGCGCAACCCCTGTGCCCCGTTTTGGCTGCCAGACGCACCATGGGCCAGTCCTTTGCTATTTCCAAGATTGCCCCACAGGCCAGATTTAAGCATCATGCAGGCCGGATTCGGCCTGCGGGCCTTGAGTTTGACACCCCTGATCTAGATCAAAATTAGTGGGAAGCCCAGAAGTAGTGAAAGCATTAAGTCAATATACGAGAAAAGTGTTTTCCTGAGATGTAGATTTTTACGGGGATAAATAAACCAGTACTTCAAATTCTTCTATAAAGAATGTCAACTCTAGCATTTTTACTTTTGCTGGAATTAATTTTACAGCATATTATAATGATTTGGATTGTGTTTGTGTGTGTGTGTGTGTGTGTGTGTGTGTACACACAGGGGGGGAGAGGGAGAGATTCACAAATATATATGCTCAAGGTTCTAATAGCTAGCAGGTTTTTTAAAGCTACTCTGTAAAATTTCTTTCAATATTGGTTTTTTTCATTCCATTTCCTCCAATAATGAAACATTCAAGGTTCACAATCTTCAGTGAAATATTTTTGTTTTTAATAATTGTCTACTTCTGCAATTCTTATAGATGTTTTTATGCAAAAATGCTTTTATTATAGAAAGAATTATTTATAAATTTTAGTTTTACATAAATATATCTTAAAATAAGTTCTAGAGCAGTTATAGCGCAGTTATGTAAAGATGGCTGAAAGTAAGACTAGATTAGCATTGTCAGTTCATAACCAACACATGTTAGTTTTTAACTTCATCTGTGTAATGCTTGGATTAATTATCATGACAACCTGGTTTTGTTATGTGCTAGGTATTTCTAATTGGCCTTAAAGTAAGGTAAAAGTCAAGGTTTCCCTGTCAATCATGTTCAACTCTAAAGCATGGTACTCATCTCCATTTCTTGGCCAAGGAAGTCAGTGTTGTCTGAAGACATTTTCCATGGTCATGTGGCCAGCATGATTAAATGCCAAAGGTGAATGGAATGCTGTTACCTTCCTACCAATCTGGTATCTATTATTCTACTTGCATCTGCTGTTTCGAACGGCTAGCTGGGCAGAAGCTGGGCAAGTTAACAGAAGCTCACCCCCTTGCGCAGAGTTTGGGTCTCAAATCTAGGCTGTCAGCTCTGCAACTGACAAGATCAGCATCTTTAACCACTGAGCCATTGTGCCCTTGGCCTTAAACTATCAACTTTTTAATCTTAATACGGATATTTTCCATTTGTACATTATTGGGATGGTGCAGCTCCTTTGCTTGTGGATTCAAAGACCTTGATTCAATTAAACAAATAATTATTTCATTTGATTTTTAATCTCTCTCTTCCTGGAAGTTCATTTCTTGACCAAATATTATAGAACATTTTTACTCTTTATATTGCTGTGCATATCTGTATTAAATAGATTAATGAATAATTTAATTCATGGAATCAGGGAGCAAAGTGTTAAGAATTAAATTAGTTTCCCTATCATTTTCATTATGTATGGGTCAAATTGCAGTGAATTATCTATACTGAGTCTTTCCAAATGTAAATTATACCGATTTTGCTAAAGCTCAAAAATAGTTCTAAATGACCTGCAAGAAAAATTCTAATAAATAATGCTTGGCAGCAGAGACCAGAATTAAATGCTCAATGGACTTTAATGTCAGTTGGGAAAACCCATGAATGTGAGAATCAGAGAAGATAGGTTAGAAGACAGAATCAAATGACTTTGGAGTAGCAACAGTTTTAATTTAAGGTTAGTAAGATCAAAGATATTTAATTTGATTATTGGAAGCCATATTTTAATTATGAGAATATACTTGTAATAGAATTTGGAAGTTTCCTAATTAAATATAGATACGATTAAGTTTAAACACGTGTTATCTGGATTATTCTGCAAAATAGAATATTGAAACAATCTGATGCACAGAGCTAATATTAAACCAATTTCTGGAACAAAACGGATAGCAGTAATGTGTTATTTTGGAAACTATTAGATACATGATGAATGAATGAATGTAATTTATTATTAGAATACGACTTCAAATATTCTATCAAGGGCAGAAGCTTGTAAGGGATCCCAAGAATATGCAAAGATGCCACAGGCACTGTTAGGAAATATACAATGTGTTCTGTTTCCCTTCCCCCAATACTCCCAGCAAAGAGTCCGTCAGAGGCCTTCCTTTTTTTCTTTTCCTTTTATTTACATAGATACATGTCCTGGCCACGTCTACCCACGGGCCTGCCAAGTTTCTGGAGATAACGAGGAAATTATAGATAAGGCCAGAATTACTCACGAATATATTCTTCCCTCCATGAATTAGCTCGCGCCAAATTCATTGCTTTGTCCAAGACAAAAAACCAGGAAGTCCTGCCTCCTATTTATAGTCTCTGCAGATGTCACTGCATGACAATTATGACTTGGCTTTGTCCCAACTCTTCCGCTGCTGCGCACGCCGATCAAGCCTTCGTAATCTTGCGTCCCTCAAAACTGTTCTTGGGCGTTGCCAAATCAGAAGAAGGCCGGGAGAATCAGGCCTTGCCGGCCCCTCCCTTTGAGTGGGTGCCAGGGAGGAGAGGGCTCAAGAGAAGCAGGGCTTGCCAGGTCTTCTCCCTCATTTTCTGAATCATCCGAGTCCAGGAGTCTGGGTCCAGGAACCTGGGTCACAACACTATCCTCACCGCAGGGCCCTTCCCCGGGCTGACGATCGGGATGCGGTCGGGCTGGGTTCTGCTCATGGAAGGCCTGCACCAGGTCAGGGGCATGAACGCCGGAGGCATCTACCCAGGAGAAATCAGTCCCGTATCCCTTCCACGCGATCAAATATTGGAAACGACCCTTTAGCCAGCGAGAGTCTCGTCGCTGTGGACTTCAGATTCCTCCGACCCGTCCTCGGCGACAGTGACGGGTGCTGTTGGGCACCGAAGGGGACTCGGTGTGGCCTCAGGAACCAGAAGGGACCGGTGAAAAACGGGGTGGATCCGCATGGATCGTGGCAGGGTCAGTCGGTAGGCTACCGGGTTGATGACTGCCTCGACAGGGAACGGGCCGATGAATCGGTGGTCCAACTTCTTTACCGGCCGGTCGGACGGGAGGTGTTTGGTGGAGAGCCACACCCGGTCTCCAACTGCCAGCGGGGGCATTGCCCGTCGGGAGCGGTCAGCGGACCGTTTGTAGTCCTCCTTTGCCCGATTCAGCTGCTGACGTACCAACTGTTGGACCGCATGCAATTCCGTCAGGAAGGTCTGCGTTTCGGGAACAGGAGAGTCCGGTGGTGCCAGAGGGAAGAGCCGCGGATGGTACCCCACATTGGCAAAGAACGGGGTCATCTGAGTAGAGGTGTGCTGAGAGTTGTTAAAAGCAAACTCCGCCAGAGACAGGTAGTCGGCCCAGTTGTCCTGTTGCTGGTTGATGAAGCAACGGAGATACTGTTCCAGTATACCGATGACCTTCTCTGTACCCCCGTCGGTCTCCGGATGGTGCGATGACGACAGACATACCTGCACCTCCAACGTGGCCATCAGGCTCTTCCAGAAGCGGGCTGTGAACTGAACTCCGCGGTCCGAAACCACCCTGTCCGGTAGACCATGGAGGCGGAAGATGTGCTGCAGAAAGAGACGGGCCGTTTTTGCGGCTGTGGGCAGTCCGCGGCATGGGATGAAGTGTGCCATCTTGGTGAGCATGTCCACCACCACCAGCACCGTGGTGAACCCAGAGGACGGCGGCAGGTCTGTCAGGAAATCCATAGAGATCGCCCCCCAGGGTCTGTCGGGTGTCGGCAAGGGTTGGAGGAGCCCGGGAGGGGCCCCTGTGGCGGTCTTGGCTTGCCGGCACGGTACGCAGGATGTCACGTAGGCATGTATATCATGCCGCACTCGGGGCCACCAAAAGGTCCGTGTCACCAGGTGGAGGGTCTTCATACATGGTGCGTAGGTGCTGCCAAAAACGCTGTTGGTCCGCCAGCAGGGGGCTGTCCTGGAGCAAGAGGGGCGTGGCCCATCGAGCAGCCGAGCCGGAAAGAAGGTTAATCACGAAGGCCACCTTAGCCCGGTCGTCTGGGAAATCCTCTGGCCTCATAGCCATGTAGAGCTGGCACTGTCCCAAGAAGGTCGGGAACATCTCAGGCTGCCCAGAAAACTTATCCGGCACGGTTATCGGGCACTTGCGGCGAGGAGGAGGAGTGGGAGGATGGGGGGGGGCTGCAGGCACATTCCTGGCAGCAAGTTGGCCTGCCAAGTGAGCCACTTGCTGCTGGAGCTGTTGATTAGCCGCTTGTAGCTGCTCTAACTGCTGCTGTACCTGCTGCTGGTCCATCTTTGGTGGAAGATGTTTTAGTCAGGTCTTGGACAAAATGTTCTGTTTCCCTTCCCCCAATACTCCCAGCAAAGAGTCCGTCAGAGGCCTTCCTTTTTTCCTTTTATTTACATAGATACATGTCCTGGCCACGTCTACCCACGGGCCTGCCAAGTTTCTGGAGATAACGAGGAAATTATAGATAAGGCCAGAATTACTCACGAATATATTCTTCCCTCCATGAATTAGCTCGCGCCAAATTCATTGCTTTGTCCAACACAAAAAACCAGGAAGTCCCGCCTCCTATTTATAGTCTCTGCAGATGTCACTGCATGACAATTATGACTTGGCTTTGTCCCAACTCTTCCGCTGCTGCGCACGCCGATCAAGCCTTCGTAATCTTGCGTCCCTCCAAAACTGTTCTTGGGGCGTTGCCAAATCAGAAGAAGGCCCGGGAGAATCAGGCCTTGCCGGCCCCTCCCTTTGAGTGGGTGCCAGGGAGGGAGAGGGCTCAAGAGAAGCAGGGCTTGCCAGGTCTTCTCCCTCATTTTCTGAATCATCCGAGTCCAGGAGTCTGGGTCCAGGAACCTGGGTCACAACACAATGAGAACACTCACCTCTCATATATACTGTAACCATTCCCCTTATAGAAGACTTGGTTGGCCGGCCTTCAAAATGTGCCCGAAAACATATAGACTTTGTGAAAGCAACAGCTCTTCTTTAATGGGTGAGAGCTCTTGAATAAGCTTTATCACAACAGTCTCTGACAGAAGTCTTAACCTTAACCTTTTTCGAGTTAAACCCTGCTGTGCCTGCTTGAACATTTTTGGCCTTGTAGATAATTATTGTTAAGAGCTGCTTGTTCAGCGATGATTCGAAATCAGTATTTGCAACCCATCCTTGAGGCTCTGGCCATCTCAGTACACCCAGTGATCACAGGATCATGATCTGAGTGCAACCAGTTTACTCTTACAATGGGGGTGGCATCGTATGATCACCTGATCGCCATTTGCAATCTTACCTGCTGGCTTCCCACAAGCAAAGTCAATGGAGAAACCAGCAGGGAAGGTTGAAAGTCACTTTGATAGGTCCCATTCCATCTATGTTTACGGCTTGCTGGCCACCCAAGTATACTTGCATGTCCTCCCCCACCATCAGCCACCAACCCATTTGCGATCCCTCTGGGACTTGCACCTTCCTGCCAGCTTCCGCACTGACTGTGGCTGTTGGAAACTGGCAGGAAATTGTGAGGAGATACTCATTTAATGACCCATGTTCATTAATGGCAGCATTAATGATGGCAGTAGAGGCTGCCAGTATTGCCGTTGCTAAATGACATGGTCACATAACGTTGCACTTTGAAACCGCATCACTTAAGCGATGGAAATTCTAGTCCCAATTACTGTCATTGACCAAGGATTGCCTGATTGGCTCTCATTCTGCCTTGCAAGTAAGTGTTGTCTGAAGCTTGTCAGAGGAAATTTCTCTCTCAGAATATCAGTGCAGTTGCAATCCTTGTCAACATCTTCCTCCCCTGGGGTCCTCAGGACCAAAACAGAGTAATGGCAGAGAAATTCTTTCTGCTTACATTTTTTATACAAACTTTCCTAATTCGCACTCCTAAAAAAATATGCAACTAGCAATAGCACTTAGACATATATACCGCTTCACAGTGCTTTACAGTTGTCTCTAAGCAGTTTACAGAGGCAACATATTGCCCCCCACAATCCAGGTTCTCACTGTACCAACCTTGGAAGGATGGAAGGCTGAGTCAACCTTGAGACAGTGAGAATCAAACTCCTGGCAATTGGCAGAATTAGCCTGCAATACTACATTCTAACCCCTGCACTACCACAACTCCTCCAAAACTCCTAGAACTTTTTATGATTTACACACCAAAGTATACACTTGCCCATATTTTATTCAATGGATAACTATAAGCATACTAAGAAAAGTACCACAAAATGTGCTACACTATAGAAAAATCAATTACACAAAAGCATCTATGGGGCAGTACATGAAAATATTCATCTGTATAAATATTTTAAAATGCATTTCATGAACAGTAAGAAAATATTTTTAAAAAATCAAGAGGAAAAAATAGAGGAAAAGGAAAGAACACCACAAAAAGTATGTATCAATTATGAATAAATTCATGTGCATATAATACAATACAATTTTGTAATTTTTACCTAAGTCAGTTGGCTTTAAAAAACAGATGGGACATTAAATTTATAAACTAGAATCTGCAGTCCAAAGTTCTAAATAGTTACCCTAAAAGACGTCCTGAAAGGAGAATGCCTGTGGAAATTTAGAAAGTCAGGTGAGGTCTTTCAGAACTATTATATAATCATCAAAAACTAGATTTCTAGTATCTCTTTATGAGATAAAATCATGCAAATATATATTTTTATTAGTGACTCACTAATTTCTAGACCATCAGTAAATAACTCAAGTGAAGATAAGGATTTGAAACCAATGAGAACTGAGGAACAAAATTAATATATGAAATATGTTTTGCCTATTGTGAGCACATCACCGTAACCTGCTGTTTCTGAATAAAAATATATTAAGCAGGACTTGTGTCTCATAAATCTCCACTGTTTTCTGAGAGTTAGTTTACATGCCATCAGAAAAAAAGAAAAAATGGTAGCAGATCTGACCACTGGAAAACAGAAGGCAGATGAAAAACCAGCTCTCCTGGACTAAGAAAGTGGTTAGGAAACTCATTACATGAGCAGGAAAAAGAAGAAAGATACAAAGAAGTAGAAAGAGCTGAATATAGTTTACATGTAAGACTTGTGATACATAGCAGATAAAAGGTAAAGGTTCCCCTCACACATATGTGCTAGTCATTCCCGACTCTAGGGGGCAGTGTTCATCTCTGTTTCAAAGCCAAAGAACCAGCGCTGTCCAAAGACATCTCCATGGTCATGTGGCGGCATGACTACATGCCAAAGGTGCACAGAACACTATTACCTTCCCACCAAAGGTGGACCCTATTTTTCTACTTGCATTTTTTACGTGCTTTCGAACTGCTAGGTTGGCAGAGGCTGGGACAGGTAATGGGAGCTCACACTCTGTTATGCAACACTAGGGATTCGAACTGCCGAACTACCGTCCTTTTGATCGACAAGGTCAGCGTCTTAGCCACTGAGCCACCGCATCAGATAACAGTTTCTAATTATGGCTTTCTAAAGTAAAGAATTAATATTCTTTGGGAATTAAAAAAAACACCACATATCAGGACATGCTATATTAAGAGCATCTACAGAAGTAGGCAACAATCCAACCCTTTGAAACCCAACCATTTTTAGTATGTATTGTATCACATTTATGTAAAAAGGACCAGGATTTTAATTGTCCATCATTTTGGTGCTGTTAACATCCAACCACTCATAAAGGCTCCTGTAAAACATCTCTAAATAATTAGGTCTGTTGGGTGAAGGCAAGAATGGGCCGCTGGGAGTTCGCCAGGGGTTCAGGAGAACCTCTAGCTAAGATTCTGTGCAGTTCGGAGAACCCACAAATCCCACTCCTGGTTGGTCCTGCCTGCCCTGCCCTGCCCCTCCTGGGAGTCCCCACACGGCCCATTTTGGATGCAGGTAAGTGCAGGGCGTGCGCAGAGGCTCAGGTAGGGTGAAAAACGGGTCTACAGAAGTTCGGGAAGGCTGGAAATGGGCCCATTTCCAGCCTCCAGAGGGCCTCTGGAGCCTGGGGAGGACGTTTTTGGCCCTCCGGAGGCTCGAGGAAAGCCTTTGGAGCCTGGGGAGGGAAAAAACACCCTCCCCCCCCCACTGCTGTGTTGCAGGAGGCTGACTAGGCCATGCCCACCATGGCCACGCCCACCCAGCAACTGGACAGAGAACCCCTTGCTAAAAATTTTAAAGTCCACCCCTGGATGAAGGCTGACACCCTTACTGTCTCTTTCTTCGCATAACTGTTAGGATTCTTCAATAATATTATGTAAACCTTTCCTAACACAAGACAAGTCTACCTCTTGCCTATGTGCATACTGTTGTGTCCTCGCACATACGACCGGCCGCAGCCAGGATGACTCACAACCAATCGGAGTGGGGGAAGTGCCGGCAACAGCAAGAGCGGGAAGCCAAGGAAGTTCCTATTGGCTGGCGTTTTGACAGCTAGCCTTGTGTTGCAAGAAGTTCTGTCAGAGGTTATTCAGTATTGTATTCGGCTCCGTTAGAGCAGTTGAATGTTCCATTTTGTTAAGCCTGAATAAAAGAGAGGTCTGTTTGAACCGGCTGTCCATGAGTTCCCTTGAAACTTAATACTGGCGACGAGGGTTGGGGAACGCCAACTCGAACTTTTGCCACTCGTAGTCTATTTTATTTTGCCGCTCACGTTAGGATCTGTCACCTCACGGCTCTCATCATGGCAAACTATTTGCCGGTTTTCTTGCCATTCGTTCCGTCAGCTGAATTGTGGGACGTTTATGTTGAACGTTTCGAATGCTTTCTCCTTGCGAACAATCTATCGGATCTCTCTCCAGCCAGAAAGCGCAGCTACTTTTTGAGCTCTTGCGGCAGTGACGTTTTTTCCACGGCGTAAGGGGTTGGCCGGATAGAGATGTGCTACCAGAGTACCTGCCATACATTCGCAGGCGGAACAAGCTGTCTACCCAAGCCGGTTGTTTATTGTGGGGTAGCCGTGTCGTAGTTCCAGTATCCCTAAGGCCACAAATGCAGCTCATCCGGGGATTGGACGCATGAAGGCCCTGGGACGAAGCTACGTTTGGTGGCCAAACTTAGACCGGGAAATAGAGACCTGGGTAGGCTGATGTCACATTTGTCAGTTGTCCCGGGCGGCGCCCCCTGGGGCACCGGTCCAAGACTGGGAGATCCCCAGAGGGCCATGGGCAAGGATCCACGTAGATCTCGCTGGCCCCTTCCAAGGCCGGACTTTTATCATTATAGTGGATGCTTACTCTAAGTGGGTGGAGTTGTTCATAATGACCTCCACCACGGCTGATTCCGTTATTAGAATATTAGACAAACTGTTCACTACCCATGGGCTGCCGGATGTAATAGTGACGGATAATGGGCCCCAATTTTCTGCGGCAGCATTTCAAGTGTATTTAGCGGGTTTGGGCATCCGACATGCTCCCGTGGCGCCGTTCCACCCGGCCGGAAACGGCCTTGCAGAACGAGCCGTACGGTCAGCGAAGGAAGCATTGGGACGATTGGGTACTTCTGATTGGCAGCAGAAAGTCAATCAGTATTTGCTGGCCCAACACACCACCCCCTGCCAAGTGACAAACCAGACTCCCGCGGAGTTGCTGATGGGTCGCCGGCTTAGAACCATACTAGATAGGCTACACCCCTCATACACCCCTGAAAGGGTTCCAGGACTGGGTGGCCAGACTAGGCAGTTTACCCTGGGGGACCCAGTATATGCGCAGTGTTTTGGGGGAACAGAGAAGTGGCTACCTGGTCACGTGGTTCACTTATCTGGGCCGTATTCTTATAGGGTCCAATTGGCAGACGGCCACATCTGGAGACGCCATATTAATCAACTAAGGCGTCGCCTGGCCACCGATGGGGAAGACCAATCAACAGTGAGGCCTCTACAAGACGTCCTTCCCAAGAGCTCAAGAGCTATTGAGGCAGACACCTGCAGACCTCACGACTGACCCCTTTGTTCCCAGGGGTCCCACAGCCAATAGTGATAAACCGATGCCCGATTTGGCATTACAAGCAGAAAATACATCACGGAGCACTCCACCAGGGTCCCCAGCAAACCAGGCCCGGACGGTCCTTCCGACCAAGAAAGACACAAGTCACCGCAGACACAACATTTCACACCCCACCGATTCATTCTCGTCGGAACTCTTACCTGAAGATACTCCAGGCCCTACTGCCGATGATCGCTGTCCGTTGGTGGAGACTTCTATTCAGGACAAGGACAGTCAGGTGCCTTCCAGTTCCACGCCGCCTCTTGAACTCAGACGTTCAAGTTGTAGCCGTTGTCAACCAGCTTATTTGGCTGACTATGACTGCGCGATCCGAGGGGTGAGGGGTGTTGTGTCCTCGCACATACGACCGGCCGCAGCCAGGATGACTCACAACCAATCGGAGTGGGGGAAGCGCCGGCAACAGCAAGAGCGGGAAGCCAAGGAAGTTCCTATTGGCTGGCGTTTTGACAGCTAGCCTTGTGTTGCAAGAAGTTCTGTCAGAGGTTATTCAGTATTGTATTCGGCTCCGTTAGAGCAGTTGAATGTTCCGTTTTGTTAAGCCTGAATAAACGAGAGGTCTGTTTGAACCGGCTGTCCGTGAGTTCCCTTGAAACTTAATACATACAACATCATGATGTGTGTCCAAAAGAGGAACAGTCATCCCACCTTGCAGGACAACAGCACAATACTGCTTTCATCATTTCATGCACACCTATTAACCTTCCTGTAGATGCCTCTGAATGATCACAGGCATTGATTTCACATCTCTTTTGGGAAAGCTTTCAGAGTGTTACCTTAATATTTCAGAGAGAGTGGATTATGGATCGTGTGTTGTGTGTCGTGGAAAACAAAAACTTGCAATTGGTAAATTAAGATAGAGGACTTGGGTTTTTTTAATTGATATGATGTATCTACATATATCCTAGCTTGTAAAGATCCATAATAATTTTTTCCCCCATATATACCTGTTTCTCCCGTGAAACAATAAAGACAAGAGCTTCGTTTTGAATTCTTTTGATTCTTATATAACAATGTTTACTATGGTTGATCATGTGCCATCAAGTTGATGTCGACCACATCAATTTTTTTCCCCATGACAATCCGGAAGAATCTGTCTGCAACCTGATCTCAAACTGGTCTAAGCATTTACTATTCCTGGACTATTATCAGAAGGCTGGTTGATATTTACAAGAGATTAGGCGGAGAGACTCAAAGTCTTTCTGATGCACTACCAGAGCATATGCAGAACAGATTGCAGGCTTAGTTTCTTCTGCTCTGAAGTCTTGATGCTCTTGCAGATGCATCAAATGGCATGAGGTCATCTAGGATACTAATAAATACCATATAAAGAAACCATTCTGCAGCCAAAACTAGTCAGGCAAGCTAGAATAGAATCTGCACTACTATTAATCGTTTCATAGTTCCCATCACCAATCTCTTTCCACTTATGACTGTATGACTATAACTTGTTGCTGGCAATCCTTATGATTTATATTGATATATTGACCATCAATTGTGTTGTAAATGTTGTACCTTGATGAACGATGGCCAATAAAATTCTATCATCTATCATAAAAAAATAGAATAGAATAGAATTTTTTATTGGCCAAGTGTGATTGGACACACAAGGAATTTGTCTTGGTGCATATGCTCTCAGTGTACATAAAAGAAAAGATACGTTCATCAAGGTACAACATTTACAACACAATTGATGGTCAATATATCAATATAAATCATAAGGATTGCCAGCAATAAACTATATATAAGTAACCAGAAAACTTCACTCTCCTGAGCACTGATGATCTGATCTAGTCTGGTCACAAAACAGGAAAACAACCAAAAGCCAAAACAGTTCAATGCTGAGCTACATATATTTGCTACTATTGGATTAGCACAGGGGTGCTAATCTCAAGGCCTGGAGGGTCAAATCCAGCCCACGGGGCCACCCTGGAAACAGTGAAGGACTGGCCCGTGGTGCCTTTGCTGGTGAAAACAGAGTTCAGGAGGGCCATGTGCACTTTCACTGGCACAGGGTTACAGGAGGCCGTTGCAGCCGAAAGCAGAGCTCGGGAGCCCGTTTTCACTGGCAGAGTGGTCGAGCCATCACAGGCACCCCTGACATTTATTTATTTATTATTTATTTATTTATTTGTCAAACACAACAGTATATATAAGTATAAGCATGAAATAACCATATGAATTGGATACAATCAAAGGGAACATTAGGACAGGAGCGGTAGGCACGCTGGTGCTCTTATGCTCGCCCCTTATAGACCTCTTAGGAAAGGGGTGAGGTCAATAGTAGATAGTCTTTGGTTAAAGCATTTGGGAAGAGACCACAGAGTCAGGTAGTGCATTCCAGGCATTAACAACTCTGTTACTAAAGTCATATTTTCTGCAATCAAGATTGGAGCGGTTCACATTAAATTTAAATCTATTGTGTGCTCATGTATTGTTGCGATTGAAGCTGAAGTAGTCTTCGACAGGAAGGGCATTGTAGCAGATGATTTTATGAGTTATCCTCAGGTGATGTCGAAGGCGGCGTAGTTCTAAATTTTCTAAACCCAGGATTTCAAGTCTGGTGGCATAAGGTATTTTGTTGTGACATGAGTGATGTTGAGCCGGCTATGCCCACCCTGGCCACACCCACACCGGCCCCTGAGGTCAAACACAAACCTGATGCAGCCCTCAATGAAATCAAGTTTGACACCCCTGGATTAGCATCAAAGAAGTTGTAAGTTTACCTTCTACTGGAAACATTCAGACAGAGGCGGTACAACCTTGCGAAGATATTAGGACAATGCTTCTCAACATTTTCTGATAGGTCTTAGATCTGTGGTCTCTTCAACATCTGACTTATCGTAACGTCTATCTCCCACAAATATTAAAAATATAATAAGCACTTCTGGGGGGGAAATCCAGTTTAATGGTCAATTCCAATTGGGATGCACTCAGTAGCAGCTACTTGGAGACACTTCCTGTCCTTCTGTGTTCTCTCTCTTGCCTTCCTGTATGTATAAAGGGTACTGACTTTGCAACCTTCTCTTACCTCTCTTCCACTTTTGGACAAAGAGAGTGTGAGAGCAAATAAAAGCAAACAAGAGGTAAAAGTTGCATCAGTGTTGTTACAAAGGAATATCTTTTGGTTGAGAAGCCTAAGGAAGCTAGCTATATAGTAGATACTCACAGAGCAGGGATGAAATGCTATTGGTTTGTACCGGTTTGGGCGAATCGGTAGCAGCGAGGACGGGTGGTTTGGCGAACCAGTAGTGGCGGCAGCACGAAGCTCTGCCCACCCACCTGGATGTCATTACTTCCTGGTTTTAACCAGGAAATAACCTGTTTTTGACCCTCTGTGCATGCACAGAAAACTGCGCATGTGCAGAGGGTCCAAAATCACACGTGACACACACCTGTGAGCAATAAACATGAATTGTAGGTATTTCATCTGAAATTGCTCACTGAGTGTATAATTTTTTCCAACCGATGCTGCATAATCCAACATACATGGAGAAAACTAGTTTGGAAAAGATCGGTCTCAAGTCTTGCAAGATGAGGGGGAGTAGAAGGAGGCCTTAAATCAAGGACTTTTAATGTGACAACAGGTAAGCTATTTTCAGCTATAAAATATGGGCAAGGCATGACGTTGTAGTATGTGCTTTATTTCATAACTATCAACTGAACAGAAGTGAGAACTGCATCCACATGGATAAAAACAAACACTGTTTATAGGCAGCATATTTTATGAGCCTGATATATGCATCTAATTTTGTCTGTCCAAGTAGAACAGATTTGTTTAATCTGGAAATATATGTTTAGGAGTGTGCAAGCATCTGATACAACTTGTGTTTCGCTACTCTGAAATATATCTCCTTGGAGATGAAATTCTTCCGTCCCTGTGGGATGAAATAGTTTTAAAATCCAGATAATCTCTGAAGACATAAAACAGGTACCAGAAATAGAGTATAAAACAAGAAAATCCACTATTTACTATTTATTAATATATATTATGAAAATGTTATTCCCAAGGTTTAATCCAAAACTGTGACCAAGATAAAATATACAACTTTGTTGTAACTCACTGTGCCAAGTATGATATGCTTATAATCTTGCCCTGTGACTACAGCGCTATCCTATACTTGGGATTGAAAACAGTCCTGAATCTGCAGTTGATTCCAAAAATAGGATGGCAACATGATTAATCAGGGTTGAGCAATTCAACGCATCAGCTATATTATTCTCTGGGACAGAAATTGTGGCAAAGTTTTAGGAACAAGCATAATCATCATACCCAATGCTGAGTCTTGCCGGTATTAACACAATTTCATTATTAATCAAAGAAGACAGCAATAGCACTTACACTTATATGCTGCTTTACAGTGCTTTACAGCCCTCTCTAAGCGGTTTACAGAGTCAGCGTATTGCCCCCAACAATTTGGGTCCTCATTTTACCCAACTCAGAAGGATGGGAGGCTGAGTCAACCTTGAGCCTGGTGAGATTTGAACTGCCAAATTGCAGGCAGCTGGCAGGCAACAGAAGTAGCCTGCAGTACTGCACTTTAACCACTGCACCACCATAGCTCATGGAATGGGATTATTTGTGATACAGTATATAGGGCACGGACTGGCATTTCCATTTTACTCTGCCAGAAAGTACAGTTTTAGTAAATGAGTGTTCTTACAGCACTCATGCCCGCTATGGAAGACAATTTGTGAGGTTCACTAACCAGATTTGGGAACCCCATTATGATATGGAATGCTGGTTATGATCTCATGTCTATAGTATTGTTTAAACAGTGCATCTGTGTCCAACCCATATCTCCATAATTGAACTCAAATAATACAAAACATCATACTTCTCCAGTGACCTCTTGTGAAAAGAAATCAACCTTTTCCTTTTCAGAAGCATTTCAATCTTCTCAACTGATTGTCAGCTTAATGGGAATTAAAGGCAGTTCTTAGATTCTCTTTAAATGCCTCCTGTACATATAAGAGTGAACATGAAATGGTATTCTAACTAGATGGGTAATCAAAACAAAACTGTACATGGGGCTTGCATAGCAATTAGAAGAAATTGTAGATGCACAAAAAGAGAACTATTAATATTCAAAGTAGTCTTCCATTGACAATCAGTTGATTTGATATAACTTGCTTCCCATTACTTTTTGCTACGCAGGCAAATATGTTTTCACCCGTGCCTCTCTAGAAAATATATCTTGAATAGTTTCATAAACCTTAGAAATGCCGGTCAATGTTGTCCTGATTAAAATCTGCCTGACACAGCTCCACTCATTTTAATGAGATTACACAAGAAGATCTTTTAAAAATCTACTTATTTAAACTTGATAGCATGCTTTTGCAATGGGTTCATTAACCAAGACATATTGACTATCACACGATGATTCTCATGTGCGTGTTATATAAGGCTATGTGTTCAGGAAAGAAAATGCTACTTTTTCTTAACATGGTTTTCATAAGTGACCTTGGGAGAGCTATTAACTCTGTCTCTGACTCCCATGTAGGAAAAGAGAATAATAATCCATCTTTCAAGGGTGTAATAAATATACTATAGATCATTGTTTGGTCTTTCTTTTATTAATAAGTCAAAGTGATTGATGAGCCTTTGGTTAGTTCTTCTGCTTCCCAAGTCCAAAATCCAGTAAAGCAAGTAAGCATGTTAATTCCGTAAATTGTCCTTTTTAACCACCCCATACTCCCCTAGTGCTCCTCCAATCCACTGAAACTTCCCAATGTTGTTTTATGCATAATGTTTGGTCAGTTCAAAAAGCATCTCCCCATCATCATTGTTCAGGGCCCTAGTTGAGTAGAACATCTTGACTATGTTCACACAACAAGCTTAACAAATCTGGTTAACGTATCTGTAAAAACTGAGCCTGCAAAACTGTATAGGATTAACCACAGTTAAGAATCATTACGTAAGATGGGCAATCTTCTAGAAATTAATATTTGGTGTCCAAGGACTTCAGTGGATAGTGAAACATAGGTCAGATGAGGCAAATTTTAAGGTGTTTTTTTTTTAAATCTTGTGTTTGGAGTAGAGATTAGAGATTTTTTTTAAAACCTAATTTGTTGGTTTTTTAGTCTAATTTACACTCTAGTTTGTTAATCTTTCTTTTAACAAAATGGCAACAAAACATTACTTAGCAACTCCAACAGAAGCAACTCTGAAAGACCCGAAAGAGAGTTTTGAGCCTTCAAGGGACTCACTTCCAGTTCAGCATGTTGTGCAAACCTAGCGTGTTTTGGTTATGTTATGGTGCAAAGTATTGTGATAATAGGGTAATTTAGCTTGGGTAACCAAGCTAAATATAATCTTTGAATGCTACTCAAACTGTGTGGATTTCATGCTTACTGTATTTATATTTTACATATGCGGATGGTATCAATCCCTAGAGATGAAAAAGTGGGCTGGAAGGTTCATAGGTGTCAACAGCCTCTTTCTGATATGTTAAGGCAGCATCACTATTACTTATTTAGTAGCATTGACAAGATTGAGAGAATTCTGGGCAAGATGTTCACATACACATTCTTCTAGGTCAGGGGTGTCAAACTCAATTTCATTGAGGGCTGCATCAGGGTGGTGTTTGACCTTGGGGGGGCAGTGTGGGTATGGCTGGGGTGGGCATGGCCATCTTGACATCGCTCATGTTGGGGGCACCTGTGGTGGCCAAGTTCTAAGGCAGGACTTCCCTCAGACCCTCCCTCACTCTCATTATAAATCTCCTTTCTTCCTTCCTTTTCTTCTTTTTCCTTCCCTCTTCATTCTCCTTTCTTCTTCCTTCCCGTCTTTTCCTATTTTTTCCTTCCTTGCTCTCTTCCCATTTTTTTTTCTTTTTCTTTGTCTTTCCTCTTTCCCTTTCTCCTTTCCTATCCCTTCTTACATGCTCAAATGCAAAAGGGGAAACATTTCTCCTTTTGTTTTGTTTTTAGTTTGTTTTGCTAGCCCTCTGCTAGCAAAAACGGAGCTCCAGAGGGACGGGCACAGCCTGTTTACAGCCATAACCAGTGAAAACAGGCCTTGCGCACAGTGCCCTGAGCTCCCTTTTCACTGGCAGATTTGTGACAGATGTTCATTGAGAACCACCACTATTTAAGGAGAGGAAAAGAAAAGAAATAACTATAACTGGGCTGAATTAATTTATCCACTCACCTATGTGTATCAAATACTTTTAAAACATACATAGAGAAGAAGGAATGCTGCAGTAGTTTACATCTAACTCCCTACTCAAATAGGAGACCCTATACCCGTGATGGTGAACCTATGGCACATGTGCCGGAAGTGGCACACAGAAACATCTCTCTGGGCACTTGAGCCGTCACCCATTGCTCTTCCGGGTTCTGGCACGCCAGCCAGCTGGTCTTCACGCATGCAAATGCACACCGGCCACCTGGTCTTACGATTTCAGACATGCATGTGCGTGTGGAGACTAGCTGGCCAGTGTTCATGCGCGTGCCAGAAACCGAAAGGTAATCTTCCCAGCGAGCGCATGCGCACTGGGTGGCTGCTCTTCTAGTTTCCGGCACGCGCATGCGCACTGGGCCAGTTGGTCTTCACACATGCATGCATGCCAGAAACCGGAAGACCAGGTGGCTGGTGCACATGTGCGTGCTGGAAACCAGAAGAGCAGCTGTCCAGCGCATGCATATGCATCGGATGGCTGCTCTTCCGATTTCTGGCATGCACGTGTGCGTGTGCGCTCCCATTTCAGCACTCAATTCCTAAAAGGTTCGCCAACACTGCCCTATACCAGTGATGGCTAACCTTTTTGCCGTTGCATGCCAAAAGCGTGGGGAGCATGGGGGAGGTTGTGTGTGTGTGTACCCACACCCATAATTCAATGTATCCTGCCCCGCCATGCATGCGCATGCAACCCCCCACACTCCGCCCCCCCGGTTTTAGTATGTGATGGCATGGTGGGCCCAGTAGGCCCATTTTTCACCCTCCCCAGGCTCCAAAGGCTTTCTAGGAGCCTGGGGAGGGTGAAAACGGTCATTCCCACCCCCAAGGCCCTTCAGAGGCCCGAAACAGCCCATTTCTCAACTTCCGGGAAGGCTTGAAAATCAGCTGGCTGGCATGTGCATACGTGTTTAGCTAGGACAACACTCACATGCCCACAGATATGGCTCCACATGTCACCTGTGGCATGTGTGCCATAGGTTCACCGTCATGGCCCTATACCATTCCAGACAAATAATTACGAAGCTGGCTGAGGAACTCTGGGAGTTGAAGTCCACAAGCCTTAAAGTTACTTAAAGCAAAAACAGCCTCACCAGACTCTGGCAGCTCTCTGAAGGCCTGAAATGGCTCCATTTCTAGCCTTCCCAAACTTCTGGTAGGCCCATTTTTTACCCTCCCTCAACCTCTGTGCATGCCCTGCACTTACCTCATCCAAAACAGGCTGGGAGGTGTGGGGTGGAGTAGGTGGGGCCACCCAGGAGTGGGATTTGGGAGTTCTCTGAACTGCACAGAATCTTAGCTAGAGGTTCTCCCGAACCACTGTGAACCCCCAGCAGCCCATCCCTAACTATGGGGAACATTTTGTTTTATTCAGCATACATTGAATATGCAAAGACAGCAGAAGGAATCAGAACTATATCTTGCACTAGGTCACAATTGCCATTCATCCCTTATCAAGAACTTGCAAAAAGTTTCAAGGTCAGAAGGAACAGAATGTGCCTTTTCTTCTTTCTTTTAATACTAGCAATCATTTATCCTGATTATATTTTGAAGCAATATGTTTTCTCTTGTGCTATTACATTCAGGCTTTCCATTTCTTTTGACCATGATAAATAGATATGAAATCATTATCTTGCTCCTGAACCACAGAGATTTGTTGGCAAGGTAACAGCCCTTGCCAACAAGATGAGTAAAAATGCCCAAAGTTCATTAAAATCAGTGTCATAGATTGACATTCGCAATAACACAATTTTTGGTGTCTCGGGGATCCTCATTGATTGAATTCATTGGGACTTGTGTCAATATGCATAAGAGAAGTTATCTCATGAGGTTTTTCATGAGGTTTAATGCATACATGGGAAAAAAGGGAAATTGCAGGTTCCTAGATACATTATTGTATGATGAAAAACAGAAAAATTATACTGACTATTAGGCCTCTTAGTAATTAAATAAATGCAGTGCATTGCACCACAGGTTTACCAGATATCTGAACAGGAGAAGAAGGACACGGACAATTGGACAGGAGGAGAAAAGAGGACATACTATTTCACTTTCTTGGCATCCATGACAAAAAAAATTGCAATGAAAATTTGGGGGGGGGGGAAATGTACCTCTGAAATTGCTTTTATTTTTCAGTTGTAGTATTTTTCCAACAAATCTTTATTTTCTACCACTGCACCATAGAGAGTATTTTAACTTACTGTATGGTTTGCCAATTGCACAATGACAGATAGGATAGCACTCCAGAAGGTTAACGTCATTGCCCAGAAGATCATTGGTTGCCCTCTCCTCTCTTTGGAAGAGCTTTATAGCTCCTGCTGCCTTAAGAAAGTTCAAAACATTCTTAAAAGATCCATCTCATCCTGGGCATCCTTTTTTTGAACTATTACCATCTGGCAGACGGTACAGGATAATAAAAACAAGGATAAATAGGCTGAAAAATAGCTTCTGTCCCAGGGCAGTAACTATATAGAATTCTATGGTATAGTGCAATATTAGGGTATCAGGTTTTCAATTTCAATTATATAGAATGTGAAAAATGTGTGTTTGTGTTTTTATTAGTACAGTTATAATGTACACTGAAGATGGCATTTAATTTCATTGTATGATGTACAATGACAATAAAGTAAACTCAACTAAACTAAATTTTCAAAAACATAGCCTAATGATAATACAGGTAGTCCTCAACTTACAACACAATAAAGCCCACAATTTATGTTGTTAAGTGAAATGTTTGTTAAGTGAGTGTTGCCCCATGTTATGACCTTTCTGGCCAAAATTGTTAAGTGAATCTGATTTCCCCATTGACGTTGCTTGTGAGAAGGTTGCAAAACGTGACCGCATGATCTTGGGACACTGCGACCGTCATAAATATGAATGAGTTGCTAACTGTCTGAATTTTGATCACATGATCATGGAGATGTTGCAAAAGTCGTAACGGTGGGAAAATGGTCATGTCACATTTTTAGTGCTGTTGTAACTTTAAATGGTCACTAAATGAACCATTGTGAAGTCAAGGACTACCTGTATAGAATTGATAACAATAACAACATGTTTTACAAACGTTACTATAGATTATGGTGACATAAATTTAAGAGGGCTGGATTGAAAAGTATTGCTGGAATCAAGGAATATATTCAATAACATAAATCTCGGTTGTCAATAGAATAGAATAGAATAGAATTTATTGGCCAAGTGTGATTGGACGCACAAGGAATTTGTCTTGGTGCATATGCTCTCAGTGTACATAAAAGAAAAAATACCTTCATCAAGGTACAACATTTACAACACTTAATGATAGTCATAGGGTACAATTTAACCCTTAATGATAGCAACAAAAAGTTACAGTCATACAGTCATAAGTGGAAAGAGATTGGTGATGGAAACGATGAGAAGATTAATAGTAGTGTAGATTTAGTAAATAGTTTGACAGTGTTGAGGGAATTATTTGTTTAGCAGAGTGATGGCCTCCGGGAAAAAACGGTTCTTGTGTCTAGTTGTTCTGGTGTGCAGTGCTCTATAGCGTCGTTCTGATGGTAGGAGTTGAAACAGTTTATGTCCAGGATGCGAGGGATCTGTAAATATTTTCACGGCCCTCTTCTTGATTCGTGCAGTATACAGGTCCTCAATGGAAGGCAGGTTGGTAGCAATTATTTTTTCTGCAGTTCTAATTATCCTCTGAAGTCTGTAGTTTTTCAGCACATTTTGTGCTGAAAACGCCCCTCGGCTTATACTCGAGTTGTTTTTTTTTTTTTTTTTTTTTTAAGCCCTCGACATACTCGAGTATATACGGCTTATACTCGAGTTGTTTTTTTCTTTTTCACATTTTACCGACTGAAGGTGTGATTTGATACGACTGTGCCTGCTGGATGGAGAACATGAGGACAAAAAACTTCTCCTTTTGTCAAACGTCTAGTAACTCTATCCGTGAGTAAAATTTTATCTAAAGTTTTTCTTTGTTGAAATAATTTCTAAAGTAGAACTGTTTACTGAATGGAAACTGGTAGAAAAAAAATGGCCAGAACTTCCCTACTCTGTGTTACAAGTTTGTATTCTGAGTCTTTGTCTATTTAATTGGCCAGGTTTCTCAGAATGTAGCAAAACACACTTCTAGGGCTAAATCTCAGTCTGTCCCATATTAAGGCTCATCCTAGCCAGCAGCTATGTCCATGTCATTCTCTTCTGACACGGATGAGCCTTCATCACCCCAGCCTTGTAGAATATGTGCCTGCAAAATCCCCAAAGAATAGTCCAGAGAGTTTCTCAAAGAGCCCTTGTCTGTCTATCAAGACATAAATTGGGAGGTTTTTTTTTACTGCTTTTCCTTGGGCTAACAGCTAACCATGTTTTTATTCTACTGAAACTTCTGATTGGCCTGGAAATTCAGATCAAAAGAATACTGAGACTTACCTGTAAGTCGTTAACTTCTGTATTTGTACTATTGTAAGCAGGGGTGAAATCCAAATTTTTTTAATACCAGTTCTGTGGGCGTGGCTTCCTGGGGGTGGTATGGCTTGGTGGGCGTGCCTTGGTGGGCATGGCAGGGGAAGGATACTGCAAAATCCCCATTCCCTCCCCACTCCTGGGGGAAGGATATTGCAAAATCTCCATTCCACCCCCCACTTTGGAGCCAGCCAGAGGTGGTATTTGCCAGTTCTCCAAACTGCTCAAAATTTCCGCTACAAGTTCTCCAGAACCTGTCAGAACCTGCTGGATTTCACCCCTGAATTTCACCCCTGATTGTAAGTCACTAATATATATTAATGCCATCTAATAAGCACTATTTTTTCCATTCGATAGTTTCAGTTCTCAAAGACTTCCCAGAGAGGTCCCTGCAGTCTTTCAAAAGTGGTTTGTCATGACCTCCTTCCCACACCTACAGGAAGAGACTGGCCCAAGGTTGCCCAGCTGACTTTTGTGCCCAAGGCAGAACTAGAACTCACAGTCTCCCGGTTTCTGATCTGATGCCTTAACCCCTACATGACACTGTTGTCTAATAAGTGCTACAATATGATATTGATAATTATATAATTTATAAAATGTATAAAAATTAATAATAACAATAGCACCTAGACTTAAATATTGCTTCTAGTGCTTTATAGGCCCTCTAAGCCTATACGAACTACCCTCCGGACTTCGTCAGCTTTCCGACCTTCGGACCTTCCGCCGCGGGCTTAAAACATACTTATTTAATTGCGCAGGACTGAGTTAGATTTTAAATTTATGGGTTTTAAATTGGGTTTTATGTCTATATTTTTTTAATTATCGGGCTTTTAGAATAAGTTTTTTAATTGCTTTTATATTGTATTTATGTGTTTTTAAGTGCCTGTAAACCGCCCTGAGTCCTTCGGGAGATAGGGCGGTATATAAATATGATCAAATAAATAAATAAATAAATAAATAAGCAGTTTAGAATGAGCCTATTGCCCCCAACAAGTGGGTCCTTGTTTTACCAACCTCGGAAGGATGGAAGGCTGAGTCAACCTTGAGCCGGTCAGGATCGAACTGTTGGCAGCGAGCTGAATTAGCCTGCAATATTGCATTCTAACCACTGCGCTACCCCAGCTCTTATTGTTCAGATTGTTCTAATATTATTCTAATATTAATAGAATCTAATCAACACTGTAATAAGCACTGAAGATGTTGCCTAGTCATTAACAAAAGATCTGCAAACAAACGACCAAACTCAAAGGATACAAAAGACAGCACAATATAAACTATTGTAAGGGCCTTTAAAGATTGGACTGTGAAAAAATAGTGGAATGAATTCTCAAAAAAATAAATAAATACATAAATAGGCTGCAAACCTTGTTTTCTTTTTAATCATGTTCTGTATCATCTCCAATCTTTTTCCTTTCCACAGAAGGTAATCTTTCTTTGAGTCACTTTAGGAGTAATCTCTTAGTGAACAAAGCAAAAATGAAAAAAAGAAAATATACTAACATTCTCTGATTTCAAAGGGTAGGTTTTTTTTTTCTTTTTTCTTCCAAGGAGAAAAGAAGTACAAGGGGTTTTTTTTGGTAGACGCTTAGGGCTGAAGAAAATTAGCCCCCAAACTATCCATCCCCATTCTATTAAATAGTATTATTATGATTCCATTGTTTCCATATGATGAGAACCAGTGGTGAGTTTCAATTTTTTTTACTACCAGTTCTGTGGGTGTTGCTTGGTGGGCGTGGCATGGCTTGGTGGGCGTGGCTTGGTGGGTGTGGCAGGGAAAGAATACTATAAAATCTCCATTCCACCCCACTCCAAGGGAAGGATACTGTAAAATCTCCATTCCCACCCCACTCCAGGGGAAGGTAACTGCAAAATCCCCATTTCTTCCTGATCAGCTGGGACTTGGGAGGCAGAGAATAGATGGGGGCGGGGCCAGTCAGAATTTTTACTACCGGTTCTCCGAACTACTCAAAATTTCTGCTACCAGTTCTCCAGAACTGGCCAGAACCTGCTGAAACCCACCTCTGATGAGAACTATCCACAGATTTTGGTGAAGACAACTTAGAAAATAGGAGACTTTGAGTTCAAGTCCTACCTTAACCATGAAAACTGGCTGGGTGATTTTGGTGCCCAGCCATGCCTAACAATGGAGTTTTTTGCTAAGTTTCATATTCATAGCAAAATGCCTTTGCCTAGAAATTTAGCAATGCTGAAGAAGAGAAGGAGAAGCAGCTTAAAGTATTGCAGACATTGTCTTGGAAGTACACATTGCCAACCAGAAATAATGAAATTCATGTTAAGTAATTGTGACCTTCTGTCTTCTACAGAGACTAAAGCAACTGTATTTATCACTGAAGGGGGAGGATGAAACAAATGATCCTAGGTAGAATGGAGCACTGCCATCTTCTGTTTCAAGTTAGGAGCTGATCTCAGATGTTCCTCAGATTCACTTCTGAGTATGCCAGGGGAAAAAAACCTGCTGGATTTCTGTTACAGCTTTTCCTGACCTGGAGCTCTCTAGGCACAGAGTTCCAGGTTTCTCAGGCGATGAGTTCTTCAGGCTGCAATCCCCATACATTAGAACAGGGGTGTCAAACTCAATTTCATTGAGGGCCAAATCAGGGTTGTGTTTGACCACCGGGGGGCTGGGTGGACGTGCCTGGGATGGGTGTGATTTAGGTAGATGTGGCCAGCTTGACATCACTTGTGTCAGGGCAACTGTCGCGACCCGGGTTTTTGGCTGCGATGGCCTCCTGCAGCCCTCCATTTTCACTGGCAGAGGTACCACAGGCTGCTCCTTCACTATTTCGAGGGCAGCCCCACGGGCCAGATCTAAGCACCCCACGGGCCGGATCCAGCTTGCGTGCCTTGAGTTTGATACCCCTGCATTAGAAGATGTTAATTTTCAGGCTCAAAATACAGTTTTGTTTTGATTTTTCAAATGGTAATGCTTGCCTCATATTCAAAGAAAGCATTCCAATTGTTCCATGATTCAGTTTTTAGATAGGACGGAAGCCCGAGTGTACAACATACTAGTATTTGTTCTCTAGCATTTTGGATATCTCTGGGCTATTTTTGTTTCTCTTGTTGGTACCAACAATATTAGTTACCTAGTGTTGGGGTGGTGATGTCAAAAAATCAAGATGGCAGCCACAACCATGTCATCAAAACCTTATTTCCCTCGCCCCCTTTTTTTTTTTTTACATTTATCTATAGGTTAAATTCCTGGCAGACAGATGGGGAAGAAATGGAGGTAGTGACAGATTTTATTTTCCTGGGCTCCAAGTTCACTGCAGATGGGGACTGCAGCCAAGAAATTAAAAGACACTTGCTCCTGGGGAGGAAAGCTATGGCAAATCTAAACAGCATACTAAAAAGCAGAGACATCACTTTGCCAACAAAAGTGCGTATAGTCAAGGCTATGGTTTTCCCCGTTGCAATGTATGGCTGTGAAAGTTAGACCATAAGAAAGGCTGAGTGCCATAGAATTGCGGCCTTTGAACTATGGTGCTGGAGAAGACTCCTGCGAGTCCCTTGGACTGCAAGGCAAACAAACAAGTCAGTCGTAGAGGAGATCAACCCTGACTGCTCTTTAGAAGGCCAGATCCTGAAGATGAAACTGAAATACTTTGGCCACCTAATGAGAAGCAAGGACCTAATGCTGGGAACAATTGAGGGCAAAAGAAGAATGGGACGACAGAGAATGAGGTGGCTGGATGGAGTCATTGAAGCAGTAAGTGTGAGCTTAATTGGACTCCAGAGGATAATAGAGGATAGGAAGGCCTGGAGGAACGTTGTCTATGGAGTCACGATGGGTCGAACACGACTTCGCAACTAACAACAAATAGGTTAAACAAACAAAATATCTTATTCAGAGCAGTTTTCTATGGATTTTATTTCGATATGGTGTTTTTACTTTATTTTTATATCAGTGTTCATATGATCATGGTTTTTTTATGTTTTATATTGATTTCTTATGATGTTTATGCATTTTAAAATACTTTCATTATAGCTGCTACCCCAGGGATAGCAAAGGAAGAGACTTCAACCACTCACAGCAACTACCTGGCCACTTACACTGATTTTAAGAGCTGCTTGTCTGTTTTGTGCCTTCTTGGGGTGAAGGGGAGTTTAGGTTTCTGTTCATAACATCATGGACCATCTCAGAGAGCGAAGTAGCAATAATTTTTCAAGAACATCAAGTTCTCAGCTTGATGTTTAGAAAAGTAGGAGATGTGTTTTGAAGGTTAAAAGCCAATGACAAACCAAACTAGTGCATTATTATGCCACAGTGTCCCACAGAGGCTTGTGCTGTAGACAAAGGTTGCAATCATGGATATTTTAGTAAGAGGTTTTAACACCATGAAGATCTGTTGCCTCTTCTGACTCCTTCATTTTTCATGAAAAGAAGGTCAAGAGGTTTCCTGGAGAGTTTCTTTCTTGCTGAAGCATTGCAGCCTTAGCATGTTTAATTTATTAAAGGGAAAACGTGGAGTTTGCATCAGAGCATAATTTATGAAGGAAAGGAAAGAGCTCATTGAAACCTATAAATTCATCAAGATATACTTCAATTTTCGCCAAACAGTCCCCTATAGCCTTCTAAAAAGCTGGCCCCTTCTGCTTCTCTTGATTGATTTATAAAGCAGCCTCTCCTGGGAATCAGTTATAATGTGGCATATTTTCTTCTATAAGTCCTTACATAAAATTGCAGTTGTGTTCAGAAATCTGTTTCAAAGTTCATTTTAAATTATTTCAAAATAATGAATGGTTGAGATAGGATAGTGGGAGCATCTGAAATCTCTGTGTGAGTGATTGATGCTTTTGGGACTGGACTGTGCAAAGAGAAGAGATTGTCTGGCAGCAGCTGGACAATAACTGAGTGGCCAAAGGCATTTGGGGGAGGACATGACAAAGTTGTTACGTTGGGTTTTTGCTGAAATTCTGCTGCTGACCATGTTAACCTGAAAATAATAGCCCTCTGTTCCAATAGGATGTTGGATGACTTTGTCCCACTACCACACACCACACACCCACACAAGTTATATTTTCCAGACATAAGCATTATTTGCCTTTTGATATGATGTTGAAAGAGGGCTTGGTGATATAATAGCACTTATTTATTTATTTATTTATTTATTTATTTATTTATTTGTCAATCAAATATAAGATAACAGGTAAAATATAAACATAATTTGGATACATGAAAAGAGTAAGTAAAAAGGAATATTAGGACAGGGACGGTAGGCACTCAGGTGCACTTATGTACACCTCTTGCAGATCTCTTAGGAATGGGGTGAGGTCAGTAGTAGACAGTTTAAGCTTAAAGTTTTGGGGGTTTGGGGAAGAAACTACAGAGGCAGGTAGTGCATTGCAGGCATTGACTCTGTTGCTAAAGTCATATTTTCTGCAATCGAGTTTGGTGCGGTTTACCTTAAGTTTGTATCTACTGTGTGCTCGTGTATTGTTGTGGTTGAAACTGAAGTAGTCATTGACAGGTAGGACATTGTAGCAGATGATTTTATGAGCTACACTTAGGTCAGACTGAAGGCAGCGTAGTTCTAAATTTTCTAAGCCCAAAATTTCAAGTCTGGTGGCATAACGTATTTTGTTGTGAGTGGAGGACTCTTCTTGTGAAATATTTCTGGACATGTTCAACTGTATTAATGTCCTCTATGTAGTGCGGGTTCCAGACAGACAAGCTGTATTCGAGAATTGGTCTACCAAATATTTTGTATACTCTGGTTCGTAGTGTAATATTACCGGAGAAGAAGCTACACAAGATTAGGTTTACAACCCTTAAAGCCTTTTTGGCGATGTTGTTACAATGGGCTTTGACACTTAGATCATTTGATATGAGTACTCCAAGGTCCTTGACAGAGTGAGAGTCATTTACAAGGTCATGTCCACTCAATTTGTATTTAGTGTTCTGATTCCTTTTGCCAATGTGTAAGACAGAGCATTTGTTTGTTGAGATTTGGAGTTGCCAATTTTTTGACCATTCGACACAAAGTCGAATGAAGGGTAGCAACATTGTTGGTGGTGTTAAATAGTTTAACATCATCGGCAAAGATGATGTAAACACAACCATTTCCATGCAGTCATCGCCTGTAGCTATAAGCACCTTAGAAAATATAAACCGATGAAGAAACGTATGACTAAAAGGCCACCTAATCAGTTTTTGAGAGGTCCAATTTTGAACTCCAAAATTATTCTGATCAGTTTTCACCAGAAGTATTTTGAAGTGACTCGTTTTCTTTATCTGAAACAAGATATAAGAAAACAAAATTCCATTTTCCCTGATAGAAAAAAGGTTGCAGCTTTTTAATAATTATTTTCAACAGAAGAAAATTATCACTCCAGTGATACCAGTGCCAAATTTCAGATTAAAAAAATTGTCAGGGGGGTGTACAATGAAAACAAATGTTTGTGAGGAATAAAGGTGTTTTTCCTCAATGCTGTGGAACAGACAAACATTCATCTTTTGATAAAACAAATCAGTCAGTAGGACAAACCAGCTAGCTATCACACAATAGAAAGTAATGCCACACAATTTTTTAGAATGAAAAACTGGACAATGAGAAAAGCCATATAGAAGGTTTCTCTTTATCTCAAATACTGTGATTTGAGGACAGACGGAAATATAATACTCGTCCTTCCATCACTACTGTAGCATTTTCTTCTGTGAATCTGTTTTGCCCTTGTTAATGTAATGCTACTCTAGAAGCACCAAAGAAACAGATTTGAACCAATGTTTTGTGGTGTGCAGAATCAAAGCAGAAAATATATAGTCCCACTCTGGGAAAATAAACATCAGTTTCAAGTTATCAAGAACCAAGTTTCCATTGAAACCTGCTCTGTTTGGACAATTGGTGAGTAGGAACTAAGACAAGACAGGTTGCGATAACAACAACAACCTTTACTGCTAACGAAACTAACAGGTAACAGGCTAAACTACCTTGAGGGCAACAGCAACAATTGCCATCTGACAGCTGCTTAAATACGAGAGCTGTCAGATGGCAGAACTAATGACAGGGTTGCATTTTTCCCACTCCTTTGGCTGCTTGCGTCTTAGCCAATCAGGATTGCCCGGCAGCCAGCAAGTCTGTAGGTGACATCATAGCCCCAAGGACTTAACAAAACCCACTGCAGATTATTATTAGGCTCTTGGTAGCCAACTTTACTGATGCATGATGAGTCCTCTTTAACAAGATTTATTAAAGGGGAAAGAAATAGATTAGGGAGCAGTGCTGGCTGCCTTGAAATAAGCGGTAGTTTCTACTTTTGAAAAGTCCTTTCTTGGATATAGCCATCTTAGAAAACTGCCACCCCTTATTCTATTGCCCTTTCAAGGAAAGGTGTTGAGAAAGTGATGAGGATGCACCTGTATAGCACCAGAGAGGAAATGGGTTATCTGGATTCTTTTCAATCAGGGATCATGTGCAGATTCAAGGCTCAGTTACAGTTTATGCAACAGAAACAACATGAGTCACTCAAGGTTATGACCTCTGTAAAGTCTTGGATTGGGACAGTATCCTTATTGATCCTCTTGGATGTCTCGGCAGCCTTTGACACCATTGTTCTTGATATTTTTTCTGTAAGGGTTAGGAATGGGAGGCCCTGTTCTACATTGTTCTTCCTGAATGGGCAGTTCTGATTTAGGATATTAAAGAAGGGAAGTCAATTTGATCGTTGCTATCTTACGTGGTCCCTCATGATTCATCTCCCTGTTTATTTAGAAGCAGGTGCATGATTTGGGAGTTCTCTTAGATTCATAGCTACTGCTTATAAGTAGGTGGAAGCTGTGGGTTCAGCTGCTGTGCCGTTTTTGGATCTCCCCGAAGCAAGCACATGCCCTTATCACTCAGGGTGAGATTACTATCATGTGCTTTACATGAGGCTGTCCCTGAAGAATAGCAATAGCACTTAGACTTATATACCACTTCACAGTGCTTTACAGCCCTCTCCAAGCAGTTTACAAAATCAGTATATTGCCCCCAACAATCTGGGCCCTCATTTTACCAACCTCGGAAGGATGGAAGGCTGAGTCAACCTGGAGCCTGATGAGATTCGAACTGCCAAATGGCAGGCAAACGGCAGTCAGCAGAAGTAACTGCAGTACTGCATTCTAACCACTGCATCACCACAGCACAGAATACTCACAAACCACAGTTGGTGCGAAATGCAGTTATTTCATTGTTAATGAATTGGAGCCACCAAGATCATATAACTGTAACATTGCAGGTCTTACACTGATTACTAGTAAGTTTCCAAGTTCAACTGAAGATGTTGGCTCTTATCTTAAGCTCTTTGTTGTTTGTCACCAAGGTACATTCAAGACCATCTCCTTCAGTTGAAAACCAACCCATTCAGCATTAGTTAAGATACTATGAGTTCACTCCTTAAATGAGGTTCTGGAGAGCAGGAGACCAGATTTCTTGATTAAAAACACAAACCTTTAAAATTTCTTACAACTGGAAGTGCACACGTTGTCACTTAAGAAGATGTTTCTAAAGATGAGGCTTTAATATATGCTAGGGAATTTTGATTTTAACTCACTATTGGTTTTTTTTTAAAAAATATTGTTTTTATGAAGTTTTTATAAAAATATTGCTATGAAGTGTTATTGTTTTTCTAATGGAAATATTATAAAATGTCAGAACTCTTGTGGAGTGGCAATATTCCATCTGAATGTTAAAATAAATGAAAACTGTTCAAAACTGCATTTCAGCAATATGCAGCCACAGGAGGAAATGTTATGGAAGTACCGTATTTTTTGGAGTATAAGATGCACCTTCATCCCCCCAAAAAAGGGTGAAAATCTGGGTGCGTCTTATACTCAGAATATAGCCCCCGCAGCTTCTCAAACCGAGGTCTCAGAGGCTGAAAGAAGCTTCAGAAAAGAAGCTCCCAAACAGAGCTGCAGAAAAAAAGCCCCAAACAGAGCTTTAGAAAAAAAGCCCCCAAACAGAGCTTCAGAGGCTTTTTTTCTGAAGTTCTGTTTTGGAGGCTTTCAGAGACAGGAAAAAAAAAACAAAAATAAAGCAAGGCACAGAGCTCACAACCAAGGAACCTGTTGCTAAAATTCACCTCTGGGAACAGCTGATTGGGGGTATTCCGGGTGGCCAATCCACCTTCCAATCAGTTTTTTTCTTATTTTCCTCCCCAAAAACTAAGGTGCATCTTATACTCCGAAAAATACGGTAAGTCTATTCTTTGTTGACACGGTCAGAAATACAGATATCTCAATCCAGACATTTCTGTAGGAGATGACCAAGCTGAGCCCTAGGGCAGGATCAATACACTGATAGCCCTGAGTCCCTGCATACCCACAATGGATATAAACCTGTCCACCTCACAAAGGGTTTTCTGCCCTCACAAAGGGCAAAGAGCAGTGGCGGGATTCAGCCGGTTCTGTCCAGATCACACAAACTGGTAGCAGCAACTGCGAGAGGCTCCGCCCACCCGCCCAGACGTAATATGTAACCTCTGAGCATGCGCAGAAGGCCATGTGCATGCACAGAGGTGGTGCGTGAGAGCGAAGCGAGTTCACGTGCGCGCGCATGCTTACATCTGCAAACCGGTAGAGAGGGTAAGTGAATCCCACCTCTGGGTCCTACCCTCACAAACCAGAATTTCTTCAGCCCTGTCACACATTCAGTTGCTCAACCTTTGATAATACATAATACATTCCAGAATTTAAAATGTCTCTTCGACTTCTTCTTCCTCTTTTACCTCTTCTTCTTCTTCCTTCTCAATGTTGTAGGAATAATAGGCCACTGAAATAGATCCTTGAGAGGGATTGTTGAATTTAAATTACCATACAGAGAGACCTGATATGTCTTTTTGTGAATGAAGCTTCTTTTCTCAGCTTTCCTGTCTTCCATGATACTGTCACTAAAATCTGTCTAGTCTGTCTATCATAATGAAAACATTCAAGGTATCCATTATATTATTCATTGGCACACATTTTAATATTCTGTCCTGCTCTTGGCTGATGAGTGGCTGAGACGGAAGCTTTCTTTATTCCAGAATTTTCTCATCAAGAATGAACAGCCTCCTTTACGTATTCATTATTTTCTATCATGCTTCGCAGTAAGGCCAGTTTGAGGGCAGGGGTGGGGGTGGGGAAGGAATTGCAGTACATGCAGTCCTCAACTTACAACCGTTCCTTTAGTGACCGTTCAAAGTTACAACAGAACTGAAAGAAGTGACTTATGACTGTTTTTCACATTTACAACCTTTGTAGCATCCCCATGATCACGTGATCAGAATTCAGATGCTTGGCAATTGGTTCATACGACCATTGCTGTGTCCCAAGGTCATGTGATCCCCTTTTGCAACCCTCTGACAAGAAAAATCAATGGGGAAAACATATTCATTTAACAACCATAGTACTAACTTATCAACTGCCGTGATTCACTTAACTACTTGGCAAGAAAGGTCATAAAATGGGGCAAATCTCACTTAACAAATGTCTCATTCAACAACAGAAATGTGGTAGTAAGTTGATGGACAACCTGTATATACAACTGCATTGGGCTTCAGAAATTATGGGTATGTAAGGAGAGGAAGAGGCTGAAGCAGAGTTTGGGCATAAAAAGGAAAAGGCTACAATTCCCACACACACCCAACAACATTTTGAATGTGCCTGAGGCTGATTGAGTTTGGCCAGTGTCCCTGTTCCACATCATTCAATAGTAGATCAAGGAAATGGCTCATTTTCCTAAGCAGAATTTCACTATCTGTTGACATTTGTTTCCAGGTGGTTTTTTTCCCTAGATAAATCTTTAATTTTCAGTTCAGATTCCATGATTCTGAATACATCGTTTCAACTTCCATTTTCCAGGAAAGCATCTCAAATGTTATTCTGGGACATTGATGAAGTCTTCATATGCTATTATTTTGGACCCTAAAGGTCCTTAAGCTGGCACTTTTTCTCAAGGTGCCCATTACAATTCTACAACTTAAAGAGATTCCCATCTCATTGGGAATTCTGCATGGGACCCTTATTTTCTCCCTATCAACATTCACCAAACTCCTTCAAACAAGTCCTATTTCTATGAACTTTATCTCGTGCTGATTCTAAAAATGCATCCTCTGTTAAATCTAGAAGCAGGCAATCTTTCTGTGCTACTTTCATTTTTAAAAACTATTGTCTTGACAGATGGTGATCATTGCAGCAGCTGCCAAAAAAGCCAACACAGTTCTGGGCTGCCTAAACAGAGGGATAGAATCAAGATCACGTGAAGTGTTAATACCACTTTATAATGCCTTGGTAAGTCCACACTTGGAATACTGCATTCAGTTTTGGTCACCGCGATGTTGAGACTCTAGAAAGAGTGCAGAGAAGAGCAACAAAGATGATTAGGGGACTGGAGGCTAAAACATATGAAGAACAGTTGTAGGAACTGGGTATGTCTAGTTTAATGAAAAGAAGGACTAGGGGAGATATAGCAGTGTTCCAATATCTCAGGGGTTGCCACAAAGAAGGGGGAGTCAAGCGATTCTCCAAAGCACCTAAGGGCAGGACAAGAAGCAATGGGTGGAAACTAATTAAGGAGAGAAGCAACTTAGAACTAAGGAGAAATTTCCTGACAGTTAGAACAATTAATCAGTGGAACAACTTGCCTGCAGAAGTTGTGAATGTTCCAACACTGGAAATTTTTAAGAAAATGTTGGATAACCATTTGTCTGAAGTGGTGTAGGGTTTCCTGCCTGGGCAGGGGGTTGGACTAGAAGGCCTCCAAGGTCTCTTCCAACTCTGTTATTATTATCATCATCTATATTTCTTATATCAGGAAGGAGGAAAACTGATATTTGAGGGGTGGGGGTTGAGGAATGAAACTGCAGTGGGTGCCTTCTATCTGGCAAAAATTTAAACATACTTATTTGCATCATAATGTTCACAAAATCAGTGTTTTAAACATGCAGTTTGGCTTTGCAGGGTTATCTGGGCAGAGTTATCTGCAGGGTTGGTCAAAAAGTCAAGATGAAAGCTGAAACTATGCAGTCAACACCGACCCTTCATCTCATCAGTTGCATGTGCAATACACATAATGAGGCGGAGGGGGAGACTCGAGATGGTGACAGACACCATCTTGATTTGTTTTGTTTTTACCCCTGTGAAGTTCTTAGTGTTCCATGATTTGACCCACCCATGGCTGCCCTCCATTAGAGGACTCCGAAAGCTTCAGCGGTTGAAGTGTGACCTGACCTAGAGATAAGCCCTGTTCCTGTCTTATTCAGAAAGATTTTTCTCTGGACTTAAATCGGGAAAGAATTCAATTTCTCACTTGAGCTTTCTCACAGTTACATGCTGTGATTACTGAAACATACTGTTTTAATTTTTTTTTTAAAAAAAAGAAATGATTCTGTAAAAATTAATGTATGTAGAATGTCATCATTTTAGAGAGAGACTGGGATTTGGACATGACCATTCCTAAATAACATCAGATATTATAGCCAGTGAAATAGCTGCCAGACCTCGGAGAATAGGTGATTAGTTTCAGACAATATTGGGCTTTGCTATGTGTTACAATAATGGTTAGGCCACATTACTGTCCTTTCAATAGTGTGTCAGCAGCCATGTTCTAAAAATAGTCAGGGTCAGGGCAAAGAATTAGGAAAAGTCATTTGCTTTAATTTGTTTGAAGTGTGAATGGAATTAGAATTAAATTTATTATATAACCAGTTCAAAGGATGGCACCTGCTGTATTTAATAGCATCGTGCCAAATTGTTCATTCCTCTTTCATCTTGTTTGTGAAGGTGGAAAGCAAATTAAAGAGGTACCAACAGAAATTGGGAGGAGGGAAAATTCCACTGCAAGTTTAAAGGAGGACATTTTTTCTTATTTTTAACCCCTTTCTTTTCTTAACATTGAAAAGGTTCTTAATGTATCCCTGACCAATTGCAACAGTCCATCTACACTTCCACCCCTACCTGCCACCCATGCCTGTGAAAATTCTATTTGCCCTGGAAAATAATTGAAGATGCCCTACCCTACCTCTCTGAATTTTACCCAAAATTATTTTACACAGAGCAAAGGTAAGGCAAAAAAAAAAAGGAAGTGTGACTTTCATAGAGACTAAACAAACTTTCAACCATAAGAATGTTTGAATTCAATACCACATTTGCTTTGATTCATATTCCCCTTCTGCCGTATTAAAAAAGTGTGATTCAATGGCAAATTTAGAGAAACTCTTCAGCTAGATCCTGCCAGTCTTCCCAAGTAAATTCTAGATGAATTAATTCTACTGTATTGTATGGCCAGATTAACAGAATCTTGCTAGTCTGATGGGATGGATTTGTAGGGCAGGGACTTGGACTTTTCTCTGGGTGGGGAAAACCTGGAAGCTTTCAGATTCGGGTTTTCCCAGATGTGCCAATATGACATCTCTAATAAAATGGAACTTTGAGGAAACTCAAGCCTCGGAGTCTTCTTTCGCTGGGGGTGTTACTTGGAACCCTGACACTAACCCGAATCTGAAAATTTCCAGGTTTTTCCCACGCAAAGAAAAGTTCAAGTCCCTGCCCAACACCCACAAGTCCATCACATGGTCCAATCAAAGCACCATCCCAGCTGGAGATGCCTCCCAGTTCTAGCCTTCCAGGTGCAGGGCAAGATGGCCTTGATTTTCTGAGAAAGGAATATTATTATGACTATATATCACCCAAGCTCCCTACAAGCCCCATTCCCAATTTCCCACAGCAGTAAACGTAGTAGGCCTGGAAGGCCCAATTGTAAAAAATGACTTCCAGGTCTGACAGCACAAACTTCCCAGCATCACTTTTAACCACCCAATCAATTCGGATGGGTCCTTCCTAAGTTTCTTCCTCTAACTATTAAGCCATTAAGGGCTCCTCCCTTTCTTGTCTGATCATTTCCTAGGCAGCATCTCTTCCCCCCATTCCTCAAGCTCAGTCTGATAGAAGTGTGTATAGTCAAGGCTATGGTTTTCCCAGTTGTAATGTATAGCTGTGAAAGTTGGACCATAAGAAAGACTGAGTGTCAAAGAATTGAGGCCTTTGAACTATGATGCTGGAGAAGACTCCTGCAAGTCCCTTGGACTGCAAGGTGATCAAACCGATCAGTCCTAGAGGAGATCAACCCTGACTGCTCTTTAGAAGGCCAGATCCTGAAGATGAAACTCAAATACTTTGGCCACCTAATGAGAAGGAAGGTCTCACTGGAGAAGAGTCTAATGCTGGAGAAGATTGAGGGCAAAAGAAGAAGGGGACGACAGAGAATGAGGTGGCTGGATGGAATCACTGAAGCAGTCGGCGTAAGCTTAAATGGTCTCTGGGGGATGATAGAGGACAGAAAGATCTGGAGGAAAGTTGTCCATGGGGTCACGATGGGTGGACAGGACTTCACAACTAACAACAATTGTTTAATAAGCATATTGTCATAGGTGTTCCAAGTGAAGCTGCCTTTTGCAATTGACTGATGGTGATTTTGTCAATATTGATAATGTTTAAGTGGTGCTCCAGATGTTTGGAGGCAGAGGAAGATTATCCAGTTTAAGCCAATCTCCTGTCAGCACAGGTGTTGAACTTAGTCAAAAGAATGTTCAAACCCCTTTAGAAAACCGGTCTAATGCTCTTTCGAAAAAGTACCGATGTAATGTTTAAAAGGACCTTGCATCAGATCAAACAAGCATATTAGGGTAAGGCAGTCTGATATTATACATGGCAATATGTGTAATAATATTATACATATTATTATAGATGCCCTATTATAGGGCAATTCTCAATGACTAGAACATGGAAGTATAACTGAATCAGTCTAAATTTCCCAGTATGATTTGGGCAGATGTCACCCCTGCCTGAACCACATGGAAGCATGTTTGATTCTATCCACTGAATAGAATATAACATAATAGAACAGAACAGAACAGAACAGAATTGAATTGAATTGAATTGAATTGAATTTTTTATTGGTCAAGTGTGATTGGACACACAAGGAATTTGTCTTGATGCATAAGCTCTCAGTGTACATAAAAGAAAAGATCATCAAGATTTCTAAGGTACAATACTTAATGATAGTCATAGGGTACAAATAAGCAATCAGGAAACAATCAATATCAATATAAATCGCAGGGATACAAGCAACAATGTTACAGTCATAAGTGGAAGGAGATGGGTGATGGAAACGATGAGAAGATTAATAGTAGTGCAGTAAATAGTAAATAGTTTGACAGTGTTGGGGAATTATTTGTTTAGCAGAGTGATGGCGTTTGGGGAAAAACTGTTCTTGTGTCTAGTTGTTTTGGTGTGCAGTGCTCTATAGCGTCGTTTTGAGGGTAGGAGTTGAAACAGTTTATGTCCACAGCCCTCTTCTTGATTCGTGCAGTATACAGGTCCTCAATGGAAGGCAGGTTGGTAGCAATTGTTTTTTCTGCGGTTCTAATTATCCCCTGAAGTCTGTGATTGTCTTGTTGGGATGCAGAACCAAACCAGACAGTTATAGAGATAGGCAGACTCAATAATTTCTCTGTAGAACTGGATCAGCAGCTCCTTGGGCAGTTTGAGTTTTCTGAGTTGGCACAGAAAGAACATTCTTTGTTGTACATATGTTTGTTGGAAGACAAGGGAAAACATTGCTTAAAACTGGAGTTGCTAAATACAACTTTAAGCTGTCTCATGTGAAGAAGACAGGGCCAATAAAAAAATTGCTTGCCAGGTCATGTTTTTCCTGCAAGTAGGGGACATGAATACAAAAAAGACAAATTCTCATAGATTCTTCATCTAAGGATACATCTTGATCAAACATTAGCCACTACCACCAGAATTCAAAAGGAAATGCAATACACCGTGGTGGAGAAGTGAATATAACAGTGCAGCCATTTGTTTTTTGGGGACCAACTTAGCAATGTGCATTTGTATAAAAAAACTTTTCAAGCAGATGGCACCATGCCTGTGGGATGGAGGAGATGACAGGCACTGATTTTGCTGCTGCCAATGTAGAATTTTATATGAGGGTACATCTGAGCAATTTTTTTTTTTGTTTACATTTATACCCCGCCCTTCTCCGAAGACTCAGGGTGGCTTACAGTGTATAAGGCAATAGTCTCATTCTATTTGTATATTTTTACAAAGTCAACTTATTGCCCCCCCAACAATCTGGGTCCTCATTTTACCTACCTTATAAAGGATGGAAGGCTGAGTCAACCTTTTCCTATCTAATAGAGTTGTTGGGTCATAAATAGTTGCTGCGGATGAGTTTTATTTGACTGATTACGTAGTAGTCCGGACCTCTGCCAGATATGCATGCTGCTTAATGCATACCTTAAAATAATTGTCAGCAATTTTCAATTTTTAACATTATATAATAAACCATGTAACCATCTAAAATCTGGAGGAATCTGATATGGCTTACGTCAAGTGCCTGATCTTCGGACCTTTCGTCGTGAGCTAAAAACATACTTATTCACTCAAGCAGGACTGGCATAAATAGTTGATTTTAAATTGGGGTTTTAGAGATTTTAAATATTTGTAAATTTTTAAATTATCGGCCATTTATTAATAGTTTCTTTTAATTTCTTTTAATTGTATATACTCTGTATTTTATTTCGGCTGTACACCGCCCTGAGTCCTTCGGGAGAAGGGCGGTATAAAAATCTAATAAAATAAAATAAATAAATAAATATCATCCTTTCCAACTTACAAATTCTATTGTAAGGATAACAATAATTATAAAATAAGGATAGATGGGGAACTCATCAAATTTGCAGATGACACCAAGCCGGCAGGAATAGCCAACACTCCAGAAGATAGGCTCAAGATACAGAAAGATCTTGACAGACTAGAATGTTGGGCGCTATCTAACAAAATGAAATTCAACAGTGAAAAAAGTAAGGTTCTACATTTAAGCCAAAAAAAACAAAATGCACAGGTACCGTATATGTGGTACCTTGCTCAATAGTAGTAACTGTGAGAGGGATCTTGGAGTCCTAGTGGACAACCATTTAAATATGAGCCAGCAGTGTGCAGCAGCTGCCAAAAAAGCCAACACAGTTCTGGGCTGCCTAAACAGAGGGATAGAATCAAGATCACGTGAAGTGTTAATACCACTTTATAATGCCTTGGTAAGGCCACACTTGGAATATTGCATTCAGTTTTGGTTGCCACGATGTAAAAAAGATGTTGAGACTCTAGAAAGAGTGCAGAGAAGAGCAACAAAGATGATTAGGGGACTGGAGGCTAAAACCTATGAAGAACGGTTGCAGGAACTCGGTATGCCTAGTTTAATGAAAAGAAGGACTAGAGGAGATATAGCAGTGTTCCAATATCTCAGGGGTTGCCACAAAGAAGATGGAGTCAAACTATTCTCCAAAGCACCTGAGGGTAGAACAAGAAGCAATGGGTGGAAACTAATCAAGGAGAGAAGCAACTTAGAACTGAGGAGAAATTTCCTGACAGTTAGAACAATTAATCAGTGGAACAACTTGCCTGCAGAAGTTGTGAATGCTCCAACACTGGAAAATTTTAAGCAAATGTTGGATAACCATTTGTCTGAAATGGTGTAGGGTTTCCTGCCTGGGCAGGGGGTTGGACTAGAAGACCTCCAAGGTCCCTTCCAACTCTATTATTATTATTATTATAAGGCATATGCACAAGAATAAAATTTGTTCCTTTAAAAAACAGATTTTTTTTCTGATTTTTTTATTTCCATGGACTATTATGGCTCTCCTCCTTCAGGGTGAATTCCTTAAAATTCTTGGTCTTTTTTTTCTGCCGCTCAGATTTGGGTTTTGTGGCAAGCTAGCTCATCTGGATAATCCATTCCTCTCCTCCATCCCATTCCTTCTGAAACCTGAAGGAAATTTTCTGAGGAGAAAATAAAGAAACCCATTATGATGGCTGCATTATGACACCTATATGAGAAAGCAAAATTGATCACTTCGGAGCAACTGTTTCACATGGCTTTTAAGAACATTGCCCAATAAAATATGTTGAAGCAATGTACGCTTTTAGCATGCTGAGCAGCATCCAGCATTGTTCCCAGAGGATGTCTTAATGAAATGCAGATGGCTTGGCATTTCATTGGATGTCAGCCTTCTAGAGCATCAGTCATGACTGACAGCTGATCAGGAAACGTGCCCAAAATGCTTTGGATTGGTAGCTTGTCAAGGGCTTCTGTGCATATGATTTATACCCTGGCTATAAGTGATGGTGGGAAGACAATACTTACAGTATGCCACATCTTTCAGTCCAGAGGAAAATGACCTACTTATTTGTCACAGCACCAACTGCAGTTTTCCAGCTTACTCACCAATTGACAAAACCAGTTCAAATTGATGAAACGCTCTTCATGTTAATGCAGTTCAAATGGACAAACACTGCATGTAAAATAACAATGAATTTAAGAACCCCTTAATGTTAGGTGCTCAGTCTTCCTGTGGTTGCTAGACTATGTTTTTGAGATAGGCACCACTTGATCTGTACTCTGGCAAAGTCCATTTTGGTATTTCAACATTCCATACACCTCCATCCATCAAGATGTATGCATGCCAGCAGATACACATGCACAGAGCATCCGTGATGACACCTGGACAGGTGGGCAGAGCCTCCCACAGCCACCACTACCGAACCAGGTAGAACTGGTAGAATCCCACCACTGCTTAGATGGTGCAGCAAATCTAATAGACAGGCTTATTGCACCCTGATCTTGCCTCTAACGTAGCCCAAGAATGCCTTGGCAAGGAGAGTCAAACAAACTTTAGGAGAGAGAAAGGAAAATGTATCTAAAAAACAATAGATTTGGGATCTCACCTACTTTGGACGCTAGTTACTCCCACATCTTGCATATGCCTGCCCCCAAAATATTTCCATAATTGAGGTGAGGGGAGAGATTGATGCACTCTAATTTATTTAATTTGTTATTCAACTGATCACATATACATTGACATGTTTCATAAGATGTCCTCACTCAATGCATTATGGTGTTGTATGCTGGCTTGACAGTCGCGGATAGAAAAACATTACAGAGGGTGGTGAGCACAGCACAAAACATTGTGGGCTGTCCCCTGATACCATTAGACAATAGCACTAGGGCTTGCTGCCTTAGAAGAGTGAGGAAAATCCTCAGGGATGACTCATACCCTGGTCAGCACTTCTTTATTCTCCTTCCATCAGGAAGGAGATATAGAAGCATAGGCAGCTGCACAAATAGGCTGAAGAACAGTTTTTATCCATGGGCTGTCAGATTCCTGAATGAAAAATAACTACAACAACACAGTATGACTGACTTGCGGGGCCAGCACAATGTGCAATAAGTTCACATGGTGCAATAGGATCGGGTGATTGTTAGCAGGATTCACTGGGATAGGGATTTTCTTTTGTCCTTCACTTTGAGTTGTATTGGGTTGTGGAGGTGCAGGAAGGAAGGCTGTGCCAATCTCATAGTACACATGTTGTACTATGACAATAAAGGTTTGAATTGAATTGAATTGAATTTGAATTGAATTGAATTGAAGATACTTAGAGGTATTCTGAACTGGTAAGTAAATATAGTAAAGTAAGTAAATATTGTGGGGTACTAAATGATATAATAAGGCTAAGGAAAATGAAATGAAAAGCACAGATCTTGTGATTTACATTATAATTAGCATATAATTAAGCAGAGTGATTATTCACAAAGCCAAGCTGAAGATAATACAAACATACTACCACTGATAAACTAGCAACAACACTAGTGTGACAAAAATCCATTATCTATTGAACTTCTTTATAAAATGTAATTTATCAGTTTCACACCCCATAGAAGTTCCTTGGTTCAAATATGGCCTTTTAAAGATAAGCGTAGAGCATTGGATGGTTGGAAAGATTTCCCACTGATTTCTGTATAATGCCTTTTCTAGTAGCAAATTTGTGCCATACCCAAATGTATCATTTACATGAGTTTGAGATGAATTTCAGAATGTCCATTAGTTAGGGTGAATAGCCTCATTGCCTGAAGCATGAGTCAGCAAAAACTGATGTAAAATAAAATTCAAAATGGATTTAAAACATTGCCAGTTGACAGTTTTCATCATTTTATTCTTTCTAACCCATTTTATTTTTCTAACTCAAAAACTGAAGGGACCTCCCAGGGGAGGGAGAGAGGGCTAGTGGCATTGACTAACCACACTGTGCTTTGTCTCTTGAAGGGGCGTTCCTGCTGTTGAGAGAGAGGTAGCCTGTCAAGCCTGAATTTTACTTGGGTAAGGGATATCCTGGGGTGTTCTAACCTTAATTCAGTTTGACACAGTTTTGAGCTGGAGGAGGATGGCGTCTTCAGTCACCTTGGCATAACTAGCCGATGAGTCATGCACATTCCAATGGCTCACTGACAGGAGGAGGAGGAGAGAAGTCGCCAAGCAACCAGCTCTCATCTTGGTTGGACGATGTTGAAACTTATATTGAGGTGAAAAGCCTGGGAATTTTAGTGCTGGCTTTTCACCAGTAGTGATGAGATGGTGTATCTAAATAAATTTGTTCTTTGAGGAAAAGCAATGCCTTGGAGATTGATTTGTAATGGGTGCATTACTTGGAGCCTGACAAATTACATAAAAGAGTTAGGGAATTTAATAATTTATATCTATCTACTCATCCTCCCCAAACTACACAAAATAGGATTGAATTTGGTGCCAGGAAAAGAAATATTATGTTAAAAATGAGCCATATTAGGCTGGAGTCTGTGGAGAAGAGCAATTCAGGGAGAAATAGATCTAATATGTCCAGTGGAAGAGATAACAGGGCAGTGCATTGAAGATTTTAATGGAGAAAATCTCTGTGATCATTAGGAGTCGAAAATGATTTGGTGATACATAAGTTGAAGTATTGTTAATTTCTTCATTTTAAGTCCCCTTCCCTTTTCCTTCCTGGTCACATGATTTACAGACAGAGGTGGGTTTCAGCAGGTTCTGACCAGTTCTGGGTAGCGGAAATTTTGAGTAGTTATGAGAACTGGTAGTAAAAATTCTCAATGGCCCCGCCCACATCTATTCTCTGCCTCCCGAGTTCCAGCTGATCGGGAGAAAATGGGGATTTTGCAGTAACCTTCCCCTGGAGTGGGGAGGGAATGGAGATTTTACAGTATCCTTCCCCTGGAGTGGGGTGGGAATGGAGATTTTACAGTAACCTTCCCCTGCCATGCCCACCAAGCCAGGCCCACAGAACTGGTGGTAAAAAAATTTGAAAGCCACCACTGCCTACAGAACAGTGTATGCAGCTCATTTCCTGTTCCCAGTGCATACGCTTGTAGGATGTTAGCACCCACTCCTCTCCTAGAAGAATGAAATATTCTAGGAAATATTAAAAAGGCAGAATATTATACCTCCCTGGATGAGAAAAGGAGAAACATGTTTTTAGGCAGGAAGCAGACTCCCTCTTAATAGCCCCCACCCTCTTCAATAGCCCACAGCAGATGTCAGCAGTTAAGAGATAAAGAGATAGCTACCCTGTTTCCCCCCAAATAAGACAGCCCTGATAATAAAAAGGAAGGACTAGGGGAGACATGATAGCAGTGTTCCAATATCTCAGGGGTTGCCACAAAAAAGAGGGAGTCAAGCTATTCTCCAAAGCACCTGAGGGTAGAACAAGAAGCAATGGGTGGAAACTAATCAAGGAGAGAAGCAACTTAGAACTGAGGAGAAATTTCCTGACAGTTAGAACAATCAATAAGTGGAACAACTTGACTGCAGAAGTTGTGAATGCTCCAACACTGGAAATTTTTAAGAAGATATTGGATAACCATTTGTCGGAAGTGGCGTAGGGTTTCCTGCCTGGGCAGGGGGTTGGACTAGAAGACCTCCAAGGTCCCTTCCAACTTTGTTGTTGTTGTTGTTGTTGTTATTGTTGTTGTTGCCAATCGGGCTTTTGAGTGCATGGCAATAAGGCCAAGCACTTATTTCAGGGTTCAAAAAAATATAAGACAGAATCTTATTTTCAGGGAAACATGGTAGGTCTATTCATAAGCAAATGCCCTCACCCAAGATCCAACAAAGGTAGGATTAGCCCTCTACCCATCTAGCAACCGAATTCACCACCTGGCACCTAGGGAAATTGCATCACCCAGCAAGATTCAAACAAACTTAACAAACAAACAACCTAAAAAGCTAGCTATGACTTCTGACAGCAACCAATCAGGATACTCTTCCTGTGCCCCAGGAAGTTCAAAGCCAGAGAGGGTATAAAACCCAGGAACTTTCAGCATCTCTCCCCATTTTTTGCCCAAGATCTCCATGGCATATGATCCTGTTCATCAATAAACCTTCTTTCCAAGCAACTTCCATGAATCCAGTGTCTTTTTCCCCACTTGGAACTGAACCCAGAAGAATATTTCTTCCAACACACTCACAAATACCTGGACACAACGAGAAAGAAGACAGAAACACCCACAGGTTCAATATGTTACTATGTACACAGAAGAAAAAAAGTTGCTTTCTAAGGTATGATTTCTGGTGGTAAAGGATTTAGAAAGCTTTTCCATCTTTTTTCTAATGACCCATTTACAAGGGTGGAAACAATATGTTACCCCAATGCTATGTCTGGCTGATTGGAGCTCCAACAGTTGCAATTGAATGATATAAAATTTTAACTGCTGATGAAAAGGCAAGAAAAAGAAGATAAAAGAGTATCGGAAATTAAAGCAGGCTGCTCTGTTTACATCCTATTATGGAAAATATGCTACAGTGTGATGGGAAACAAAGTTTCATAAAAAATAAATCAGAAAGACTGCATGAGTGATTTGGCTAATAATTTAACAATAAATTATTTTAAGGCTCCTCAGTGGGATCCTGATTCTGGCAGGGAACATGTCATTCTGAATAAAGTAAGATCAAAGTCATTTAAATTATGGAAGTTTGCACAGATTAAACTCTAATAAAATCCTGTTCATAATTCAGAACTGTCAGATTTGGGATCATGTTCCATATGAATCCACTGAGTTTATGCAGCATTTCGACATATAGACAAAAGAATGTATAAATAACTAATAAGGATACAATAGTCTTTGGGGTTCTAAAAATATATCCATGGTATGAAGTAGATAGATATATGCATTCCTTGCCATAGATCTACGAGTCAGAACTATAAAACTCTAATAAAACTGATTTACATTAAGGAAGACGTAAGAAAGTCATTTCCAAAGCCTAATTAAAAATGAAATCCAGCAATACAAGATAACTTGCCAGCTTAGATAGGCTTTTTGAACAGCAAAATATTTTGTAGCACCTTAAACACTATTTTTTTCATTATAATTATGTCATCAGTGTTCCCATACTTGAAGCCATGGCATAAGATGTCTCAAATGCAATCCTGAGGGGCTTCTTGGTGTCTATATAGAGATAAACAGTATGTGTGTTACACTGCATGCCTGGGTGAGATAATAGTTGGAGTTAAATGACAGTGGAATGTAAAAAGCTCAATGTGACAATTCAACAAAGCATCAGTAATTAACGCTGCATGGGAAAAGTGATTAATTTGTGATGGCACAGTTATTTTAGCATTGCAGAGTTAATTAATACTTTAGTGATACACACACACAAAACCCAAAACAAAAGACCAAATCACAATGCCCATATTCTGATCTAAAATAAGGGGATTGTTTTTGTTAAGTTACAATACACTATTTTCATTAAAGTTCCCACTCAAAGTTCTTTTTTCAGCAATGGCCAACTTATGATCCACAACAGAATAAGCTGATAGGGTAACTGAGAATCTGAAGTCCTGAAGGACCAGAATAGGGACAGATCATGATGGAGAAAATCTACGTGGTCACTAAGAATTAATACCAAGTTAATAGCACATAATCAATAACTGAGGATCATAATCCATGATGTATCTAATGTTTGGGAAGGCAGCTTTCATGACATTCCTCAGCACTGTATTTATTTTCCTAGAGCAGTTCAAGATGGTGCTATGAAAAATTGGCAGCAAAATAGCTGACTGTGGATTCAGAAGCAAAATTAATAGTGAGAATGAAAGGACAACATTTCCATTCCCATTCTGAACTTCACGCAAACTCCAATAACAATTATCCTCAAGCTCGAACTAATGAGTTTCCTGCCTTGCTAACCAGAATCCCTGTAGAAAAACCTGGCTTAATTCTGCATTGCTGCCAACTCTCTCATAAAAGTAGCCATTGCAGTTCTCTTAATAGCACATTCACATCTGCTATAGAATTCTGCCGTGTGTGTGTGAGAACTGGGATAATAAGCAGAGATAAAGAGATTCTGAATAATTGTACCAAATCCTAGAGCCCAAGAATCATTATAACTGGAATATAGGATTGCACATACAGTATAGAAACTTCTTACCACAGCTTTGTATGAAAAACTTGGAATGAAATATTTTATTTATTTATCAAACTTGTATGATGCCCATCTCACCAAAGACAACTCTAGTAATTAACAGTATTAATTAAACATAAAAGATTTACATCAATTAATCTAAGGAAATAATCGAAAGTGCAACCCTATGATCTTTAGAAGGGATCTGCTAGATTGACAGAAGCTGGGACAAGTAACAGGAGCTCACCCCGTTACGCGGCACTAGGGATTCGAACTGCTGAACTGCCAACCTTTTGATCAACAAGATCAGCGTCTTAGCCACTAAACCACCACGTCTCTCTGTGTGTGTGTGTGTGTGTATGTGTGTGTGTGTGTGTGTGTGTATAAGCTGCTCAAAAAAATAAAGGGAACACAAAAATAAGACATCCTAGATCTGAATGAATGAAATATTCTTATTAAATACTTTGTTCATTACACAGTTGAATGTGCTAACAACACAATCACACAAAAATTATCAATGGAAATCAAATTGAGCAACCCATGGTGGTCTGGATTTGGAGTTACACTCAAAATTAAAGTGGAAAACAATACTACAGGCTGATCCAACATTGATGTAATGTCCTTAAAACAAGTCAAAATGAGGCTCAGTAGTGCGTGTGGCCTCCACATGCCTGTATGACCTCCCTACAACACCTGGGCATGCTCCTGATGAGGTGGCGGATGGTCTCCTGAAGGATCTCCTCCCACACCTGGACTAAAGCATCCCCCAACTCTTGGATAGTCTGTGGTGCAAGGTGGCGTTTGGTAGATGGAGCGAGACATGATGTCCCAGATGTGCTCAATTAGATTCAGGTCAGGGGAACAGGCGGGCCAGTCCATAGCATCAATGCCTTCATCTTGCAGGAACTGCTGACACACTCCAGCCACATGAGGTCTAGCATTGTCTTGCATTAGGAGGAACCCAGGGCCAACCGCATCAGCATATGGTCTCACAAGGGGTCAGGGATCTCATCCCGGTACCTAATGGCAGTCAGGCTACCTCTGGCGAGCACATGGAGGGCTGTGCGGCCCCCTAAAGAAATGCCACCCCACACCATTACTGACCCACTGCCAAACCGGTCATGCTGGAGGATGTTGCAGGCAGCAGAATGTTCTCCACGGCGCCTCCAGACCCTGTCAGGTCTGTCACATGTGCTCAGTGTGAACCTGCTTTCATCTGTGAAGAGCACAGGGCGCCAGTGGCGAAGTTGCCAATCTTGGTGTTCTCTGGCAAATGCCAAACGTCCTGCATGGTGTTGGGCTGTAAACACAACCTCCATCTGTGGATATCAGGCCCTCATACCACCCTCATGGAGTCTGTTTCTGACCATTTGAGCAGCCACATGCACATTTGTGGCCCGCTGGAGATTATTTTCCAGGGCTCTGGCAGTGCTCCTCCTGTCCCTCCTTGCATAAAGGCGGAGGTAGCAGTCCTGCTGCTGGGTTGTTGCCCTCCTATGGCCTCATCCACATCTCCTGATGTACTGGCCTGTCTCCTGGTAGCGCCTCCATGCTCTGGACACTACGCTGACAGACACAGCAAACCTTCTTGCCACAGCTCGCATTGATGTGCCATCCTGGATGAGCTGCACTACCTGAGCCATTTGTGTGGGTTGTAGACTCCGTCTCATGCTACCACTAGAGTAACAGCAACGCCAGCATTCTAAAGTGACCAAACCATCAGCCAGAAAGCATAGGAACTGAGAAGTGGTCTGTGGTCACCACCTGCAGAACCACTCTTTTATTGGGGATGTCTGGCCAACTTCCTATGCTTTGCACCTGTTGTCTATTCCATGTGCACAACAGCATGTGGAATTGAATGTCAATCAGTGTTGCTACCTAAGTGGACAGTTTGATTTCACAGATGTGTGATTGACTTGGAATTACATTGTGTTGTTTAAGTGTGTCCTTGTTTCTTCACCAGAAATGCTGCAGCTTCAGAAACCGGACATGCCAGAAACTTGTAGGCAAAGATTTGAATCCAAGTTAATGATAACAATGAGGTTTCTGTGTGTCAATATTGATAAGATAGTAGATGGAATATCACAGCATGTTCCATCCTTTTTTTTATTTTTGTCAAAGTGCATACATCAAAAGGTGCAAGCCTTCTTCACAGTGCTCCAATACATTATTTTATTAATTTTGACCCACAGCTGTCCAGTTCATTGAAGAACTGTAGTACATCAGGCACAAAGCTAGTAGATCAACATCTGTTGTGACCTAGGCTCCCGGACTCGGACTCCTGGAGGAGGAGGATTCAGCGAATGAGGAGGAGGAGCTGGCAAAGCCTGCTTCCCCTGAGTCCTCTTCCTCCCTGGCACCGACTCAGGAGGAGGAGGAGGGGCTGGCAAGGCCTGATTCCCCCCCGGCCTTCTTCTGATTTGGCAATGCCCCAAGACCAATCTTGGTTCGATGCGAGACTGCGCAGACGTGACCAGTGTGTGCAGCAGAGGAAGCTTTGGGGCAGGCCCAGGGAATGATGAGTCACGGAGCGACACCCACAGGGGATAAAAGCAGGAGGAGGAGCTTCTTGGCTTTTTGTGTTGGACAAAGCTGCGAATTTGCGTGGGCAATTCTGTTTCATGGATGAAAGAATCTATTTGTGAGTGACTCTTGCTTTATCTGTAATTTTCTAGTTATCTCGATAACAGACCGTTTCAGAGATTTTCGCAGGCGCGTGGGGAGACGTGGCCAGAACATTTCTGTGCCAAAAGGAATCCAGCCAAGTGTAAATAAACTGTTGGCAGAAGGCCTTTTATTGACTTTGGGAGTGTTGGGGGTGGGGAACAGAACAACATCTATCTGTTGTGACGAAGGCCCAAGTAGTGATTTCTAAACACAATTCAGTCCTCAACAAACTTATTTTATTAAAACAGCTGAGAATTAATTTATTCTCAGCTTCGTCCAAAACAAAAGTCCTAATAACCAGTCCATGGGCCTTATCACCAACCTTTGATGTCTTTGGCAACCTGCCAAAGGCTTTTCTTGGCAAAACCCCCACAAAGTTCAAGAGACACTGACAAGAAGGGTGGAAATCAATGTTGCTCCCAATGTTTAAGCCTTATGGGAATGGTCAATCACCTTCTGGCCTTACTTCCGAGTCATCCTTTTTTCTTCAGCTGCTCTTGCCTTCTGGCAGCTCTTTGCATGCGTGTACTAGGAACAGGCTCCTCCTGTTCCTCTGCCTCTCTGCTGTCCGCCTCTGGGGGCTCCGGAGTCTGCGCATCACTCCCAGATGGCCCTGGTCCCATCTCTGCCTCCGATGCAGAGCCCTCACCCGGGCCTTCGCCTGACTCCACGACTGGCCCATTGTCCTTTCCAGCCTCCTCACTGTCCGACTCCGCTGCCAGGTCTGCAGGCTGCTGGAGGACCACATCACTATCTACTATGATCCGTAGAGAAAAAAAACTTGTATAAAATTGTCCACCAAGGACAGAAGAATAAAAATCATTATTTTGCCTCTGATTTTCATTCTGCAGATACTGGCTTCAGTTGCTATGATTCCTTACTCAAGTCCCCCCTGAGATCACCCTCTCCATGCTGAATTCTTAATAATTATGTTATTTTCCAAAAATAGATCTTTATCAAAGCAATTTTGTTAACCTGGTTTAATGAGGATTTGATTTCACAATCCAGCAGCGAAGCTTTAAACTTCTGCTCCTTGATTAATATGAAAAGTCAGTAATTCTCAATAGCTGAAGAGCAGTACTACTGAATAGCTGCCCAAGGTAGATTTCTTTGCCACATGGGCAATGCTTGTGGTGATCTATGATTTGAGCTATGAAAGTCACATAGCATGCTCTCGGAAGCCAGGATTAACACACTGCATTTTCCATTCTGTGATGCAGATACAACATATAACCACCATGGGCATAAGTAGGTAATTGGTTTGGTATCATTAAGGATAATTTCTATGGAACAATAAACAAGTTCCTGCTAAACCAAGGGGCATCTGCGGCTCTGCCAAGCTTTTGTTAAAACTCTTGGAGCTTTTTAATCACAGCTATGCAATTGCTATCATTTCCTTTTACTGCAAACCAATGTGCTTTTTTTTAAAAAAATGCAATGAATTCCCTTAATTATTGGTAATTATTGTCTTAATCTCTGTTCTAACAGTTGAGTAAAATGAATGTGAAAGTAGGCTCATAATTAAAAAGGTCCCCCCAAGTGCAAGCCGAAGAAATCTCCAATGCAATTTGTGCAGTTCACAAAGCAATGTCAACCAAACTGGTGGTACATTTCCATACTGATTTGCTTGCTATCTGTGACATTCAACAAGATTAATATGTTTTGAAAGTATCAAATTAAAGGGAAAAACACGTGGATGGTGAAAAACCGGTGGGTGAAATAGTATCTGCAATTTTTTATTTTTTGCTGCCTGTTTTATTACCAACCATGACAATATCCATAACTGATGTCCGCTCATATTAATTGCTGGCTGTCTGCCAGTCCTTCAGTAATTAGTAGCATCATCTGCTTCCTGACTTTAAAAAGTGATGGAATTTTAAAAATGCATTGTAAATAATTAGCAATGTGAAGCTTATAAATGAACTCTTTTGTAAATTTAACACATGACTTTGAAATTAAAGAAAACAAAGGTACAGTTTAAATCTTTCAGAGGTACTGCTCAGACCTTATTTCACATTTGCCATGGCCATTCCTGCACTACAACTCCTCTTATCCAACTTATCTCTCTTCTGGTGGACTCCTATTATTGTCTATGCCAACTGGAATTCCGAGATTTATAATGTAATATACCTGGAAGGCACCAGAGATAAGAAGGCTGGCTTGCAAGTACAACATTGGCATGGAGAATGTTGTCGTTGCAGAGGTCAACAAAACCATGGGTGCATCGGATGGAGTGATGGTTAATGTACAGGGATTATTGAAGATGTATAAATATAATTAATGTAGGGTCGGGTCTGCCCAGTTACCATTTTAGAACGGTGGGGAGGGAGAAAAGAGGAGAGAGTAGGAGGTAGGAAAGAGGAGAAGAGGAAGGAAGAGGGGTAGAAGAGGAGAAGGAAGGTGTAGGGTGGAGGGAGGAGAGGATGTAGATAAGAGAAGGAGAGGAAGATCTGGAAAGTAGAAGAAGGTAGAAGAGGGAAGAATGTTAAAAAGGGGGGTGGTGACTGGGCAAGCCCGACTAATTGTATATAACTTTACATTGGATGAGCTGTTTGATATGATTGTAAAAATAAAACTTTTTTATGAAAAAAAAACAAAAAAAACCATGGGTGCATTTAAGCACTTCACTGGCCTCTTTCCTAGAGCTGTCATCCAGATGACTTGGAGTCATCACTTAATTTCCCACAATGTCAAGAAATATGTGCAGCACAATATGACCAGAGACCATTGATATAAGATGGGGTCAACCACTTTAGTGAATACTCCAAGTTTGGTCCCTTGCAATAGGAGGACTGCTCCTAAAATCCTGGTATTGATCACAGTTTTAAATAAAGAGAAACCCTTGGTTTCTCCTTCCCTTATTTTATTTTCTTATCTCTGTCCTTGATTCTCCCTGCAACCTCCCCTCCAAATAACAGAGGTGTGCAGAAATGCCAGTGGAGGGAAAACCACAGAACTTTCTATTTATGAAGAAATGTGGTGGCTCCGTTTTTTTCATGATGCTGCAGAAGATCTCTGCTCTAGCAGCTCAACTTTTAGCACTATGTGGCAAGGTGAGCTCCTGGCACTCACCTCAGCTTCTACTCACTTAGCAGTTTGAAAGCATGTTATATACAAGTAGATAAATAGGTACCACTTTGGTGGGGAGAAGAGCTGGTGTTTCATGAAGTTAGAATCCTGCTGGTGTTGGACCTTCCCGGCTGCAACACCCATTTGTGAGGCCGCTTCAGTGGTAGGAGAGGACTCCAGATGACACTGCAGGAAAGCCGCTCAGTTTTCTTTCTGGACCAGAACTAGCTTGTCCCCTGTTGTGTACCACACTATTAACCAGAGCATATAAAACATTTGCTAGACCAATTCTAGAATACAGCTCGCCTGTTTGGAACCCTCACCACATCTCTGACATCAATACAATTGAACGTGTCCAGAAATATTTTACAAGAAGAGTTCTCCATTCCTCTGGAAACAATAGAATACCCTATCCCACCAGACTTGAAATCCTAGGCTTAGAAAACTTGGAACTCCGTCGCCTTCGACAAGACCTAAGCTTAACTCACAGAATCATCTATTGTAATGTCCTTCCGGTTAAAGACTACTTCAACTTTAATTGCAATAATACTAGAGCAACTAATAGATTTAAACTTAATGTCAACCACTTTAATCTAGATTGCAGAAAATATGACTTCTGTAACAGAATCATCAGTGTTTGGAACACTTTACCTGATTCTGTGGTCTCTTCCCATAATCCTAAAAGCTTTAACCAAAAACTTTCTACTATTGACCTCACCCCATTCCTAAGAGGACCATAAGGGGTGTGCATAAGCGCACAAACGTGCCTACCGTTCCTGTCCTATTGTTTTTCTTTTCTTCTTTCTATATATATGCTTATACCTCCTTATATTTACCCATATATGTTTATATACTATATAATCTTTTGTATGATTCCTACATATATTGTTGTGACAAAATAAATAAATAAATAAAATAAATAAATAAATCTTGGAAAGTGCATGAGTGTGAACAAAACAGGTCTTAGGCAACCACTGTATTAGAATAGAATAGAATTTTTATTGGCCAAGTGTGATTGGACACATAAGGAATTTGTCTTGGTGCATATGCTCTCAGTGTACATAAAAGAAAAGATACGTTCATCAAGGTACAACATTTACAACACAATTGATGATCAATATATCAATATAAATCATAAGGATTGCCAGCAACAAGTTATAGTCATACAGTCATAAGTGGAAAGAGATTGGTGATGGGAACTATGAAACGATTAATAGTAGTGCAGATTCAGTAAATAGTCTGACAGTGTTGAGGGAATTATTTGTTTAGCAGAGTGATGGCCTTCGGGAAAAAACTGTTCTTGTGTCTAGTTGTTCTGGTGTGCAGTGCTCTATAGCGTCGTTTTGAGGGTAGGAGTTGAAACAGTTTATGTCCAGGATGCGAGGGATCTGCAAATATTTTCACGGCCCTCTTCTTGATTCGTGCAGTATACAGGTCCTCAATGGAAGGCAAGTTGGTAGCAATTATTTTTTCTGCAGTTCTAATTATCCTCTGAAGTCTGTGTTTTTCTTGTTGGGTTGCAGAACCGAACCAGACAGTTATAGAGGTGCAAATGACAGGCTCAATAATTCCTCTGTAGAATTGGATCAGCAGCTCCTTGGGCAGTTTGAGCTTACTGAGTTGGCACAGAAAGAATATTCTTTGTTGTCCTTTTTTAATGATGTTTTTGATGTTAGCTGTCCATTTGAGATCTTGCGATATGATAGAACCCAGAAATTTGAAGGTTTCTACTGTTGATACTGTGTTGTTAAGTATTGTGAGAGGTGGAAGTATGGAAGGGTTTTTCCTAAAGTCTACCACCATTTCTACGGTTTTGAGTGTGTTCAGTTCCAGATTGTTTTGGTTGCACCACAAGGCTAGTCGTTCGACCTCTCATCTATATGCGGATTCGTCATTGTCTCGAATGAGACCAATCACTGTTGTGTCATCTGCGAACTTCAGTAGCTTAACAAATGGATCATTGGAGATGCAGTCATTGGTATACAGAGAGAAGAGAAGTGGGGAGAGCACACAGCCTTGGGGGGCCCCTGTGCTAATTGTAATGTTATTTAATGGTTAGCCCTCTTTTGAAGGAAGTAGTTACTACGAAAACACATTTTCTTTTTCCCTCTCCCACCACCTAACATGCTTTATGATGCTTTCACTTGTTTTGTTTCCTCCAAATCTTCAAACCAGGGTTGCCGATTTTTTTTATTTATTTATTTTTGGTTACCTCTACAGTCCATAAATTGCCCATCCTTGATCCAATTCAACTTGCTGTTTGATAAATTCTGAAAATCGATGGAAACAGAATTCAGCAGCTAGGAAGGCCCACATGTTTTCCATTGCTCCAACAGGAAGCTTTGTTACATAGACTGAAGTAATACCTAGAGGGGAATGAAAACAGATTTCAGATCTTGGTTTAGCTTCCGTTGTATTTCATTGATTGTGCCATCTAGCTGATGTTGACTTTTAGGAATCACATAGATTTCTATCTGTGACAATCTGTCTCCAACCTAGGTTCTCAGGTCCACCAATGGTGCACTGATCACCATTGTAACTATGTCCATCCAACTTGCTGCTGGTCATCATCTTCTTTTTCCTTCTCTCTTTCCCACCATTAAAGCCTTCTCAAAAGAATAGGTCTTTGCTTAATGAATCTGAAGTGTGTTTTGAGCCTGGGCATTTGTGCCTCAAGTAGGAACTCTGAACTGATCTATTGCATTTACAAATAAACTAGTCAAATAGACTCTACGTATTACTTTGTATACGCCAAGGGTTCCTAAACCCTTTGCAGTCAGACTTCCCTTTGGTGTAAACATGATGTATACACACACACACACACACACACACATCCTAAAAATCCAAACACCAAAATGAACACAAATAGACAATGAAAACAATATAATAAGACTTTTGGGAAAGATAGATTAAGCTTGTAAATTAACCCCATGAAATACAGTGGAACTTCTGAACAGATCTGTAAAGGAATATCAAAAAAGATGCTTGAAACATTGAACATTAACCTGAAAGTAATGATACAAAAATTCTATAAGATAAAATCTATGTTTTCACCATCTCCAAAATTATAAATACATAAAAGGACATCAGATTTTGCTTAATTTAGTTCTAATCCTGGGATTTGGCACAGGCCAATATTTCTTTTTCGCTTTCTCAAACATTGTCAGCACTGCATAAAGCTTGTGCCAGGAAGATGATTGATCTATTTTGATCTGGCAGGATGAGCAGGAAACCATAACTCTACTGGGATTGTACTTAATTTGTGTGGTATGCAGGAACGGCAAGTCTATGTGCTTGCCCACACAGAGAAAATGTAGATTGAAATGGTGTCTAATACACTCAACCCTATTATTTTCAGGGTTGCTACTCATGTTACCAGGTTACTGTTATACTGAGGAAGCCTTTAGAGTAAAGTCAAACTAAGGCTAAGGATATGTAATAGACATCTGCTCACAGCAGCCGTCTGTTCCCTTCCTCCTCTGCTTCTTAAGAGAAGAGAGCTACCCTGTTTCCCCGAAAATAAGACCCAACCAGAAAGTAAGCCCTAGCACCATGATGGCAAACCTGTGGCACAAGTGCCACAGGTGGCATGTGGAGCCATATCGGTGGGCACACAATCTCAGCTCCGGCGCAACTGGGCCCACCGGAAGTAGGGAAACAGACTGTTTCCTGCCTCTGCAGGGCCTGGGTGGGTTGGGGAAGGCCAATTTTCACCCTCCCCAGGCTCCTAGGGAGGCTCTGGAGCCTGGGGAGAGCAAAAAACAGGCCTGCAGGCCCACCATGCCATCACATGCCAAAAGCGGGGGGAGGGGGGCATCGCGCGTGAATTCATGGGGCGCATAGAATTATGGGTGTGGGCATGCACCCCTCCCCATGCTTTTGGCACGTTATGACGAAAAGGTTAGCCACCACAGCCCTAACATGATTTTTCAGGATGCTTTTTGGGGTATAAGCCGTATAAGGCGTTTAGTACTTTATTTTCCCCCAAAATAAGACCTAACTGGAAAATAAGCCATGGAGCAAAAATTAATATAAGACCCTATAAACTATAAATAGAACTTTGAAAGATGCTTGCTTCGGAGTTTTTACTTGGAGTTGGGGGGTGTAGCAGTAAAAATGCTACACCCAATTTGCCAGCAAATTTGGAAAACTCAACAATGGCCACACGATTGGAAAAGGTCAGTTTACATTCCAATTCCAAAGAAAGGCAATGCCAAAGACTGTTCAAACTATCGCACCATTGCACTCATTTCACATGCTAGTAAGGTAAGCCTAGTAAGCTAGGCTCCAGCAGTATGTGGATCGAGAACTACCAGAAGTACAGGCAGGATTTTGTAGAGGCAGAGGAACTAGAGATCAAATTGCCAACCTACGCTGGATCATGGAGAAAGCTAGGGAGTTCCACAAAAACATCTACTTCTGCTTCATTGACTACGCTAAAGCCTTTGTGTGGATCACAACAAATTGTGGCAAGTTCTTAAAGAGATGGAAGTACTAGACCATCGTATTTGTCTCTTGAGAAAACCTGTATGTTCTGTTTCCCTCCCCCAATACTCCCAGCAAAGAGTCAGTCAGAGGCCTCCTTTTCTCCTTTTATTTACATAGATACATGTCCTGGCCATGTCTACCCACGGGCCTGCCAAGTTTCTGGAGATAACGAGGAAATTATAGATAAGGCCAGAATTACTCACGAATATATTCTTCCCTCCATTGATACAGTTTGCCTGCCCAAATTCATTGCTTTGTCCAAGACAAAAAACCAGGAAGTCCCGCCTCCTATTTATAATCTCTGCAGATGTCACTGCATGACAATTATGACTTGGCTTTGTCCCAACTCTTCCGCTGCTGCGCACGTCGATCATGTCTTCGTAATCTTGCATCACTCCAAAACTGTTCTTGGGGCGTTGCCAAATCAGAAGAAGGCTCGGGAGAATCAGGCCTTGCCGGCCCCTCCTCCTCCCTTTGAGTGGGTGCCAGGGAGGGAGAGGGCTCAAGAGAAGCAGGGCTTGCCAGGTCTTCTCCCTCACTTTCTGAATCATCCGAGTCCAGGAGTCTGGGTCCAGGAACCTGGGTCACAACACTGTATGCGGGTCAAGAAGCAACAGAGTGAGAACTGGACACGAAAACAGATTGGTTCAAAATTGGGAAAGGAGTCCGGCAAGGCTGTATACTATCACCCTGCCTATTTAACTTATATGCAGAGCACATCATGAGAAAGGTGGGGTAGATGAATCAAAAATTGGAATTAAGATTGCCGGAAGAAATATCAACAACCGCAGATGATTCCACTCTAATGGCAGAAATCGAAGAGGAACTAAAGAATCTCTTGATGTGGGTGAAGGAGAAGAGTGCAAAAGTTGGCTTGAAACTCAACGTTAAGAAAACTAAAATCATGGCATCCGGCCCTTTCAATTCCTGGCAGATAGATGGTGAAGAAATGGAGATAGTGACAGGTTTTATTTTCCTGGGCTCCAAGATCACCGCAGATGGGGACTGCAGCCAAGAAATTAAAAGACGCTTGCTCCTGGGGAGAAAAGCTATGGCAAATCTAGATAGCGTACTAAAAAGCAGAGATATCACCCTGCCAACAAAAGTGCGTATACTCAAGGCTATGGTTTTCCCAGTTGCAATGTATGGCTGTGAAGGTTGGACCATAAGAAAGGCTGAGCGCCAAAGAATTGAGGCCTTTGAACTCTGGTGCTGGAGAAGATTCCTGCGAGTCCCTTGAACAAACAAGTCAGTCCTAGAGGAGATCAATCAACCCTGACTGCTCTTTAGAAGGCCAGATCCTGAAGATGAAACTGAAATATTTTGGCCACCTAATGAGAAGGAAGGACTCACTGGAGAAGAGTCTAATGCTGGGAAAGATTGAGGGCAAAAGAAGAAAGGCACGACAGAGAACGAGGTGGCTGGATGGAGTCACTGAAGCAGCAGGCATGAGTTTAAATGGACTCCAGAGGATGATAGAGGACAGGAAGGCCTGGAGGAACGTTGTCCATGGTGTCGCGATGGGTCGGACATGACTTCACAACTAACAAAGGGGGGTTTTCTGGAATGCTGACACTGGTCTTATTTTGGGCGAAACACGGTATATCTACATTGTTGTTCTTTTCTAATGAAGATCTGGATATTGATCTATAAAGAATAAAATACACCTTGATCTCCTCTTTTTTTTTTTTTTGCTACATGGTTGCCTGATTGAAAGAACAGAAATAAATTGTAGATACAAGCATCAAGGCACGGAATCCTGATTTGAAGTATGAAATAATGACAAAAGCAGAGGTGAATGACCCATAATCAGCAATTTCAATTCCCATGTAATGGCCTCAAGGTACCAATTTGGAAATAATCCAGACAGCGCTTTTTTAAAAGAGGGGCTGGCTCCTCCGTAGTGGGAATAAGCCTTTTCCATCTATATCCCTCTCAGGCCATTATCTTGTACATAATTATTTGGGAATTGAGATGCCAGCATATTCATATTCCAACAAGGTGGTAGAACTGATTTGGACTAATTTTAGTAACTCAACAGTAATAGCCCAAGTTAATTCTTGGATAGTTTATCTAGAAAAATCAAGAACTGCAGAATAGAAGAGGAGAAGGAGAATGTTTATACTGTTTCTAAGAAAACTGCACGGATGCCTCTCTGAAAATTAACAGGAGCTGCATTCAATTTAAAGAAGCTTTTAAAATCCATATTATTAAGAAAATTTCCTTGATTCTACCATGTTGACTTTTGCCAATCTATGAGGGGTACAAATATTCCTGTAGCTCCATTAAACTTGAGAGAGAGGTTTCTTTTGTGCAATGAAGTTGCTGTACTGACTAAAAGGATTAGGATAAGGTAAGCCAGTGATGTGAAAATGTCCTTATTAGATGAATAAGAGGAAAAATAATTAGAAGAATAGAAACCCAGACGATGCCTAGGTAAAAAGAAAAGGGGAAACGGGGGGGGGGGGAGGGAAAAAGTGTGGCTATTATAAAAGTGTACACAAATGATGGAATAGATGTCATTACTAATCAAATAAGAAACTGAAATGAAGAGGGATGTAAACAGAAAATCAGGGCTGCTTGAATACCATTCTAGATTGAATTGAAAAGGGAAACAACAAGAGAGAGGGAAAGGAAGAGTAGAGTGAGAGGAGGGGAGAAGAGAGAAAAGGAGAAAGTGAGATAGAAGAGGGGGAAAGGAGAGGAAGAAAAGGGAGGGGGAAGAGGAGTAGGAAAGAGGGTTAGAAAGGAGGAAGAAGAGAGGAGTGGAGGAAAGGAAGGGGAAGTAGGAAAGGGAAGGAAAGGAGGAACGAAGAATGTAGGAAGACAAAGAGAGACGAACAGGAAAGGTTGTGGGAAAATAAAGGAGGGTAAATGGTAAAAGAGCAGCCCCGAACAACAAAAAATGAAAGTAAAAAGATAAGTCTGAATGGAAAACAATGGGCAAGAGACTACACATTCAAATATGTTTATGAAAAATAAAAATAAAAACTTTATTTAAAAAAAGAAAATGTCCTTATTAATTGGATTATGCACACCTGACTATGTTTTGCAATGCAGATCTTTGTTCTGCATTCAAAGAATGCCTGAAAATTTTTTTTAATGTAAATAAAATGTAGTTGGGGATAAAACAGTAGAGGAAAGCTCCACTCAAATCTGGTAAGACACAGCATATAGCCAGAGGTGGTATTCAGTCGGATCAGACCAGTTTGTCCGAACCGGTAGTGGAAATCACGGGAGCTGGCCCAGCTCTATGCCATCCCATTTATGCACGTTTTTGTGGCCGGGCGCATGCGCGGAATGCACACGCACCAGCAAAGCACATGCACAGAAGGCTGGGTGCATGTGCGGACTGGGCACATGCGAGTGAAGCACACGTGCCAGCACACACACTCACATTTGCACATTTGAGGGAAAGTAAGTGAATACCACCCCTGCATATAGCCCATTTCAGGGCCTCTGCTGTGGCAATACAGCAGCAAAGAAGCTATTTCCTTCTATTCATAAAACACCTTAAAGCTCTCAGCCTGCTGAGCTGCTTAGATGTGAAGGGACTGTATGCTCATTTGCTCTTCTATTACAGAATTCTCAGAAGCTTTCAGTGTTCTTTTTTTTTCAGATAAAATCTCTCATATATGACTGACCTGGATGTCCCTTTTGATGTGCAACAGTCTGGATTGATAGAGGCCTGTGAGAAAAAATTCATAAGAACAAGTTAGAAGTTTTGAGCATGGTTAGCCCTGAGAGAAGAAGACTGCAGGGATATATATAAGAGCACTGATATCTGATGGGCTGTCATGTAGAAGATATGGGGAAATCTTTCAGAGTTGTTACAGAAGGCTCAAATAGAAAAAATGGATTTTGGGTACATGGAAGTAGATGTCAGGTCAATATCAGGAAAAATCCAAACAATAAGAGCTCTTCAACATACCAGCGGTGGGTTTCAGCAGGTTCTGACCAGTTCTGGAGAACTGGTAATGGAAATTCTGAGTAGTTCGGAGAACTGCTAGTAAAAATTCTGACTGGCACCCCCCCACCACCCCCATTCTGTGCCTCCCAAGTCCCAGCTGATCGGGAGGAAGTGGGGATTTTGCAGTAATGTTCCCCTGGATTGGGTGGGAATGGAGATTTTACAGTCTCCTTCCCCTGCCACGCCCAACAATCCACTCCCACAGAACCGGTAGTAAAAAAAATTTGAAACCCACCACAGCAACATACTGTCTTAAGGGGAATTGGACCCTCCTTTGTTGGAGATGTTTAAACAGAAATTGGATTCTTATCTGTTGGAGAAGCTATAATCATGTACTTCTGCACTGTGCAGAAGGTCGGACTCCATGATCTCTTCCAACCCTTGTGTTATAAAGAGTGCTTTTATATAGTTACACCAAACCCAGTTTGAGATAGCTAATGGTGTGGACAGAATGCTGAGTAATAAATCCCACCATACCACAATCTGGATCCTTGCTCAGGGCAATGTTAACACATGGGCCTGATGAGCATAGGGGCCCCATACTAATCTGTGTTTGTTAACCCTTCAATGCACCTTGTATCATATAAATACAGCAACTTATTTATTACTGCATTTTTTATTAATACTAACATGCAACTATATGTTTAATTTTATTTTTAAAATTTACATATATTCCTGTTACATTTTTATTCCTGTGAATAGTTTACATTTTTATTCCTGTGAATAGTTGTCGTAGGGGCCCCAGTATACCCCATAATGCTGTTAAAATGGCCTTGTCCTTGCCCAACTTAGTCAGTACGTTAATAATAATAATAATATCATAAATGCCTCTCTGAGGGAGAGCAGATGCTTCCTTGTTTAAAAGTGGCAATTATTAGAACACTTTTCTAAGATGTCTGCCTTGGAGACCTCAGACAAACTTTCAGTATCACCAATCATGACATCTTCTTGGCTTGCCTGAGAGATTAAGAAGATAGTGACTCTGTTCCTGTCTCTGAGGTAGATTTCAGATGGTGTCATTTGAAAACAGGTGCTTCTGTTATATTATTTATATTATTAGTTATATATCAGGAGTGAAATTCAGCAGGTTCTGACAGGTTCTGGAGAACCAGTAGCAGAAATTTTGAGTAGTTCTGAGAACTGGCAAATATGACCTCTGGCTGGCACCAGAGTGGGGTGGGAATGGAGATTTTACAATATCCTTCCCCCAGAAGTGGGGAGGGAATGGGGATTTTGCAGTATCCTTCCCCTGGAGTGGGGTGGGAATGGAGATTTTGCAGTATTCTTCCCCTGCCACGCCCACCAAGCCTCACCCACAGAACTGGTAGTAAAAAAATTGAATTCCACCACTGTTATATATACTATATGCGATAGGATTTCTTTATCAAGGCTTCATTCTCTCTCGATTATTTTCAATAACTACATAAAGCTACTGGGGGAGATGATCCAGATCAGAAGAATTAGAGCTGGATGTCTGTGACATTTTCAGGAAATGGTGCATCTTCTCAAATTCCTGTCAGAAGTCAGTAACAGGCTGGGTAAGGAATAGCAAATTGAAAGTGAAACCAGAGAAGACAGAAGTGTTCTTTGGAAGGACCCATAAATCTAGAGAAGTAATCAACCTACCTGTCCTAATGAGATTAATCTCCCAAAAGTAGCAGGTATGCAGTTTATGGTGCTAATGCAGTGGTAGTCAACCTGGTCCCTACCGCCCAGTAGTGGGTGTTCCAGCTTTCATGGTGGGTGGTAGGGGCTTTGGCCGATACTGAAGCACTTTCCTTTTTTTTTAATTTAATTGACTTTTTAAAAAAAATTCATAGTATTATTTAAAAACATTTTCAACAGGTTTTCATAAAATTCCCTGTGACAATTTAAATTTCTGAAAATATACTATTTGTATCACCCGTGCATAAGTTTACTTCACATTACGTAAGTGAAACTAAATGGCACTATAGCGCGACTGCAAACAAAAGAGCCTCGTCCCAGAATAGCTTGTGCTTCTCCCCCCACACCACCCAGCTGTAACAGACATGAAGAGCTGGTAGCCACTCGCCCCCCAAACCCAATCCACGATGCGCGAGAGGCATGCGCAGACGACGATACACTTTATAAATCACCATTACTGTGGAACCGGTGGGCGGTTAGAAAATTTTACTACTAACAGAGATACAAAAATGGGCAGTAGGTATAAAAAAGTTGACTACCCCGTGCTAATGGAACCCAGTGCTTTCTTTGGTTTTTCCATTAGTGGTAAAAGCCTTTATCAGCTTTGATTGACATGACAACTGCTTTCCTTTCCGGAAGATAGTATTACATGCTAGTTACCTGTACACTTGACTACAGTGATGTGTTCAGTTGGGCCTGCCTTTGAGTCCAATATAAATTCCAGTTGGTACAAAATTTGGCAATCCCCTGCAAAGGGCCTCTGGTAGCTCAACGGACTAAGTCTGTCTGTTATTAACACAGCTGCTTGCAATTACTGCAAGTTCAAGTCCCACCAGGCCCAAGGTTGACTCAGCCTTCCATCCTTTATAAGGTAGGTAAAATGAGGACCCAGATTGTTGGGGGCAATTAAGTTGACTTTGTATATAATATACAAATGGATGAAGACTATTGCTTAACACATTGTAAGCCGCCCTGAGTCTTCGGAGAAGGGCAGGATATAAATTCAAATTTTTTTAAAAAAAGATTTCACCTGTGATTAAAAACCTGAACTGGGTGCCAATTCATTGTTGGGGGAAAACTCTAAAATGCCACTGGTTATTTAAATATTCCTAAATGGTTTGGGTTCAGATCAGCAGCTGCTACCAGGAGAGGGCAAAATTAACAAGATGGCTAATGGAGCATTGTCATGCAAAGCTCCCACTTTTGAATGTGCATATGATAGAAAGGCGCGTATGATATGCAGGCACGCATACAGAGAACCATCGCTTTCACTGGCCATCTGAGAGAATGCCTCCTTCTGTAAGACCTCCCTGCTCGCCTGTGATTTACTGCAGTTGCTACCAGCTGAATCTTAGATGATTCAGAATAACAGATGGAAGTGACGTTGGAGGTCTCCTAGTCCAGGGGTCTCCAACCTTGGCAACTTTAAGACTTGTGGACTTCAACTCCCAGAATTCCTCTCAGGAAATTTCTCCTTAGTTCAAGGTTGCTTCACTCCTTGATTAGTTTCCATCCATTGCTTCTCATCCTGCCTTCAGATGCTTTGGAGAATAGGTTGACACCAGTGATGAAATGTAAAATTTGTTATTACCGGTTCTGTGGGTGTGACTTGGTGGGGGGAATGTGAATGGGTGGGTGTGGCAAACTTTTTTTTTAACTTTTAAAAGCATTTTTTCTACAACCTCTTCAGTTGAGAAAAAATGCTTTTAAAAGGCTCTGGCAATCCCAGCTGAGTTGCCTGATCACCAGAGGCTTTTTTTTCTTTTAAAGGCACAAAAAATGCTTTTTAAAAAAAAGAAAAGGCTTTGTTTTTTGCCTTTAAAAGAAAAAAAAAGCCTCTGATGATCAGGCAACTCAGCTGGGATCCTCAGAGGAACGTTTTAAAAGCATTTTTTCTACAACCTCTTTGACCAAAGAGGTTGTAGAAAAAATGCTTTTCAAAGCCTCTGACGATCCCAGCTGAGTCACACGATCATCAGAGGCTCTTTTTTTTACTTTTAAAAGCATTTTTTTGGCCAAAGAAAAAATGCTTTTAAAAGAAAAAAAACCTCTGATGATCACGCGGCTCAGCTGGGCATGGGATGGGGGCAGAGATTTTTGCTACCAGTTATCCAAACCACCCGCTGCCATCACTACTGGATTGGGTGATCCGGACTGAACCGGGAGCATTTCACCCCTGGTTGACACCAATATTCCTTTTTTCTTTGTGGCAGTCCCTTAACTTAGATTCATGCTCAGCCTTCTCTGCTGCTGCCCTAGCCTAGCTCTTTGCAAAGTAGCTGTAATGGTCTGCGGAATGATTTTGGGTGACAGAAGGAAGAGCTGCAGCCTAGACAACGATCACGCAAATGGTATTTCAGTCCAGACGAAAAGGAGTGTGGGAAGCTTGTCAGAAGGGCTCTCTCTAGTTTTCTGGAAAGTAAAAGTAAAGAAAGAAAAAAGTGCAAGATTCGGCTACAATAAAGGTATTTATTTGTTTGTTTATTTATTTATTTATTGGATTTGTATACCGCCTTCCTCCCGAAGGACTCAGGGCGGTTAACAGCCATTAAAAAACACATATAATACAAGTTAAAAATCATTTAAAAAACTAATTCAATTTGAGGCCTAAAAAGTTAAAATAAATAAAACAAATAAAACCCCATTAAAAATTATATTTAGGCTAGCCCTGTGCGATGGAATAAAAGAGTCTTCAGCTCGCGGCGGAAGGTCTGGAGGTCGGGGAGTTGACGAAGCCCTGGAGGCAGCTCGTTCCAGAGGGCAGGAGCCCCCACAGAGAAGGCCCTCCCCCTGGGGGTCGCCAGCCGACATTGCTTAACCGACGGCACCCTGAGGAGGCCCTCCCTGTGGGAGCGCACAGGTCAATAGGAGGCTACCGGTGGCAGTAGGCGGTCCCGTAAGTAACCCAGTCCTCTGCCATGGAGCACTTTAAAGGTGGTAACCAACACCTTGAATTGCACCCGAAAGACCACCGGAAGCCAGTGCAACTGCGCAGGAGAGGTGTCACATGGGAGCTACGGGATGCTCCCTCTATCACCCGCGCAGCCGCATTCTGGACCAGTTGGGGCTTCCGGTGCTCTTCAAGGGGAGCCCCATGTAGAGAGCGTTGCAGTAGTCTAGGCGGGATGTAAAGAGGGCATGAGTGACTGTGCAGAGGGAAGCCCGGTCTAGAAAGGGACGCAACTGGCGTATCAGGCGAACCTGATAAAAAGCTCCCCTGGCGACGGCCGTCATATGATTTTCAAACAACAGCCGTGCATCCAGGAGGATGCCCAGATTGCGAACCCTCTCTGTGGGGGCCAACGACTCGCCCCCAACAGTCAGCGATGGAGTCAGCTGGCTGTACCGGGATGCCGGCATCCACAGCCGCTCGGTCTTGGAAGGGTTGAGTTGGAGCCTGTTTCTCCCCATCCAGACCCGTACGGCCTCCAGACACTGGGACATCACTTCAACAGCCTCGTAATGTCTATTATTTAATTTTTAAAGTCATGATTTGTGCTTCTTTGCCTAGACTACTTCAGAAGGCTGGCGGTACCTTTTTCTTTGTGGCAGTCCCTTAACTTAGATTCATGCTCAGCCTTCTCTGCTGCTGCCCTAGCCTAGCTCTTTGCAAAGTAGCTGTAATGGTCTGCGGAATGATTTTGGGTGACAGAAGGAAGAGCTGCAGCCTAGACAACGATCACGCAAATGGTATTTCAGTCCAGACGAAAAGGAGTGTGGGAAGCTTGTCAGAAGGGCTCTCTCTAGTTTTCTGGAAAGTAAAAGTAAAGAAAGAAAAAAGTGCAAGATTCGGCTACAATAAAGGTATTTATTTGTTTATTTATTTATTTATTTATTTATTGGATTTGTATACCGCCTTCCTCCCGAAGGACTCAGGGCGGTTAACAGCCATTAAAAAACACATATAATACAAGTTAAAAATCATTTTAAAAACTAATTCAATTTGAGGCCTAAAAAGTTAAAATAAATAAAACAAATAAAACCCCATTAAAAATTATATTTAGGCTAGCCCTGTGCGATGGAATAAAAGAGTCTTCAGCTCGCGGCGGAAGGTCTGGAGGTCGGGGAGTTGACGAAGCCCTGGAGGCAGCTCGTTCCAGAGGGCAGGAGCCCCCACAGAGAAGGCCCTCCCCCTGGGGGTCGCCAGCCGACATTGCTTAACCGACGGTACCCTGAGGAGGCCCTCCCTGTGGGAGCGCACAGGTCGATAGGAGGCTACCGGTGGCAGTAGGCGGTCCCGTAAGTAACCCAGTCCTCTGCCATGGAGCACTTTAAAGGTGGTAACCAACACCTTGAATTGCACCCGAAAGACCACCGGAAGCCAGTGCAACTGCGCAGGAGAGGTGTCACATGGGAGCTACGGGATGCTCCCTCTATCACCTGCGCAGCCGCATTCTGGACCAGTTGGAGCTTCCGGTGCTCTTCAAGGGGAGCCCCATGTAGAGAGCGTTGCAGTAGTCTAGGCGGGATGTAACGAGGGCATGAGTGACTGTGCAGAGGGAAGCCCGGTCTAGAAAGGGACGCAACTGGCGTATCAGGCGAACCTGATAAAAAGCTCCCCTGGCGACGGCCGTCATATGATTTTCAAACAACAGCCGTGCATCCAGGAGGACGCCCAGATTGCGAACCCTCTCTGTGGGGGCCAACGACTCGCCCCCAACAGTCAGCGATGGAGTCAGCTGGCTGTACCGGGATGCCGGCATCCACAGCCGCTCGGTCTTGGAAGGGTTGAGTTGGAGCCTGTTTCTCCCCATCCAGGCCCGTACGGCCTCCAGACACTGGGACATCACTTCAACAGCCTCGTAATGTCTATTATTTAATTTTTAAAGTCATGATTTGTGCTTCTTTGCCTAGACTACTTCAGAAGGCTGGCGGTACCTTTTTTCTTGCTTCTTTTAATTGCTGTTTATGTTTCGATTTTTATTTATTATAAACCATTGCAAAGAATCTGGTAGTCTGTGGAATCACAAGTTAAATATATGAATACATTAATGGAAGAATTGTTTTTAAAAAATGAGTTTTGCCATTTTTTAAAACATTACACAACGATGATGCAGAAACGGAAAAGATGGATTTATGACTGAATCTGAAATAGATTGATTCTTATCCCAGCTTGAATAAAATGGAAATAAGTAGATTTATACTGTCACTCAATCTCTAATTGCTTGTGGCTGTCTCCTACATACTTACATTTCTTTTTAAAAAAAACTGTATAGCACAGTTCTTAATCTAACACTTAATAGTCTAATAATTTTTTTTATTTAGATGGATACACCATCTAAGATCTGCAGTGTTCATCTTTAAACTTGCTGGAAACATTTGTTGTCTTTTTAACTTTCATTATATTCTTGGTTATTGAAAACAACCTAACGTTGCCTTATCATAATTTTTCTATTATAGATATTTATTGGCTTTACAGGACAATGCATTCCTTACAGTTTCAACTGATTTAAACTCATGGCTTCTTGCTTCTTCAGCTGATAATGTGAAACATTTGGTTCCTCACTTCTTTTTGACATCTTTGTAAATATTTCAGAACTGTCAACATATTTCCCCCTTGCTCATCTGTTCCGGAGACTAAGCATATCAAAGTGCGATTTGTCTTTTAACCCTTTCAACTCTCAGAAAACTCTATCCTATATCCTTTCCAACATGTCAATATTTGTTGTTAAAGCCCAAGTCCCAACAGACATAACAATTGCGGGTTTTTTTTAAAAAAAAAACAATTAAAAACAAATAAGGTGTAGAAGGCAGGATCAAAGATTTCAGCATTTCAAAAGAGAGTGTAGCAGAGCAAGCCATAGATATCTTGATCATAGCCTTGTTGAGAAAGGGCTATATTTCAACAGCCAGCAAGCAAACAAGGTTGCTACTGAAGCCGATTGAACTGTCCTAAAAAAGAAGTGAGTGGCAGAATTAATTGGGAGGTTTTATGATAGCAAAACTTGGAAGGCTTGCACTAATGATCTTCTATATACTGTTGGAAGAAATGTCCATCTGGGTTCAGTTCCAAGTGGGGATAAAGACACTGGAAACAAGGAGACTGCTTGGAAAGATGGTTTAATGGTGGATAGGTTCACATGTTTTGAGTTCCTGAACAGAAAAAGGGGACGAGATACTGAGCACGCCTTGGTTTTATGCTTTCTCTGAGCTTTGAACTTTTTGGGGCACAGGAAGAGTATCCTGATTGGTTGTCAGACTCCCGGGGGTGGGGGTCTTAGGTAGCCTTGCTGGCTGATATAATCTTCCCAGGTGCCATGTGATGAGTTTCTGTTGCTAGATGGGTCCTATTGTGTTGCAGATATGGCCCATTGACAAAGGTGGGGAGAATGAGTTTCTGCCTCTGGCCCATTGACAAAGGTGGGGGGAGGCAGGAAGCTGCTTTGTCCTTAAAACATGTTTTTCCATTTCTCATCCAGGGAAATATAATATTTTGCTCTTTTTAATATTTCCTAAAATATTTCATTCTTCTAGGAGAGGGGTGGGTGCTAACTTCCTACAATACAAAAGGTATAATTTTGCTGCATAAAAAATAACAAATTGTCAAAGTATATTCATAGACTGGAATAGATCAGCCAATGGGAAGGCATGGTAACAGGCTTAGCCAATGAGGCTTATTTGGGAATAGAAACTTAAGGAAGAAGTCTGGGCATGGCTTAGGCAACTGAGTCTGCACAAAAGCTCTAAAACAGAAATTAAACAAATCTGGACTTGCCTCTCTGCTGAACTGAAACAAGTGTCTGTGAACTTGTCTGGTCTGCTGAAATGAAACTAATTGTTCTCTCCTGCCTTGTGTTCTGCCTGTAACTTCTACCACGTTGGAAGAATCAACTATTGGTATTGTAAATACTTCATCTGTTATTATGGGCATGCATAAGAGCACAAACGTGCCTACCGTTCCTGTCCTATTGTTTCCTTTCATTATATCCAATTAATATAATTATTGCATACTTATATATATGCTTATATCTACTCTCTTATATCTTATAATCTTATATCTACTATCTTATATCTTATAATTATATATATATATAATTATGCTTATGCACGGTCACTCATGCCCTCGTCACTTCCCGCCTGGACTACTGCAATGCTCTCTACATGGGGCTCCCCTTGAAGAGCACCCGGAGGCTCCAACTGGTCCAGAATGTGGCTGTGCGGGTAATAGAGGGAGCAATTTGAGGCTCCCATGTAACATTTCTCCTGCGCAAGCGGCACTGGTTGCCGGTGGTCTTCCAGGTGCAATTCAAAGTGCTGGTTACTACCTTTTAAAGCGCTCCATGGCATAGGACCGGGTTATTTATGGGACCGCCTGCTGCCACCGATTGCCTCCCATCGACCAGTGCACTCCCATAGGGAGGGTCTCCTCAGGGTGCCGTCGGTCAGACAATGTCGACTGGTGACCCCCAGGTGACCTTCTCTGTGGGGGCTCCTGCCCTCTGGAACGAGCTGCCTCCAGGGTTACGTCGACTCCCTGACCTCCGGACCTTTCGACGCGAGCTCAAGACATTTTTGTTCCATCACACAGGGCTGGCCTAATAGTTTTAATGGGGCTTTTATTAGAGCTTTATTAGAGTTTTAATTATTAGCCAAATTGAATTAGTTTTTTAATAATGTTTTAATTTTTGTATTCTTGTTTTTACTTTGCTATAAACCGCCCTGAGTCCTTCAGGAGAAGGGCAATATATAAATCAAAATAATAAATAAATAAATAAATAAATATAGTTACTTTCATGCTTATGCTTATATATACTGTTGTGACAAAATAAATAAATATAGTTACTTTCATGCTTATGCTTATATATACTGTTGTGACAAAATAAATAAATATAGTTACTTTCATGCTTATGCTTATATATACTGTTGTGACAAAATAAATAAAATGTATATAAAGAAGTTAATGAATCCAGCTGAATCAGTTATCTGTGTGTGCTTCTGGGAGCAATGTGTGATTGCAGCTGTTTCTTCCTTTTTAACTAGTGGGGTTTGAACTGATTGGGTGGGAGCTTGGCTGTGCTCTGATTGGATGGGGTTTTTGTGCTCTGATTGGCTGGGGTGTGTCCTTTTTGGGTGGGGCTTGGTTGTGCTCAGATTAGTCTGAGTTGCAGGATTTGAACTGGTGAGCTGCACTGCTGCTGTTTGGCTTCGTGGTCGTGGTGCTCCATCTTCATAGTGGGTGTCAGTCTGCTGCATGTATGGATTGGAGGGTTTAAAATGGCTAATGTTGCAGCTGCGGTCTGGCTTCTGGTCCTTGGTGGCTTCTTGATCAGTGTGGGTTTGGGTCTGCTTTTTGGGTGGATTTGTGGTGGTGACATCCTGTGTGGACTTCATGAGTGTGGGTCTGGTGTCATTCCTCGTGTTAAGGACTCGTTTGTCAATAAGGGCAGGTTTCCAAATGGCTGGTAGGCGGGAGGTATCATCTCGTTTGTTCATGCTGTGTGGGCGTTTGCTTATGCTTATATATACTGTTGTGACAAAATAAATAAATAAATAAATAAATAAATAAATAAATAAATAAATAAATAAATAAATAAATAAATAAATAAATATAGTTACTTTCATGCTTATGCTTATATATACTGTTGTGACAAAATACATCTTATCTACAACACAAAGATCTTCAGCTCCAAGGTGATGGGATTAAGACATGGCCCTCAGGACATGATAGGATTAGCCTATTAAGTGTTTCTCAACCTTGGCAACTTCAAAACACATAGATTCCAATTCACAGAATTCCCCAATCAGCACAGCCAAGGTTGAGAAATACAGGATCCACAGGTTCAAAGACAAAGCTGACAGCTTTCATCCATTGCTTCTTGTTCTGCTTTTAGGTGTTTTGGGGAATAGGTTGACCCTCAGATATTAGAAAATTGCTATCATGTCACTCCTAGTCCTCCTTTTCATTAAACTAGACAAACCCAATTCCTGCAACTGTTCTTCCAATGTTTTAGCCTCCAGTCTCTAACCATCTTTTGCTCCCTCTGTACTCTTTTTAGAGTTTTTACATCTTTGGCCAAAACTGGATGCAATGTTGCAAGTGTGGTCTTACCAAGGCATTATAAACGGCACTAACACTTTGCATGGTGTTATTCTATCCCTCCGTTAATACACCTATGTAGGAAGTTAGCACCCACCCCTCGCCTAGAAAAATGAAAAATTCTAGGAAATATTAGAAAGGCAGAATATTATACCATCCTGGATGAGAAAAGGAGAAACATGTTCTTGGAGAGCAGCCCCTTTTGTTAATAGCCCCAGAAAGACAAAATACATCTTATCTACAACACAAAGATCTTCAGCTCCAAGGTGATGGGATTAAGACATGGCCCTCAGGACATGATAGGATTAGCCTATTAAGTGTTTCTCAACCTTGGCAACTTCAAAACACATAGATTCCAATTCACAGAATTCCCCAATCAGCACAGCCAAGGTTGAGAAATACAGGATCCACAGGTTCAAAGACAAAGCTGACAGCTTTCATCCATTGCTTCTTGTTCTGCTTTTAGGTGTTTTGGGGAATAGGTTGACCCTCAGATATTAGAAAATTGCTATCATGTCACTCCTAGTCCTCCTTTTCATTAAACTAGACAAACCCAATTCCTGCAACTGTTCTTCCAATGTTTTAGCCTCCAGTCTCCTAACCATCTTTTGCTCCCCTCTGTACTCTTTTTAGAGTTTCTACATCTTTGGCCAAAACTGGATGCAATGTTCCAAGTGTGGTCTTACCAAGGCATTATAAACGGCACTAACACTTTGCATGGTGTTATTCTATCCCTCCATTAATACACCTATGTAGGAAGTTAGCACCCACCCCTCGCGTAGAAAAATGAAATATTCTAGGAAATATTAGAAAGGCAGAATATTATACCATCCTGGGTGAGAAAAGGAGAAACATGTTCTTTGAAAGCAGCCCCCTTTTTTGTTAATAGCCCCAGAAAGACAAAATACATCTTATCTACAACACAAAAGATCTTCAGCTCCAAGGTGATGGGATTAAGACATGGCCCTCAGGACATGATAGGATTAGCCTATTAAGTGTTTCTCAACCTTGGCAACTTCAAAACACATAGATTCCAATTCACAGAATTCCCCAATCAGCACAGCCAAGGTTGAGAAATACAGGATCCACAGGTTCAAAGACAAAGCTGACAGCTTTCATCCATTGCTTCTTGTTCTGCTTTTAGGTGTTTTGGGGAATAGGTTGACCCTCAGATATTAGAAAATTGCTATCATGTCACTCCTAGTCCTCCTTTTCATTAAACTAGACAAACCCAATTCCTGCAACTGTTCTTCCAATGTTTTAGCCTCCAGTCTCCTAACCATCTTTTGCTCCCCTCTGTACTCTTTTTAGAGTTTCTACATCTTTGGCCAAAACTGGATGCAATGTTCCAAGTGTGGTCTTACCAAGGCATTATAAACGGCACTAACACTTTGCATGGTGTTATTCTATCCCTCCGTTAATACACCTATGTAGGAAGTTAGCACCCACCCCTCGCCTAGAAAAATGAAATATTCTAGGAAATATTAGAAAGGCAGAATATTATACCATCCTGGATGAGAAAAGGAGAAACATGTTCTTGGAGAGCAGCCCCCATTTTTGTTAATAGCCCCAGAAAGACAAAATACATCTTATCTACAACACAAAAGGTGATGGGATTAAGACATGGCCCTCAGAACATGATAGGATTAGCCTATTAAGTGTTTCTCAACCTTGGCAACTTCAAAACACATAGATTCCAATTCACAGAATTCCCCAATCAGCACAGCCAAGGTTGAGAAATACAGGATCCACAGGTTCAAAGACAAAGCTGACAGCTTTCATCCATTGCTTCTTGTTCTGCTTTTAGGTGTTTTGGGGAATAGGTTGACCCTCAGATATTAGAAAATTGCTATCATGTCACTCCTAGTCCTCCTTTTCGTTAAACTAGACAAACCCAATTCCTGCAATTGTTCTTCCAATGTTTTAGCCTCCAGTCTCCTAACCATCTTTTGCTCCCCTCTGTACACTTTTTAGAGTTTTTACATCTTTGGCCAAAACTGGATGCAATGTTGCAAGTGTGGTCTTACCAAGGCATTATAAACGGCACTAACACTTTGCATGGTGTTATTCTATCCCTCCGTTAATACACCTATGTAGGAAGTTAGCACCCACCCCTCGCCTAGAAAAATGAAATATTCTAGGAAATATTAGAAAGGCAGAATATTATACCATCCTGGGTGAGAAAAGGAGAAACATGTTCTTTGAAAGCAGCCCCCTTTTTTGTTAATAGCCCCAGAAAGACAAAATACATCTTATCTACAACACAAAAGATCTTCAGCTCCAAGGTGATGGGATTAAGACATGGCCCTCAGGACATGATAGGATTAGCCCTCTACCCTTCTCACCACATGGCACCTTGGAAGATTACATCACCCAGCAAGGTCAACCAAGCTTGGGACTCAGGACAGCCTACACAGTTGCCCCTGCATGGCCCCATGGGAGTCTGACAACCAATCAGAATACAAGCTCAAATTCAAAGCCCAACAGAGGACATAAAACCAAGCCACTCTCAACATCTCTGCCGTTTTCTGCTCAGGAATTCAAGCCATGTGATCCCTTATATCAGTGGTGAGATTCAAATAATTTAACAACCGGTTCTCTGCCCTAATGATTTCTTCCAACAACCAGTTCACCAAACTGTTCAGAATATTAACAACTGTGGTGCAAACTGGCTGAATCCCACCGCTGCCTTACATCAATAAACCTTCTTTCCAAGCAACTTCCATGAATCCAGTGTCTTTTTCCCCACTTGGAACTGAACCCAGAAGGATATTTCTTCCAACACCTACAAGGAGGATTAGCCTATTAAGTGTTTCTCAACCTTGGCAACTTCAAAACACATAGATTCCAATTCACAGAATTCCCCAATCAGCACAGCCAAGGTTGAGAAATACAGGATCCACCGGTTCAAAGACAAAGCTGACAGCTTTCATCCATTGCTGTGGGGTGCAAATGGGAAGGACAGGAGACCTTATGAGTAAGGATTCCATTTCGATATTATTTATTCCTATTGAATCTGTTTTCGCACTTTATTCCTTTCCAGACTTCAGCTTCTCCGAGAGCTATATGTGGTTTTGACAGTGATGATACATTCTCATTCTTCCCAAATTTATTCCCATGGCCCTAGGGCAACGAAAACTTCAGACCCATCGTTTATTTGTTTCTTATGGAGCAGCAGCCCCAGCAAAGATTATAAATATGCAAACATTGCCTCATTTCAGAATCACTGGATAGCTAGCAGATGGGCAATTGAACACGAAGCTCTTTCTTACCCAAAGAAAGTGCCCTTCTGGGTACAAATGGCACCATCTGGCTTGAAATGACACCTGACTCGGAAGACGGAGAAGCAGGGGAATAATAAGGCAGGAACTTACCTTAGTTTGCATACAGCAGTAGTTAGTGTGTTGTAGTGAGCCTTCTGAGGTCTTCATTAGCATATATCCTTCATTATGGTGGTGTTAATAACCTTCCCATCTCCTCTCCAAACACCTTGCCTTTATGCACCACAAAGAACAACTAGTGAAACTGTGCCCCTAACGTATGTTTTATAGGCAGGGATTGCTTTAAAAAAATGAAACACTGCCTTATTGTGCCATGGTGGTACGGTGGTTAGAATGCAGTATTGCAGGCTAATTCTGCAAGTTCAATTCTCACAAGCTCAGGTTGACTCAGCCTTCCATCCTTCCGGGCTTGGTAAAATGAGGATCCAGATTGTTGGGAGGCAATATGCTGACTTTGTAAACCACTTAGAGAGGGATGTAAAGCACTGTGAAGCGGTGTATAAGTCTAAGTATTGTCTATGGCAATGTTTCTTAACCCTAACAACTTTAAAATATGTGGACTTCAATTCCCAGAATTCCCTAGCCAGTGGGGAATCCTCTCCCATGGCCACACATCTTGAAGTTGCTAAGGTTAAGAAACACTGGTTTATGCCATTAAAAAATTAACTCAATATTCAGGTTTGTCTCCCATTTATGAGATTTTTGCTCTGTAATTTGGCATGAGAATTCCTTGACTTGAAAGACCCAAAAGGACAGAGGGTATTTAGAAAGATATTGTAAGATTTAAATTCCTAAGAGAGAAGATGGGTTTTTTTACTTATTTTTAACAAATCTTCAGTAAAAGCTAAGTCATCAACCACACAGAGAAAAGTTGAATTTCAAAATGACGTTTAAAATTTACTGCAGATTTAACTCACTGCAGGTTTAAAGTTTCTTGTAGATTAACTATATATTTAATCCATTATTTTATTTTAAAAGCTTTACATTTAAGATCAGAGAACTAAGTCATTTTTTCCCGGCTATCCAGAAAGCATGGAAATTAGACATCTATTGTACATCACATAAGCACTAAAAAAAATTGGCCAAGCCGTTTTTTAAAAAAATGTCTTCTTGAAAATTAGGTCCCACATATCTACCCTTTTCATTCAACTTTAGACTGAGAGGAAGAATCCACAACAGAAAATCAAGAAGCAGTGATGCTCAGAACATTTCCTTGTTAACACATTTGTCCCCGACACATCCATAAAATGCCCAAAAGTGCTTTTTTTCAAGAGGCAACTAGACTTTCAGGTTTTTCTTTGAAGACATTTCACTTCTGATCCAAGAATCTTCTTCAGCTCTGACAGCTGGACATTTGTATCTTTTTTGAGGGTCATTGAAGCACTTGGAACTGTTTCACCACAAATTGATGTGGAGCCTTCTTGGAACTGTTAAAAGGACTCTGTTGTAGACTGGAGATAGATGATGTCATATCTCTCCCCTCTGTTGAGAGATCTCCAATCTACAACAGAGTCCTTTCGACAGTTCCAAGAAGGCCCCACACTCGTTTGCACCACTCAGGTGACCCTGATGACACAGATAAACCTTCAGTTGACCTTAACGACTCACTGTTCAGCAATTCAATGAGCCTGCGCAAAGCGCAAGTTTGGCGTGCAAGTGAGCGAAGCGAGCACACATGTGCCGATCATGCGCAAAGCACGTGTGCGAAGTGAACCGGTGGTAACACCGGTTAGAACCCACCACTGGTCTGCTAGGCTGGAAATATATCTCGGGCTTTAGCACAAGGGGAGGCAACTGAAGTCCACAACTGCCAATGGCCCATACATATTTTCCTGTTCCATCTGATTTTAATTTTTCAGATACTTCTAATTTTTTTTAAAAAGGAAGCCTGCCATGTTATAAAGCAGCACAACAATTTCTAATACTCCCTTCTTTTTTATTGGTAAGATTTCCCCTCAGGCATTATTTTTAGAAAATAAAAGGACGGGGACCTGCAACCGAGAGTTTTCTTTGCCAAGGAAAAAAGATGTTCTCCTACTAAGTGTTGATATTTGCTAGTGACCACTAGAAGGTGCTGCTATACTGTGGGTTTTGCCCTTGTACCATAGTGGGAATCTAGTCAAACTAGTCCTATAGTGTCTGTAGAGAATCTCAGTCATCCAGGTCATGGTTGTCCCAAAGGTGATTTTTCAGGAGGCAACTGGACTTTCTTTTTTTTTCTTTGAAGACGTTTTGCTTCTCATTCAAGAAGCTTCTTTAGCTCTGACAGGATAGTGGGGAACGGAAGGGTTTTTTATTTATTTTATTTATTTATTTTGTCAAGCGTGTATTAGATAACAGATATAAGTATAAACATGATTATGAATACATGAAATGGATACAAATAAAAGGGGACATTAGGACAGGGACGGAAGGCACGTTGGTGCTCTTATGCATGCCCCTCTTAGGAATGGGGTGAGGTCAACAGTAGACAGTCTAAGGTTAAAGTTTTGGGGGTTTGGGGAAGAAACCACAGAGTCAGGTAGTGCATTCCAGGTGTTGACCACTCTGTTCCTGAAGTTGTATTTTCTGCAATTGAGTTTGGAACTGTTTCAGTGGTGAAATCCAATTTTTTTTTTACTACTGGTTCTGTGGGCATGGCTTGGTGGGCATGGTGTGGCTTGGCGGGTGTGGCTTGATGGGCCTGGCAAGGGAAGGATATTGCAAAATCTCCATTCCTACCCCACTCTGGGGCCAGCCAGAGGTGGTATTTGCTGGTTCTCAGAACTGCTCAAAATTTCCACTACCGGTTCTCCAGAACCTGTCGGAACCTGCTGGATTTCACCCCTGAACAGTTTACCTTAAGTTTGTATCTATTGTGTGCTCATATATTGTTGTGGTTGAAGATGAAGTAGGTATGACATTGTAGCAGATAATTTTATGTACTACACTTAGGTCAGACCGATTTATATTCTTGCAGTCAGCTGGCAATCTCCAATTGCTTCAATGACCCCCAAAAAGGATGTAAATGACCAGCTGTGTGCAAGGAATATAAATCCTTCCATTCCCCACTATCCTGCTGGAGCTGAAGAAGTTTCTTGGATGAGAAGCGAAAAGTCTTCAAAGAAAAAACAAGGAAGTCCAGTTGCCTCCTGAAAAGGCATCTTTGGGATAGTCCTATAGTGCCACCAAATGGTCAAGAGATGCTATCAAAGCTGATACTGGTAGACCTCAATTTACAACCCATTCATTTAACAATCATTCTGTATGATGTCCCAAAAGTGCTTTTTTCTAGGAGGCAACTAGATTTTCTTGTTTGTCTTTGAAATCATTTCACTTCTCCTCCAAGAAGCTTCTTCAGCTCTGACTGGATGGTGGGGAATGGGAAGATTCGTAATTTGTATATCCTTCCATTCCACACCATCCACCTGCAACCCTCGGCCAGCGAAAACAGAGCTCCGGGCTGCGGGCCAGTCCTTTGCTGTTTCCAGGATGGCCCCAGGGGCCAGATCTAAGTACCCTAGGGCCCAGATCCGGCCCGCACGCCTTTATTTTGACACCCCTGCACTAAAGTGATCTGTCTCCAGCATCTTCCTATATCCCTGCTGCGTAATACAGGAGTCTGTTTACTTTAGATGGGCAGCTGGCATGACCTTCATCTTTCGGGTGACCTTGCTTAAAATATATATTCCAACTTTATGGCACATAATCAATCCATCATTACTGGCTTCAATCATTTTCAGCTGCAAGTATTGATCGGGTTTTAAATATTTTTGAGCAGCCTCAACGTTGTTAGTATTAATCTGACATTCACTCATAGGATTGTCAATTTTATTGCTTTACGTTTTTTATTGTTTACAGTGAACAACTCTGATTAAGCCTTAAAAATCAATGTAGGATGGCCAGGTCTGAGCTGCAAAATTGTGGATGTGCAGTAAATGGTAAGACAGAGATACCCAAAACTAATTCTTTACTGTCATCTAGTGGTCCTCTGAATTCTTGTACCCAGATTTAATAACCCTAATAATTTTCCTTTTGAGCAGTGGAAAATCAAGGACCTTGAGCCTTAACTTAGGCAGATTTCATTAAAAATTCATTTTTTACATAATGTTACATTTTTTTTAAAAAAAAATTAAAACACTGATTATCAGCAGAGGAAAAAAAGGTATTCAGTCCAGTTACATAAGGCAATAATATTATTGCTGAAACATGTATTTTAAAGGATGCCACATAAATTTAAAAAATTTTTAAAAAATCATAGCCTGTTTTATGAAGCAGTACAAATCTCTCAAATTTCTGTTCAGCAAGGATGTTGGTGAGTTGTACCTCATTTTAGGACCATGTTTGCCCCAGTTGTTAAGCGAATCAGTGCAATTGTTAACCGAATGACACAGTGATTGAACAAATCCAGCTTCCCCCATTTATCGGGCTTGTCAGAAACTGGCAGGAAAGGTCACAAATGGTGATCACCTGATCCCATGCCCTGTCCCCCACAACCATCATAAATATATCCTGGTATATCCTATCAATTTTGATTGTGTGACTATCAGGATCAGTGGTGGGTTTCAAAAAAATTTATTACCAGTTCTATGGGTGTGGCTTGGTGGATGTGGCTTGGTGGGCATGGCACGGGAAGGATACTGTAAAATCTCCATTCCCTCCCCAATCCAGGAGAAGGTTACTGCAAAATCCCCATTTTCTCCAGATCAGCTGGGACTTTGGAGGCAGGGAATAGATGGGGCAGGGCCAGTCAGAATTTCTGCTACCGGTTCTCCAGAACTGGTCAGAATCTGCAAAGGTCGGCAGCTCAGCAGTTCGAATCCCTAGTGCTGCTGTGTAACGGCGTGAGCTCCTGTTACTTGTTCCAGCTTCTGCCAACCTAGCAGTTCGAAATCACGTAAAAATGCAAGTAGAAAAAATAGGGACCACCTTGGTGGGAAGGTAACAGCGTTCCGTGCGCCTTTGGTGTTGAGTCATGCCGGCCACATGACCACAGAGACGTCTTCAGACAGCGCTGGCTCTTCGGCTTTGAAACGGAGATGAGCACTGTAATGTATTACTGTAAGTTTTGGCGGGAGTTTTAGGCGGGAAATATCTCGGTTCTGATTGGATGCAGCCTCAGGCTGAAGTGTATATAAGGAGAGGTTTTTCTCCAGAGTTTTGCTGGGTCACACTATATTAAAGAGCTGTTGTCACTAACCTGGTCTCCTGCCTCGTCAATACCCAAACTTAACATTGGCGACGAAGGTGGGATCTTGAGGCAGAGCACCAGAACAGAGCTGAACTCACTACGAGAATCAAACCCAGCAAGGTGGCGAATGCAGCGATGACCGGCTACCGCCACCCACTCCGTTTGACCCTGCCCAGGAGACATGGGGAATATATATGACCCGTTTGAAAGTTTCCTGGAGGCAAGCGAGCTACAGGAGTCTCCGACAACCGCAAGCGGGCTTACTTCATAAGCCACTGTGGGTCAGCAGTCATCGCCGTCGCAGAAGCCCTAGCGAGCCAACACCGCTACACTCCGTGTCGTGGCAGACCCTTCAGACCCTCCTGAAGAATCACTACGCACCAGCCCGTCCAAATCGTTCGGCGGCGAGTTTGGGGGCGCAGGCAACAAGAAGGCGAGTCTATCAGCGACTACATGGCAGCCCTGAGACAAGCCTCCAAGCATTGCAGTACCGCGATCTGGACGAAGAGCTGCTGGAACAACTTATACGGGGTCAGAGACATCCGTTTGAGGAGGCGGTTGCTAGCCAAGAGCAACCTGACATTGGCAAACGCTCTGGACGAAGCCAGAGCCCATGAGATGTCAACCATGCAGCAGACACCTTACAAAGCGACTCACGCCGATGGCGGGCGCAAAGCCGAGCACAGTCCACCACGAAGAAACCTATCGTGAGTCAACCAGCGAAGAGGAGGAAGAAGTCCACTACACGGAAAATCGACAAGGGAAGACCGGAGGAATGCGGAAGTTGCGGGCGACATCAGCGCCAAAGATGTAAGTTCAGGGCGCCATTTGCGGCGGTGTGAAAGGAAGGGCACCTGGCTCAAGTCTGCCGAGCACCCCAACCTTCCGCGAAAATTCAAATCGGCCAATCAGGCGGCTCTGAGTCAGAGATGCAAACCCACATTCCGCGAAATTTCAAACCAGCCAATCAGAGCGCGAGATCGGCGAGGCGACCAGCGATTGGCCAGGAAAGAAAGAGCGCGAAGTCAAACCGAATGACTGTTACCATAGACCACGCAGCTACCGCATCGAAGAAAAGATCTTCACAAACCCGACAATTGAAGGCGTACCGTGCCGACTGGAAGTAGACACAGGATCAGCTATCACAATCATGTCCTGGGACACTTTTGTGAAAGCCTTGCCGCACATCGCAAAGCGCAAGCTACAGAAACAACGGCTCCGGGTGCAGGATTACCAGGGCAACCGCATCCCTGTTCGAGGACAACGACCGTCGAGGTCAAGTCTGGGACATACGAAAAGACCCTGCCCATCACGTTAGTCGAGGAACCTTGCCAAGCTTGCTGGGGCTAGACTGGTTCAGGCGTTGGGAATGGGGTGACTGGCGTCCACGGGCGGATGCAACCTGCAAAACGCCCTACTGGAGGAATTCGCAGGCGTATTCGAGGACCGTTTAGGCAAGTACAAGGGACCCCTATCTCCTTCAATTTAGACCCCCAAATAGCTCCCATTAGGTTAAAGGCAAGGAGGGTTCCTTTTGCACTCAAACCTAAAATCGACAAAGAGTTAGATAAATTAGTCAGCCAGGGGGTACTAGTGCCAGTTGGCCATGCCAAATGGGAGGAGCCAATCGTCACCCTATAAAACCAGGCGGGTCCATAAGAATTTGCGCTGATTACAAGGCTACCTTGAACAAAGCATTGCAAAAGCGCCTACCCAGTTCCAGTAGTGCAACACTTATTGCACTCACTAGGCACGGACAAGTTTTCGCCAAATTAGACTTGGCACAAGCGTACCAACAGCTACCCGTAGATGCTAGCACAGCTGAGGCCCAGACCATTGTAACGCACCGGGGTGCCTTTAAGTGCACCCGGTTACAGTTCGGGGTGAGTGTGGCCCCGGGGCTATTCCAAAATTTGATGGAGCGGCTCCTACAAGGGTTACCGGGAGTCGTACCCTATTTCGATGATGTGTTGGTATCAGGGGAAGATTTAAGAGAACTGGGGAAGCGATTAAGGAAAGTTTTGGCCATTTTTAGGTCGGCAGGATTAAAAGTCAAAGCAAGCAAGTGTCAGATAGGGGTCGAATCTGTTGAATTTTTGGGCTATAGAATAGACAAAAAAGGGATTCACCCCACTGAGAGCAAAGTCAAGGCGATAAAGAGAGCCCCAGCACCCAAAAACAAGACAGAACTCCAGGCTTTCCTGGGTCTGGTAAACTTTTACGCCGTGTTTTTAAAAGACAAGGCAACCGTTGCTGAACCGCTGCATAAATTGCTTGGAAAAAACACTGTTTGGTCGTGGGGGAAGTCAGAGAATAGGGCATTTGAGGCAGTAAAAAGTTTGCTATCAAGCGATAGCCTGTTAATACAATACAACAACAGACTGCCATTAGTATTGGTTTGTGATGCGTCCCCCTATGGAGTAGGAGCTGTACTTAGCCACAGACTCCCAAAGCGGCACTGAAGCCCCTATAGCGTTCTATTCACGAGCGATGTCCCGGCTGAGAGGAATTACAGCCAGCTAGATAGGAGGCTCTCGCAATAGTGTCAGGGTGAAAAATTTCACGAATACGTTTTGGGCGTGATTTCGAAATTGTTACTGATCACAGACCGCTATTGGGGTTACTGGCTGGCGACCGCCCAACGCCAGTAGCACTCTCACCTAGACTGACCAGATGGACTATTTTTTTGACCGCATACTCCTACAAGCTGCAGCATCGGCCTGGAAAGGAGCTGGGGCATGCGGACGCATTGAGCAGATGCCCATTGCCAGGGGAAATCGAGGACCCCACCCGGGCACACCGTTCTACTAATTGACTCTTTGGACTCTGGCCAGTCACATCGCAGGAAGTGGCTCGGGCCTCCTACCGGGACGTTGTTTTAAGGACTGTAATCAGTTGGGTTCAAGGGATGGCCGCTGCGCCGGCGACGTTTCAAGGAATTTGTAAAGAAAAAGGGAATTGTCTGTGCAAGGGGTGCCTGCTCTGGGGGATAGGGTGGTAGTTCCAGAGAAGCTGAGAAAAAGTTCTGGAACTCCTGCATGAGGGTCACCCAGGAATTGTGAGGATGAAGGGTTTGGCTAGGAGCTATGTCTGGTGGCCCCTAATGGACAGGAAATCAGTGACAGGGTTGGCCGATGCCAAGTATGTCAGGAATCAGACCACTACCACCTCGGCCCCAGTGTTGGAGTGGGAGAAACCCCAAGGCCCTTGGTCCCGCATACACATTGATTTTGCCGGCCCTTCCACGGCCAAACATTTCTAATTGTGGTGGATGCATTCTCCAAATGGCTGGAGATCATCTAATGAAATCCACAACCGCGGAGCTGTCATCTCAGCACTAAAACACCTTTTCGCCACGCACGGGCTACCGGACACCCTCGTGTCCGATAACGCCCACAGTTCACCGCAGCATTATTTGAAGGGTACCTGGCTGAAGAGGGCATCCGACATGCCCTCTCAGCGCCCGTTCCACCCTGCGTCGAACGGCCTTGCTGAACGTTTTGTCCGGAGTGCGAAGAAGCGCTATCACGAAGCGGCCCGGCGATTGGCAGGCACAAATCGACGCATTCTAACCGTCAACACAGGACCCCTGTGTGGCCACCGCCGCAGCCCAGCCGAGCTATTAATGGGCGGAAGCTACGGTGCCCGCTAGACCGGCTACACCGAACTACGTACAGGACGGGTTCAAAACAAAACCAGATAGAATCCGAGAGTTAAACATAGGAGACTCAGTGTGGGCACATAATTACAGCGACGGCCCTAACTGGAAGAGGGGATAGTCATAGACAAACGGGCCCCAAATCTTATCTAGTGGAACTAGACGATGGCAGAATCTGGGCGCCACATAGATCAATTAAGAAACAGATTGAGCGATAAGGCAGAATTAGGCGAGAACAGCCCTGACTATGATTTGATTAACCCCACAGCTGACTGGCGCCGAGAACAAACAGAAAGCGTAAGCAAGACCAAACAGAGACTTATCTGAGTCAGGCGAGGTCCAGCGACACCCTCCGGTCCCTCTAGAGGACAGCAGGTCCGAGCCGGCGAATAATCCAGGGCGGATGGCGGGAGGAGGAGCTCAGAGGAACGAAAAGTCCCTCCGGCAAGCTCGACTCAACTCCAGAAAGTGAACTGCGCAGGTCCGGGAGAGTCAGGAGGCGCCCACGTACCTGCAGGACTACGTGAAAGTAATATGCAAATATTGGCAAAGTGCCTTCTGGGAGGGAAGGAGTGTAATGTATTACTGTAAGTTTTGGCGGGAGTTTTAGGCGGGAAATATCTCGGTTCTGATTGGATGCAGCCTCAGGCTGAAGTGTATATAAGGAGAGGTTTTTCTCCAGAGTTTTGCTGGGTCACACTATATTAAAGAGCTGTTGTCACTAACCTGGTCTCCTGCCTCGTCAATACCCAAACTTAACAAGCACCGCCCCCTAGAGTCAGCAACGACTAGCACGTATGTGCAAGGCGAGCCTTTACCTTTACCTTTACAAGGACTGGTCATAATTCACTTTTATCAGTGTTATTGTAACTTCAGAAGATAACGAAACAAATGGTTGTAAGTTGAGGACTACCTGTATGTAGTAAACTTTCAGCTTCCTTCTACTGAATGCATGTTTAAATTCTCTCAGTTTAAGTTGGACATTCACTTGGTTTCCATGTAGAGCGTGCCAAATTTTTCAGTTTTCAATTTCCAAATGCTAGGAGCGCTCAAAAGTCGTGACATGCCTTGGGGATTCTAAAAACATTTTGGTTATTTTCATATAATTTAGATATACTTGGTAAATAGCTACATAACTATCATAACTTTTTAACATTTTGTTTTTTTCATTTGACAAAGCACCTTGTGCAATGTGCAAGAGAAAAGGGTGTTCAGAAACAGTTCCGTCTTGAACTTTTGATATTGGATTGTGCTGGTTAATATCGTTTTGAAAGACAAAAAGGACAAATATAAAAAGTGGAAAGAGGGGCAAATAACTAAGGCAGAATATCAGCAAATAGCCCGAGCCTGTAAAGATGAAGTGAGGAAAGCTAAGGCTCACAATGAACAAAGGCTAGCGACAAAAGTAAAAAATAACAAAAAAAGCTTCTTCCAACATGTTAAAAACAAGAAAAAAGTCAAGGAAACAATTGGCCCATTGCTGGGAGAAAGTGGCAAGAAGATGACAAGCAACAGGGAGAAAGCAGATCTACTTAACTCATATTTTGCATCTGTCTTTACACAAAAGGAAAAAACAATCCAACAGCACTACAAAAAACAGATCAGAAACACAAGTTAAAATAGGGAAGAAAATGATAAGTGAACACCTGTCTACCCTAGACGAGTTCAAATCACCAGGACCGGATGGATTACACCCCAGGGTTCTGAAGGAACTGGCAGGCAAGATCTCAGAACCACTGAACTATATCTTTCAAAGATCCTGGAGCACAGGGGAGCTGCCAGAGGACTGAAAAAGAGCTGATGTAGTTCCCATCTTCAAAAAAGGGAAAAAAAACAGATCCAGGAAACTACAGACCTATCAGCCTGACCTCAATACCGGGGAAGATTCTGGAAAAGATAATCAAGCAACGAATCACCGAACACCTAGAAGCAAACAAAGTAATAACCAAAAGCCAACATGGGTTTGTCAAAACAGATCATGCCAGACTAATCTTATCGCATTCTTTGACAAAATGACAAAATTAGTAGACCAGAGGAATGCTGTTGATATAATTTACTTGGACTTCAGTAAAGCATTTGATAAAGTAGACCATAACCTACTACTAGATAAAGTAGAAAAATGTGGGTTAGACAGCACCACCACCAGATGGATTCGTAACTGGCTGACCAACCGCACTCAACGTGTAGTCCTCAACGGAACTACATCCACATGGGGGAAGTATGCAGTGGAGTACCCCAAGGCTCTGTTTTAGGCCCAGTACTCTTCAACATCTTCATCAATGACTTGGACGAGGGGATAGATGGGGAACTCATCAAATTTGCAGATGACACCAAGCTGGCAGGAATAGCCAACACTCCAGAAGATAGGCTCAAGTTACAGAAAGATCTTGACAGACTTGAACATTGGGCGCTATCTAACAAAATGAAATTCAACAGTGAAAAAAGTAAGGTTCTACATTTAGGCCAAAAAACAAAATGCACCAGTACCGTATATGTGGTACCTTGCTCAATAGTAGTACCTGTGAGAGGGATCTTGGAGTCCTAGTGGATAACCATTTAGATATGAGCCAGCAGTGTGCAGCAGCTGTTAAAAAAGCCAACACAGTTCTGGGCTGCATAAACAGAGGGATAGAATCAAGATCACGTGAAGTGTTAGTACCACTTTATAATGCCTTGGTAAGGCCACACTTGGAATATTGCATCCAGTTTTGGTCGCCACGATGTAAAAAAGATGTTGAGACTCTAGAAAGAGTGCAGAGAAGAGCAACAAAGATGATTAGGGGACTGGAGGATAAAACATATGAAGAACGGTTGCAGGAACTGGGTATGTCTAGTTTAACAAAAAGAAGGACTAGGGGAGACATGATAGCTGTGTTCCAATATCTCAGGGGCTGCCACAAAGAAGAGGGAGTCGGGCTGTTCTCCAAAGCACCTGAGGGTAGAACAAGAAGCAATGGGTGGAAACTGATCAAAGAAAGAAGCAACTTAGAACTAAGGAGAAATTTCCTGACAGTTAGAACAATTAATAAGTGGAACGACTTGCCTTCAGAAGTTGTGAATGCTCCAACAATGGAAATTTTTAAGAAAATGTTGGATAGCCATCTGACTGAGATGGTGTAGGGTTTCCTACCTGGGCAGAGGGTTGGACTAGAAGGCCTCCAAGGTCCCTTCCAACTCTGATGTTATGTTATGTTATGTTTGTTGTGCTAGAAATAGCTAGCATTTATTAAACTGTTAAAGTAAAAAGCCGAAGTTGCGGTTTTATTTTGCATTTTATCACACTGTAAAAAATTGCAAGTCAGTACCTCTTTGTTCTTTCTTCTTATCCCTATACTTCTCTTCCCCCTTTTTCTCCCTTCCCTTCTTCCCTATCATTTTTATTTTCTCTTGTATTTTATATTAAGATAATTTCAATAAAATTATTTTAAAAAGAGAAGCAATTCCATCAGCCGCTTGCATTTAGTACTTATGACAAGAGTATTGACAAATCATTTTGTTTGAACCGAACAGAACTCCATTCAAACGGGGAAAACACAAAATAAAAATAATTTCCCATTTTAGGAAATAGCATTTTTCATGCCACAGCAAAAGCACGAAATATCCACAAATATTGTACACCAGAGGTTCCCAATCTTTTTCGGTTTGCGGCTCCCATAACACTTCGGATTTTTTCCGCGGCTCCCTTAATAGGTACATCCGATTTTTTTTTTAATTTTTGTCTTTTTTTCTGAATTTTTTTCTGAAAGCTGAAATCTTTTCTGTTAACTTTAAAATGTGCATATTGCCTCCTTGTAAAGAGAGATTCAACACATTCAACTTTTCAAAGATATCACATAGGTATGTGAGTTTAATCAAAAAGTCTGTTTCTACAAAGTGTTTGGCATACTCATGTTTTGCTGATGGACGCGCCGTCTCCTTTGATGGGAGCGGCCTCTGTGGAACTTTCCCAGGCGTGGGGGTCCCTGCTTCGGTCTCGGAGTTTGGCCTCTCGCGATCCCCTTGTTCCCTCGGGTCTCCGCCTTGTGGAGGAGGTGGCTGTTCTCGCCTCCAGCCTGGCTCACCTGGGAGGAACTAGCAGGGTGGTTTGCTATTTTCTGCGCAGCCCCTCTTTCCCGATGCCGTCGAGCGTGGTGGCCGCGGCCGTGTTGGGCAGCGTGTCGGGTGGTCTGGGAGGCCAGTGGCGTCGCGGGCAGACTGGAGGGGAGGTGCGCCGTTGCTTCGTCAGGCGGCGGGTCTGGGCGGGCGCTGTGGTTCAGGCGGGCGGGCGGGCGGGCGGGCTCGCGCTTCTCCTTTGGTCCGTCGTCGGCGTCTGCCGTCTTCCTGCCTGCTGTGGCCTGCCCCGGGCGTGGAGTCGGCTGCGTGAGGTCCTTGGCTTTGGAGTTGTCCCGAGTTGCGGTGTGCGAGTCCCGGTCGCTGCGGCCGTGTCCGGCTTTGTGCGTCTGGGATCTCGCGGCACCGGCGATGAGCGGACGCTGCTTCTTCGGCTCCCTTGGGGCGGGGGCGCGGCCCCCTGGGGAGCCGCGGCTCACAGTTTGGGAATCACTGTTGTACACTGTTACTATACTGCCCTCTACTGTCTTAACAATGACATTAGATTTTCCCCCCCTCCCCCATTTTGTCTGATGGCTGGAAGAAAAGAGGGAGGCAGTCATTTGAACCAGATTTTGAAATTTCAGAGTACATTCCCACAAAATGGAAAAATAAATATAGCCCTGAAATTTTCTAAGGCCACTGCAGTATCCAGATGAACTATGGAATTTACTCCTTTCATCATTAAAATTCTAAAGTCTGTCCTTTGGAACTGAGTACAAAGAGCAGAAACAAGAAATTCTGGAGTCACTAAGGAAGTCGCAATGGTGTTTTCCCTCCCTTCCCTCCCCTTCCAAGCATTATTTTTAGTAGCCTGATTAAGGGTGAAGGGGGAACTTCTTAACTTTTGCTATTCGTGCTGAACCAAAGGACCTTGGATATTCATATCAAATGATCTAAGTGTCAAAGCTCACTGTAATAACATCACCAAAAAGGCATTAAGGGTTGTAAACCTAATCTTGCGTAGCTTCTTCTCTGGTAATATTACATTACTAACCAGAGCATACAAAACATTTGCTAGACCAATTCTCGAATACAGCTTGTCTGTCTGGAACCCGCACTGCATAGCAGACATTAATACAATTGAACGTGTCCAGAAATATTTCACAAGAAGTATCATCCACTCATAACAAAATACCTTATGCCACCAGATTTGAAATTTTGGACTTAGAAAATTTAGAACTATGCCAAAACCTAAGCGTAGCTCATAAAATCATCTGCTACAATGTCCTACCTGTCAATGACCACTTCTGTTTCAACCACAACAATATACGAGCACAAAATAGATACCAACTTAAAGTAAACCGCACCAAACTCGACTGCAGAAAATATGACTTCAGCAACAGAATGGTCAATGCCTGGAATGTACTACCTGACTTTGTGGTTTCATCCCAAAATCCCCAAAATTTTAACCTTAGACTGCCTACTGTTGACCTCATCCCATTCCTAAGAGGTCTGTAAGGGGTGAGTATAAATGCACCAGCGTGCCTACCATCCCTGTCCTAATGTTCCCTTTAATTGTATTGATATTATGTATTCAATTCATGCTTATACTTATATATATTATCTAATACGTACTCGACAAATAAATAAATAAAATAATTAAAATAAAATAAAATAAAATCCATCCACTCAAGTTCACCTTCTGGTGACTACATGGGCACACCCATATGATCTTCTTGCAGCTATACAGAAGTAGCTTCAGAGGTGGGTTTCAGCAGGTTCTGACCAGTTCTGGAGAACCTGTAGCGGAAATTTTGAGTAGTTCGGAGAACCGGTAGTAAAAATTCTGACTGGCCCTGCCCCCATCTATTCTCTGCCTCCTGAGTCCCAGCTGACTGGGAGGAAATGGGGATTTTGCAGTAACCTTCCCCTGGAGTGGGGTGGGAATGGGGATTTTACAGTATCCTTCCCGTGCCACACCCACCGAGCCATACCACGCCCACCAAGCCACACCCACAGAACTGGTAGTTAAAAAATTTGAAACCCACTACTGAGTAGCTTGTTATGTCTACTTCAGAATTATTCTTTTTTTTCTTTTAATTTTCCAACCTAACCTCTAGAGCAGGGGTCTCCAACCTTGGCAACTTTAAGACTTGTAGACTACAACTCCCAGAATTCCTAGCCAGTGAGTTCTTAAAGTTGCTAAGATTGAGAAATACTGCTTGCTTGCTTGCTTGCTTGCTTGCTTGCTTGCTTGCTTGCTTATTTATTTATTTATGTATTTATGTATGTATGTATGTATGTATGTATGTATGTATGTATTTATTTATTTATTTATTTATTTATTTATTTATTTGTTTGTCTGTCTGTCTGTTTGTTTGTTTATTTATTTATGTATTTATGTATTTATGTATGTATGTATGTATGTATGTATGTATGTATTTATTTATTTATTTATTTATTTATTTATTTATTTATTTATTTATTTATTTATTTATTAGATTTTTATACTGCCCTTCTCCTGAAGGACTCAGGGCAGTGAACAGCCAAATAAAAACAAACAAGCACATGGACAAAATTAAAACATATTAAAAAACTAATTATAAACTGGTCAATTAAAATTAACACTAAAATAAGCAATCCTAAAACCCCACTTAAAATTTCATCAAGCTAGCCCCGCACGGTGGAATAAGAAAGTCTTGAGCTCGCGTTTAAAAGACCGGAGGTCGGGGAGTTGACGCAGCCCCGGAGGCAACTCATTCCATAGGGCTGGAGCCCCCACAGAGAAGGCCCTCCCCCTGGGGGCCGCCAGTTGACATTGTTTGATTGACGGCACCCTGAGGAGGCCCTCCCTATGGGAGGCTATAAGCGGCAGTAGGCGGTCCCGTAGGTAACCCGGTCCTGTGCCATGGAGCGCTTTAAAGGTGATGACCAACACCTTGAATTGCACCCGGAAGACCACCGGCAACCAGTGCAGGCTGCGCAGGAGCGGTGTTATATGGGAGCATTTGTTTGTCTGTCTGTCTGTTTGTTTGTTTATTTAAGCACTGCCTGCCTCCAAGCCAATTATTTTCAAGATCAGCTAAGGACAAGCAGATGCTGCCATCTGCTACAACAACAAAAAGGAGTTCAGTCCTAGGACACACCGGGCATAAAATTAGCCCGCATGAAGATTAGCCTCTTAAGAGTTTCTATCTGCTGCACAGGTAATCCTCAACTTACAACTATTTGTTTAGAGAATGTTCAAAGTTACAACTTCACCAAAAAAAAAAAAAGATTTAAACCACTTGAGTCTTTGGCACTTAACAACTGTCACACCCTCGTCATGTGATCAAAATTCAGGCACTTGGCAACCAGCATGTATTTTTGATGGTTTCCTGGGGTCCTGTGGTTGCCGATTTGCGACCTCCCTAGCCAGCTTCTGACGAGCAAAGTCAATGGGGGAAGCTGGATTTCCTTAGTGACTGTGTGATTCATTTAAGCAGTGATTCACTTAACAATTGTGATAATGCCGGTAATAAAATCAGGCGTCACTCACTTAACAACTGCCTTGCTTAGAACAGAGTCTTGTATCAACTGTGGTCGTATGTTGAATAGCAATAACACTCAGACTTATATACCGCTTCATAGCAATAGCACTCAGACTTATATACCGCTTCACAGCCCTCTCTAAGTGGTTTACAGAGTCAACCTATTGCCCCTAACAATCTAAGCCCACATATTACCGACCTTGGAAGGATGGAAGGCAGAGTCAATCTTGAGCCTCAGGATCGAACTGGCAGTGTTAGCAGAGTTAGCCTGCAATATTGCATTTATTTTATTTTATTATTTTATTTTTTTTATTTATTTATTTGTCATAACAATATATACAAGCGTTACATAAAAGGTTATAAATATATGAACGTATATATGAGGAGAAATGAGGTACTAAAAACGTGTATATACATAGGGAAAGAAACAGTAGGACAGGAACGGTAGGCACGTTTGTGCTCTTATGCACGCCCCTTTAGAGCCCTCTTAGGAAAGTGGTGAGGTCAACCGTGGACAGTTTTTGAGTGAAACCTTTGGGGTTATGAGAAGAAACCACAGAGTCAGGTAATGCATTCCAAGTATATACAATTCTGTTACAGAAATCGTGTTTTCTGCAATCTAAACTGGAACGGTTGACATTGAGTTTGAATCTGTTTGTAGCTCTTGTGATATTGTTATTGAAACTAAAAAGTCATTGACAGGAAGGACATTACAACGGATGATTTTATATGCTAAACCCAGATCCAGTCGAAGGCGTGACGAGTTCCAAGTTTTCTAGACCCAAGATATCAAGTCTGGTGGAATAAGGTATTTTATTAGTTTCAGAGGAATGGAGAATTCTTCTCGTAAAATACCTTTGGACACGCTCAACTGTGTTGATGTCAGATATATGGTAAGGGTTCCAGACAGGAGAGCAGTAATCAAGAATTGGCCTAACAAATGTTTTATATGCTCTGGTCAGTAGCATGGTGTTTTTTGAAAAGAAGCTACGTAAAATTAAGTTGACAACTCTTAGAGCCTTCTTAGCTATGTAGTTGCAGTGGGCTTTGGAACTTAAATCGTTAGATGTAAAAACTCCAAGGTCTTTGACAGGGTGGGGGTCATCTGCGAGACATTCATTCTACCACAGCTACCAGAATATGCCTTACAATTTCTTAGAAGCATTCTTTTTGTTTGAAAGAAGCTTCTGTTCCATCTTCCCCTTTCCCCTAACTTATTCTTGGGATGCTCTCAAGTTTCTCTTCATGGCATTTCTGAAGTTCTTTATTTTTTAAGAGCATAGATAATGATGTCACTCCAGTGGCTTATTGCAGTCAACCAAATACTCAAGGCTTCTTTTGCAAACTCTGCTGATGGGATTCTTTTAAGGAATGCACTTACCAGCATGAAAAGAAAACCCCACAGGTATTAGTCTAGACCAGTGTTAGCGAAACTTTTCAGCACTGAGTGCTGAAACGGGAATGCGGGTGTGGGAGGGAGTGCCGGAAACAGGAAGAGCAGCTCCCCAGCATGCACAAGCGGGAATGCCTGAAACTGAAAGAGCAGCTCTCTGTCACCTGGTCTTCCGATTTCTGGCATGCATGCACATGTGAACACCAGCTAGCGCACTGGAAACCGGAAGCTCAGCCTCCCGGCATGCACAGGGAGCTACTCTTCCATTTTATGGTGCTTCCGCGCATGCAAAAACTAACTGGCTGGCATGCATGTGTGCGCTGGAACCGGGAAAAGCAACGGGTGATGGCTGGCGTGCCCCGAAAGATGGCTCTGCATGCCACTTCCAGCATGCATGCCATAGGTTCGCCATCAAAGGTCTAGACCAGGGGTCTGCAAACTTGGCTCTTTTAAGACTTGTGGACTTTAACTCCCAGAGTTCCTCAGCCAGCAAAGCTTCAACTCTGGGAGTTGAAGTCCACAAGTCTTAAAAGAGCCAAGTTTGCAGACCCCTGGTCTAGACAGTCACTAGGAATCAACACTAACTTGAAAGCATAAAAGAAAAACGAAACCACTTAAACATGACAGGAATTTAAAACGTGGCTGAGCTCTTTGCCATATTACTACCGATATCTCACTGTGGGCATCCAAAATTGCACTCACGGTATGGAAGACTAATAGTTTTTGGTTTTTTTTTAAAAAAAGGTCCTCACTTCACAAATATTCTTGTTCCTATCACAGCTTTGCATCCATTAGGTAATTTACTCCACAGTAATTTGAAGCACAATCAAACTGATTTGATTTGGAACCATGTCAGGCTGGAAATATTTGTGTTCTTTCCTGTTGAGCTTAGTGACTTTCATGTCAGCACACACACACATACCAGTTTGTGTTAGATTTTGCTAAACTAAATTGGAGCCTAGTATTTTTTGTTTGTTTGTTTGTTTCTAATGTAGAAAAGCCATCACTTTCCAGTAGATGGCGCCATCCTACAAACTCATAGGGAGGGCAAGCCTACTTTGGAACAGAGCATTGGGGGTTGGGGGGGGATTTCACACAACTATAATGAGATTCAGCACTTGTGCATCTTTAATATGAAATTTGAGCTCATTGAAAATTCACCACCTCTCCTATTGATGCTGTGGGTGATAGAAAAGGGGGAAAGTACAAATATAAAAAAGGGGGGAAAATTAAACCAATAAAGTAGAAAAATAATAAAGAAACATACGAGTAGTCCTCGACTTACAACCATATATTTAGCGACCATTCAAAGTTACATCAGCACTGGGGGAAAAAAGGACTTATGACTAGTCTTCACATTTACAACTTTTGCAGCATCACCATGATTAAAATTCCAGTACTTGGCAGTCAGCATGTATTTACAATTGCAACAGCCTGGCGTCATGGGAACACCATATGGCAGGGGTCTCCAACCTTGGCAACTTTAAGACTTGTGGACTTCAACTCCCAGAGTTCCTCAGCCAGCTTTGCCATATGGGGCCTTCCCAGCAGGCAAGCAAAATCAACAAGGGAAGTTGGATTCACTTAACGACCATGTGATTCACTTAAGAACGGCAGCAATTTCCTTAACAACCAATGGCAAAAAACCCACCTTGCTGTGAAAAAAAAAACCCACCTTGCTTAGCAACTGAAATACTGGTGCCAATTGTGGGCGTAACTCGAGGAGTATCTGTACATGTCCAGCAGCAAAGATCAACACTATGAGGTAGAACTGAAACACCAAAATCATGAATAGGAAAGGTACTTTTATTATAGGGTTATAATAATAGGATTGTGCAAACCTGAATGTGTGCCCCCCCCCCGCACACCAAAGAGAATTAAGGAGGGTCCGGTTTAAGACATTTTCTCCACCCCCATTCCTTCTATGGGCTGAGATTTCTGTTATCTGACCACTGTCTAGACCAGGGGTGTCAAACTTGAGGCCCATGGGCCGGATCCGGCCTGAAGGGTGCTTAGATATGGCCCCACAGGGCCACCCCGGAAGCAGTGAAGGACCGGCCCACAGTGCCTCTGCCAGCAAAAACAGAACTTGGGAGGGCCGTACGTGACTCTCCCGAGCTCTATTTTTGGCTGTGACGGCCTCCTGCAGCGCTCTGCCAGTGAAAACGGAGCTTGGGGTGCAGCCCTCCCGAGCTCCATTTTTGCTGGCAGAGTGCTAGAGGAGGCAGTCGCAGCCAAACACAGAGCCTGGGAGGGGTGCCCTCAACACACGTGACATCTAGCTGTCCATGCCTATTCCAACCACACCCACCCAGCCCCTGAGGTCAAACACAACCCTGATGCAGCCCTCAATTAAATCGAGTTTGACACCCCTGGCTTAGACTGTGTCTCTTCCTCTTCTTTCTCAAGGTTATTTTCACAGCCCACTACACCAAATTTATTCCAAGATATGTGTAATCCTTGGTATACAAAACAGATAGTATTGCCATGAAAAGAATAACATGGTCACATACAAAAACATGTTAGAAACCACCAATAGACTATTACAACCATATGGCATCACTGGTTTTTTTTAATTATTATTATTTGCATTTATATCCCGCCCTTCTCTGAAGACTCAGGGCGGTTATACTATGTAGCACTCAAACCAACTAAAGTCCCCCAAGACATTTTAAATAAACCAAAAGACCCAGCAACCTAAGAAGAAAAAAGAAGTCATCTACAACATACAGTGTGCCGGCCACTATATAGGACAAACAGTCAGAAGACTAGAAGAGCATATCCATGAACACCAGCTAGCAGTCAAAAGATATGATGAAAACTCCTTAATTTCCCAATGTGTGGACAGACTTAACCATAGTTTCAAATGGGAAACTGTGACCATCCTAGAGCAAGCTAAAGCCAAAGACAGTAGAGAATTCCTGAAAGCCTGGCACTCAGACAAATCGGCCATCAACAGGCACATAGATATACACAACATCTACATACCGTTCAAGAGACAATCAAAAAGCCAAAAAGGAAATAATAAGACCAAAACACTTCTCGCCAGGCATTCATCACCCACATGAGCAGAGTTTAAGACCAAGATTAACACCAGGCTAACAATCAAGAAATAAACAATATCCCACTCAAATAACTAACAACTCAGAGAAACAATGTAACAACAAACAACAGCCTAATCAAGAAACCACCAAGACCACTCCCACCAACACTGAGAGGCAGGGGTGGTATTCACTTATCTTCGCTACTGGTTTGCAAATGCGAGCGTGCAATGGGACATGATGATGTTCGGGCGGGTGGGCAGAGCATCCCGCAGCCGCCGCTACCGGTTCACCTGAACCGGATAGAACCGGCTGAATAGCTCCACTGCTGACAGGACAAGCCATTAGATTATAAGCAGAGAGAAAAGCTCAATCCCTTTCTAACACTGATGATGTTACCTAGTTGGATAATGAAACATCTGCAAGGAAACAACCAAACCGGAGACAACCAAGCACCAGTAATCTTGGAGGAATCTGAGGGTAGTTTGATACAGAAAATATATTCTTTTCTATCCTATTGACCATTAAAGATTTTCATAACCCATAAAATAAATAAGGATTTCTTCTTCATTCCTTTCTGCTCTGCTTTCCCTTGATAGAAACAGTCTGTTTTTTATAGAAGTAGACATTTCTTCTTCTTCCCTTCACCAGGAATCAAATGTGGGTTCATCCATCACACGAAGCCATTTGTTTAACTAATTTATTGAATAAACACTACATTGACAGATTTTCCATAAGGCACAAAGCACAATGATTGTGAACCACAATATACTGAGTCAAAACCAAACAAATCAGATTATTTTTAGTGCCATATAATAGACCAGCCACCGGTACTTCTGTAATAACTCTGAGTCTCAGTTTCCTTCACTTTTACTCTAACAGAGATGTTTTGAGAATAGAAACTATTAGCTGGATATCAACTGTGTTAATGAGGAAGTCAAGAGGCAATTGTGGCCATAACTGTGTCACATACAATGTGTAGTGGATAAAAAGGGGGTCAGGGCTATGATTCTCTTGCAGCTGCCATCTTGATTTTTCTGCCAGATGTTTTAGGAGTTCAATCTGAATCTTTGCAAGATGTTTTGGGAGTTTATTCTAAATCTTTGCAATCAACATGAACATCTTTAAACTCTCACAACTGTGTTTCCCTGAAAATAAGACCTGGTTTTATTTTCTTTTGGGCCCCAAAATAAGCACCAGATCTTATTTTTGGGGGATGTCTTACCCATTACTTTAGGACCAACACAGCCAGGCCTCCCATGCTCAGACACCTGTCCCGCCATTGCCTGACTTGTTCTGCGGCCACTCGTCAGGTGGCTTGTCAAAGGCCAGATGCTGCATGGCTCATTGCACTGGTGCCACCGCTTGCAGCATTGTGGTGCATTGTGTTGTTGCACATGTCAGCAGCAGCAGCACAATGCATCATGCAGCCTTCGGCTGCAACTAGTGACATAGCATGAGCCACATGGCATCCCATAAGCGGCGGCACCAGTGCGATGAGCCACATGGCATCATGCTGTGAGTAGTGGCACCAGCACGAACCACATCCAGCGATGTGCCACATGACATCTGGCCGCAAGCGGCCATAAAACAAGTCAGGCAATGGTGCTACAGTGTTAGGGCATAGGAGGCCTGGCTGCAGTGGTCCTAAGGTAAGCAGATGTGGGGCACGTGGGTCAGCTCCACCACCCCACCCCTGTTGTAGCTTGATTTTTATGCATGCGACTTGCCCCACCTCTTACAACCATGAGTGGGCTTAACTAGGGCTTATTTTAGGGGTAGCGCTTATTTATTTATTTTATTTTATTTTTTATTTATTTTTATTTGTCAAACACAACAGTATATATAAGTATAAGCATGAAATAACCATACAAATTGGATACAATCAAAGGGAACATTAGGACAGGAACGGTAGGCACGCTGGTGCTCTTATGCACGCCCCTTACAGACCTCTTAGGAATGGGGTGAGGTCAATAGTAGATAGTCTTTGGTTAAAGCTTTGGGGATTTTGGGAAGAGACCACAGAGTCAGGTAGTGCATTCCAGGCATTAACAACTCTGTTACTGAAGTCATATTTTCTACAATCAAGATTGGAGCGGTTCACATTAAGTTTAAATCTATTGTGTGCTCGTGTATTGTTGCGATTGAAGCTGAAGTAGTCTTCAACAGGAAGGACATTGTAGCAGATGATTTTATGAGTTATACTCAGGTCATGCCAAAGGCGGCGTAATACTAAATTTTCTAAACCCAGGATTTCAAGTCTGGTGGTATAAGGTATTTTGTTGTGATCAGAGGAGTGGAGAACTCTTCTTGTAAAATATTTCTGGACACGCTCAATTGTATTAATGTCCGAAATGAGGTGTGGGTTCCAGACAGGTTAGCTTTATTCAAGAATTGGTCTAGCAAATGTTTTGTATGCTCTGGTTAGTTGTGTAATCTTTCTGGAGAAGAAGCTACGTAAGATTAAGTTTACAACTCTTAAAGCCTTTTTGGCGATGTAGTTGCAGTGGGCTTTGGCACTTAGATCGTTTGATATGAAAACTCCAAGGTCTTTGACGGGGTGAGGGTCATCTACAAGGTAATGTCCATCAAGCTTGTATTTAGTGTTCTGATTCTTTTTTCCAATGTGTAAGACAGAGCATTTGCTGGTTGAGATTTGGAGTTGCCAAATTTTTGACCATTCCGACACAAAGTCAAGGTCTTTTTGAAGGGTAGCCGCATTGTTGGTAGTGTTAAATAGTTTAACATCATCGGTGAAGAGAACACAATTACTTATACTATGGTCACAGAGGTTGTTAATGTATAATATGAAGAGTGTTGGTCCTAGAATGCTGCCTTGGGGGACACCGCTATTAACAGGAGCGGGATTTGATAGGGCACTGCCTATTTTGACCGCTTGTTGTCTGTTTGACAGGAACGCTGTTATCCAATTATGAAGGGGTCCGGAGATGCCATAGGATTTAAGTTTTAAAAGAAGTTTGTCATGTACCACAGAGACAAAAGCTTTACAGAAGTCTATGTAAATTGCATCTATTGCTTTGCCCTGGTCAAGATTTGTAGTCCATATGTTTTTGCAGTGAAGAAGTTGTAAATTACAGGATAATTTTTTTTCTGAAACCAATTTGTTTATTAGAGAGTAGGTTGTTTGTTTCAAGGTGGAGGGTGATGGATTGGTTGATGATTGATTCCATTACTTTGCAGGTGACGCAGCATAAAGAAACTGGTCTGTAATTTTCAACTAGGCTGGGGTCTCCTTTTTTGAAGACAGGGATGACCGTGTCTAGTGACCATAGTTTGGGAAGGGAGCTGGTCCTGAAAGATTTTTCAAAGATTATGCTTAGGAGTTTTGCTATAACAGTAGAAAGCTTTTTTAAGTATGCACATAGACCATCAGGTCCAATAGAGATTATAAATAATATAATAATAATATATATTATATTTATATAATATATATAAATATATATTATTTATATAATTATATATAATATTTAATTTATATAATTTATATATTATTTATATATTATATATAGATATATATTATAATATATATTTATATATTATATATAAATATATATTATAATATATTATTATTATTATTATTATTATTATTATATAATAATATAGATTATAGATTATAGATAATAAATAGAGATTATAGGTAATAGATAGAGATAGATAGATATATTAGGCACAGGTGTGAAAATTGGGCTAGGGCTTGTTTTTGGGATAAGTCTCATTTTTGGGGGGAAACATGGTATTTCTTAAAGACTCCATATTTTCACCAATTGATTATTTATTTGTGAAAATATTTATTTCCACCAGAGAGTTCTAGAATTATTTTTCTTCCTGCTGCTGATTCCTCCTTTTGAATTCAGGCAAGGTGATTAAATCTGACTCACGTATAAAATGCCAGCACAAAATTATAGCTACTTATTGAAGGGCTGATGTATTTTCTTCAAATCTGAATGGAATACAAAATACCATGCTACTTGTATGATTTACCAAGTAAAATTTCCACTTTAAAAACGGAGAGAGTTTAAAATGAATAATCAGCTTTGTGCAGTCCTCCCCTGCACTCTTGAAAGAAAATCATTACAGCCCTTTGTAAGAGGTCCTTAATTTGCTAGTTTTAAGATTTGTTTTTCACAGAGGCTCAGAAAGAGCCAGGAACAGAATTCTACTGATTTTTATCATAAAAAGAAAATTTTATCCACTCCACAATAGCATCACTGTGCCCTGAGGCATGATCTCTACAGTTTTCAGAAAAAGAGGGAAGGGGAGGGGAGGGGAGGGGAGGGGAGGGGAGGGAGGAGGGGAGGGGAGGGGAGGGGAAGGGAAGGGAAGGGAGGGAGGGAGGGAGGGAGGGAGGAAGGGAGGAAGGGAGTTTTGCCTGTTAAATCCTGTTTAATTGTGTTTCATCTATATTTTTTCCTGCACTATTTGGCACCATCACAATGTCAATTGACCATGTCATGTAGTGACAGCAGTTCTAGCAGTTCCATTTAATTTAGTTAAGTGAGGAGTATGCGGGTAGTTAAACTAGGATCTTACACCACAGCAATTTCTGCCTTACCCATTGACTTTACTTGATGGAAACATCAGAAATTACCATCATGTAAATTTTACTCCTTTGGCAGACTGCTTGAACAAAGTGAATTTATATATGCAGACTAAGTGGACATTATATGTATATATAGACAATGAAGGTTCACAATTAGTTGGAGTTGCTTTGGTTTTTAGAAAAATAGCTTTGATGTTAAACAAAGACTAGTGGTGAAATCCAATTTTTTTTACTATCAGTTCTGTGGGCGTGGCTTGATGGGGTGGGGTGGCTTGGTGGGTGTGGCTTGGTGGGCGTGGCTTGGTGGGCGTGGCAGGGGAAGGATATTGCAAAATCTCCTTTCACACCCCACTCTGGGGCCAGCCAAAGGTGGTATTTACCGGTTCTCCAAACTGCTCAAAATTTCCGTACCGGTTCTCCAGAACCTGTCAGAACCTGCTGGATTTCACCATTGAAGAAGACATTATGTGTATATGTGGGCATGTACACAGACATTTACCAACTTTTTTCATAATATAAGTTGCCGTGCCTATTTCCCAGAAGCTTTTCTCTTTCAAAATCCATGTGTTATATTCCGAACTTGTAATAGCATTATTAAGAAATGCTGTTATGATTATTTATACCATTTTTTTTAATTCTAAACCTCTTAATAATAGTTTCAAACAGGCTCACAAATCTTTAGCAAAAGAAAAATGAGTCTTATAGCTCTAGGAACATATATAGGCTCTAGTTCTCTGTAAAAGACAAACCGTTGCATTCAAGAACCAATTTATTAATGTCTCCAGGCAGTCTTAGAGGAACTCATGAAGAAAAAAGTAAGAATTATTAACGCAAAAGCCGAGTGAACAGATTATGAGATACGTTGCTAAAGAAAAATCCATTTCCTCAAGAGTATTTGGATTGAATTTAGCCCAGATAACTGGACAAAACCTAGCTACATTTACATCTATAGGACCAGCATAACCCTAGTCTTAACTCTGAGAAGATCTGAACAACTTTACTTGGCAGAAGGCTTGCATAACCCTCACGGTGGCCTTTCAAGGGTTCCCATTACCCCTTACACAGAAGGGACCAAGTCAACTGAAACAGAGTTGTGGGCAGCTCTCTGTGGATGCACTAGCAGTGGAGAAATGTGTACATTTCACTATCCTTACAGCCATAGGATAGATCTTTTTTTTTTTAATTTGCATTTATATCCCGCCCTTTTCCGAAGACTCAGGACGGCTTACACTATGTTAGCAATAGTCTTCATCCATTTGTATGTTATATACAAAGTAAAGATCTTAACACAAACTCTCACTTGTTCTTGGTCAGATTCATTATTTGTCTTCTTCCAGTGCTCTAGGTATCTCTTCATCTCTTGAGGTCCTTCTGAAAACCAGGCGGCCATCCAAGATCCAGCTACATAGCCATAATCCAATTCAAGGCCATTTTCTCTTGTTCATTCTAAGAACTGCAACCACATAGCAAAAAAGGCTTTAAGAGTTGTAAACCTAATCTTGCATAGTTTCTTGTCCAGAAACACTACACTATTAACCAGAGCATATAAAACATTTGCTAGACCAATTCTTGAATACAGCTCGCCTGTCTGGAACCCACACCACATTTCTGACATCAATACAATTGAACGTGTCCAGAAATATTTTACAAGAAGAGTTCTCCACTTCTCTGAATACAAGAAAATACCTTATGCCACCAGACTTGAAATCCTGGGTTTAGAAAACTTAGAACTCTGCCGCCTTCGACATGACCTGAGTTTAACTCATAGAATCATCTATTACAATGTCCTTCCTGTTGAAGACTATTTCAGATTCAATCGCAACAATACACGAGCACACAATAGATTTAAACTTAATGTTAACCGCTCCAATCTTGATTGCAGAAAATATGACTTTAGTAACAGAGTTGTAAATACTTGGAACATACTATCCGACTCTGTGGTCTCTTCCCAAAATCCCCAAAACTTTAACCAAAGACTGTCTACTATTGACCTCACCCCATTCCTAAGACGTCTGTAAGGGGCGTGCATAAGAGCACAAGCATGCCTACCGTACCTGTCCTATTGTTTCCTTTCATTATATCCAAATAATATATATATAGTATAGTTATTTCATGCTTATGCTTATATATACTGTTGTGACAAATAAATAAATAAATAAATAAATTTTAAAAAGTGATTAAAGCCTGAGTCAAAACATGCACCAGAGCTTCAGGAACTCCTGTAGCAAGGAGAGAACTCCAAAGCCGACAGCAGTGAGTGATTCATGTATGATATGCAACTGATAACAATATCTCCCAATGCCATATCACAACACTCCCATCCTGAGAAAAAAATCAGATCTAATATGTGACTCCCACTGTAATTCTGGCCAGGTCCATGGTTATTGTGATGGTCACAAACTTCTAAGCCACCTTCTATTGCAGGCCCAATAAAGACAAGCGGAAGTCCTCCAGGATCATATGCCTGAGGAATTCCACTGTCAAGTCAGCCACAAAGTCAAGCAAAGTCAGGCATGGAAGCCATTGTGAAGCAGGAAGGATGGTAGACAAGAAGCAATCCCATGTGATCCTACAGTCCAATGTCTGTACCTCTGGAAGCCAACAGAATCTCCTAGATGATAACCAACTACATTGTCTCTTTGCTTGCCTTGGCTGATGCCATATCCAAAACCTGGGTGACCATACCTCTGACATAACACCCTTGACCTGCTGCAGAAACTCGGTTGCCTCTTCATCTCTGGAACCCATCATCAGACTTAGCAGGCTGCTCAATCTTCTCTTTGGCTTGCTGATCTTTCCATTAGAAGATTTCTCTCTGCCAGCCTCTGAAGCCACCATTGCTGCCAATTCTCACGTCATCCTATGACAAAAAACCACAAAGGCTTTCCATAATGTCACAGAAGTCAGCTCTCAAACGTCAATACCTTCAACAACTACTATATCTTCCTCAATCTTTCTTCATATTCTAATAACTAGCAACCCCTGGAATTCGAGCCCAAAAGTTTGGCCTCAACATCATGTTGGGGGAAAAAACCAGGATTGATGATAGATAGATAGATAGATAGATAGATAGATAGATAGATAGATAGATAGATAGATAGATAGATAATAAAAAGCATGATGTTTCGTTTTCGTCTGAGCTAGTTCCATAACAAATATTTAAATATATATATAGACTACTTTGGCCCAAGATTAAAATTCCCATTATCTCATCTGGTATGAACTGTCCCTTTGTTTCAGTGTTAGATGCTATACATGCATGTTGCATTGGGGCAGATGAAAATTGATGGCACTAACTCAGACTTCAGTATTAACATTACATTGAAACTTAATTCAAACAAAGATATTAGAGGTTCCACAGAAAGTAAATCAGGGGTGAAATCCAGCAAGTTCTAACAGGTTCTGGAGAACCGATAGTGGAAATTTTGAGCAGTTTGGAGAACCGGTAGTGGAAATTTTGAGTAGTTCGGAGAGGTGGCAAATACCACCTCTGGCTGACTCCAGAGTGGACTGGGAATGAAGGTTTTGCAATATCCTTCCCCCAGGAGTGGGGTGGGAAAGGAGATTTTGCAATATCCTTCCCCTGACATGCCCACCAAGCCACACCCACCAAGCCACACCAAGCCATGAACACAGAACCGGTAGTAAAAAAAATTGGATTTCACCACTGCAGAAAAGATCTTCTTACTGGTGGTGTCCCAATTGCTGAGGATATTCTCTACAGAAGCTTGTCTGGTGCCAAATGTATTATGGTTGGTTGCAGTCAGTGAGAAGCTTAGATTGGATTTGGCATTTTGGCTTCTACTTATCAAGTGTTTCCTAAGAGCCTGGGATAGTTGATTATTTGATGGTGTTACAAGTATCGTCACAGGATATAAGTTGCTCTAAGTAAAGCTGCCTTTTGCAAATGACTGGTAATGATTTTGTCAATGCTGATGGTGTTCAAGTAGCGCTCCAGACATTTTAAAATTGCACCCCAGAGCTTATTTCTCTTGGTACTATCTTTGTTTTCTTTTGCCAAAGTCATTCTACTTCTATTTGTACTTTTTTTCCTACTTTTTTCCAGTTCTTTCTCTTCTATTCTGCTGTCTCCCAGTATTGTGAGATCTACCATCCAGACTTTTTTTTGTAATTCTTTGTAATTAAGTCTGAGGTGTTATGTGGCTTGTCTAGTTCTAAAACTCCAGAGCACTTTAGTCCCATGAGTTCTTGATTGCAGGCAAATGGTATTTCTTGCAAATATTCCACTGCACCATTGTTGCTACGTTGTCATGCTGTTGTTTGTAGTCAGTCTATGCAATCTTCTCAAAAAGCCTAAGTGCTGTCTGGGTAACTCTGTCACCATCTTCTCAATTCTGGATTATCAGCATTTATTCTTAAGGCTTTGTCTTGTGCAGCCAAAATTAGTCTCTCTGTCTTTTTCTTCCATTTTCCCGCTCTGTCAGCCTCCGCTTTAATTAAGTGTATTTCTCCTACTAGACTGTTTTACTGTTTTATTACTTTGTTAAAGGTTTTCTTCTTACTGAATGTCTTACATGATTTATGGAGGAGGGGGGAGGTTTGTACTGTTACTAGTGTTTGGCTGACATTGCTTGTGTGGGGAGGAGATAGACTTTCAAACAGACGTTTGAACTGATTTGCCATGTAATGGGAGTTGCCTGCTTCGCATTCCATCCAGAAGATTGACAGAGAGAGAATATCAGAAGTGAAACTACACGTGGCCAAGGAGGAAGAGGACACTGGATTATGACTGTTTGAACTCTAGTGGGAGGAGGGTTCAGGAGAGGATATGACGTCTGTGTTTTTAGTATACTTTCAGTTCTGGCTTAGCTTTGTTTGCAATCTGCCGTGTTTAGTAAAAATTACCAATTTCTTCAAAATGATGGAATTGGGTCTTTATTTTTTTAAATGTTGATCTGAGGCAAGCTGACAGGGGTGGTATTCACTTAACTTTGCTACCAGTTTGCAAATGTGAGCGTGTGCGAAAGCCTTCCACACATGTGCAGAGCGTCAAAAATGGGACGTGATGACGTCTGGGCGGGTAGGCGGAGCCTCTGCAGCCACCGCTACCAGAAGGCACTGCAGATTCCAAGAAGAATTCTGATAATTTTCAGACAGGATTCGGAAGTGCAGGCTATCAGTGGCAGGTCATCAGGGAGATGAATAGTTGTCTGTCACATCTATTCATCTCTGCCCCCTGCCTTCTATCCCCAGAGTTAGAATGGGGCTTCACTAGCAGCGGTGGATCTTCCATCCCAAGGACCGGCCCATAGATTTCCACTGCTCTCCTCTTCTCTGCCTTCTGTGCATCCATGTGTCAGGCACTGGACCCAGCTGTTCCTCCTCTTCCTCATCAGCCACCTCCAGACCTGGGGGCTGTTGACTCTCCATCTGAGGGCTATAGACAGCCCAGACTCCACCTCTATCTCTGACATCTCCACTCCCTCTTCCCCCTCAGAGCTCTCAGATTGCCTTGATGCTGGCCTTGACTCCCACGCCGACACCTCATTTCATTTGGCTGCCGAAGGGGCTGGTGGCGGATAGGCCACAACATATATTTTTTTTTACATTTATATCCCACGCTTCTCCGAAGACTCAGGGTGGCTTACAGTGTATAAGGCAATAGTCTCATTCTATTTGTATATTTACAAAGTCAACTTATTGCCCCCCCAACAATCTGGGTCCTCATTTTACCTACCTTATAAAGGATGGAAGGCTGAGTCAACCTCGGGCCGGGCTTGAACCTGCAGTAATTGCAGGCTGCTGTGTTCTAATAACAGGCTTCTAACAGCCTGAGCTATCATGGCCCTTTACCCCTTAACACTTACCCCTTTGTGAGCCATTTGTTTACTGCAACAACAGGCATCACTGTATAGTGCTAAGTGCAAAGGCCCAAGATGTCAATTTTTCAGAATATGAAATTTTAAAATCAAACATTCTATAAATTTAAAACATGCACCCTGAAACCTTTAAAATGTCAGGTGTGCCATCATTACTCAGTTCTGGATGCTTATTTACTAGCCTTGAGAAGTCTCTTGAGCATTAATGCATTTGGTATTAAAGCATTTCCAACTCCTCCAGGTTCTTGCCTTCTTTTCAAACAAATCTAAGTGGGATTCAAGAGATATCGGAAATGTGGGCGTTGCAGGAGAAGGCATAGCAAGCGAGCATACATTTATAACTTTTAAATGTAATTTACAAGCTTTTAAATTGACTCTTCATTACTAGAACAACATTCTTTGTGACAAAATGGGTTGTGAACTGTCTTGAGTCAACTGTGAGGATTATTCCTGGTAGATAAAAATCACTCAGATTTGGCCTATGTTGGACATCAGCTAAGCAAGAAAAAGAATCATTGTTTAAACTAAGTACACCACTATATATTTGTCCAAAATATCAGAAAATGTTTCATTCATGAATCTGGAGATGATTGGTACCAACTAGCCAATTCAAAGGACATTGCTGAATATTCAAACATGCCCTATCAAAGGCTGTTAAACATTCGGGGCCCTTCTTCTGCTCATATTGTACACGTTTCCAGTGCAATTTAATAAAAAGCTGAACCCTTGAAAGTGGTCAAGTAGGATAGAAATAAGAAACAGTGGGTAGTGATCCTTCATGGTTACATTATTAAAGAATCTATAATCATACAAAGTCCTTCAAAATTTACATTTCTTAGGGGTGAAAAATGCTGATAGAACCTTAGCAGGACAATTAAATCTTTTCTTCTGATTATTGTCCAGAAATTTCTTCAACATTCCTAACTCTTAAATAGACATTGATGATATAAGAACTAATCCTTAATCAACTGAAACTCAAGAACATCAAGATATACCGGTATGTACTAAGAACAGATAGTCGAGGATTGCTGACTTGTGGCTTAGGCACTTTTAAATAGGGACAACTTTGTTCTGTTTACAATATCCAATATGATTTATGACAACATTGCAATATGAGTTATGTAGGGTTACCTCTGAAGGTAATTTAGAAAGCTCTACATTTGTACATTCTACATTGTACACATAGATGTATAAATGTAAATGTATAAATGTATTACATGTATATGTATTTATATATATATATAAAACCAAATATATATTTATATTTGTGTGTGTTTGTTTTCTGAGGTTTTCGCGGGTGTTTGTATGTAGGTCTTTGGTTATTCGGGTTTTCTCCCGCGTAAAATTGGAAGTGTCTTGGCGACGTTTCGACAAAGTCTCATTCGTCATCTTCAGGCTTCAGCTTCGTGCTTCTGGGAGCAATGTGTGATTGCAGCTGTTTCTTCCTTTTTAACTGCTAGTGGGGGTTTGAACTGATTGGGTGGGAGCTTGGCTGTGCTCTGATTGGATGGAGGTTTTTTTGTGCTCTGATTGGCTGGGGCTGTGTCCTGTTTGGGTGGGGGCTTGGTTGTGCTCAGATTAATCTGAGTTGCAGGGGGATTTGAGCTGGTGAGTTGCATTGCTGTTGTTTGGCTTCGTGTTTGTGGTCATGCTACATCTTCATAGTGGGTGTCTGTCTGTTGTATGTATGGATTGGAGGGGTTTGAAATGGCTAATGTTGCAGCTGCGGTCTGGCTTCTGGTCCTTGGTCGTGCTTCCTGATCAGTGTGGGTTTGGGTCTGCTTTCTGGGTGGATGTGTGGTGGTGACATCCTGTGTGGACCTCGTGAGCGTGGGTCTGGTGTCATTCCTCGTGTTAGGGACTCGTTTGTCAATAAGGGCGGGTTTCCAAATGGCTGGTAGGCGGGAGGTATCATCTTGTTTGTTCATGCTGTGTGGGCGTTTTTCTATCTCGATGGCTTCTCTGATTATTCTGTTGTTAAAGTGTTCAGTTTTGGCAATAGTTCTGGTCTTTTTAAAGTCAATATCGTGTCCTGTGCCTTTAAGGTGTTGGACCAGGGAAGAAGTTGGTTCCTCTTTTTTGACTGAGTTCTTGTGTTCTTCAATGCATGCACTTATTCTTCTGTTGGTTTGTCCGATGTATGTGGTGGGGCAGGCGGTGCATGGGATTTCATATACTCCTTGATTTTCTAACTCAAAGAAAATCTGCCCACCAGACCCATGCTCACGAGGTTCACACAGGATGTCACCACCACACATCCACCCAGAAAGCAGACCCAAACCCACACTGATCAGGAAGCACGACCAAGGACCAGAAGCCAGACCGCAGCTGCAACATTAGCCATTTCAAACCCCTCCAATCCATACATACAGCAGACAGACACCCACTATGAAGATGTAGCACGACCACAAACACGAAGCCAAACAACAGCAATGCAGCTCACCAGCTCAAATCCCCCTGCAACTCAGATTAATCTGAGCACAACCAAACCCCCACCCAAACAGGACACACCCCCAGCCAATCAGAGCACAAAAAAAACCTCCATCCAATCAGAGCACAGCCAAGCTCCCATCCAATCAGTTCAAACCCCCACTAGCAGTTAAAAAGAAAAAAACAGCTGCAATCACACATTGCTCCCAGAAGCACGAAGCTGAAGCCTGAAGATGACGAATGAGACTTCATCGAAACGTCACCAAGACACTTCTAATTTTACACGGGAGAAAACCCGAACAACCAAAGACCTATATATATATATATATGTATGTATGTATAAATACATATATTTATGTATATTTATGTATGTTTATAGAGGCTGCTGAATGCTTGCAATGATTTCTATTTTAAACTATTTATTTATTAAATTCCATGAATCTTTATGAAACCAAGAAAACTGCATATATGTATCCATGAAAGTCAACCTCAACTTGAAGAAACTTTACTTTTTTAAATCATATACTTCAGTGAAGTAAAATGAGTTACTTTGCATATTCCTCTAAATTCAAATCACGTAACTTATCCATGACAATCAAATACCTTCATTATTCTAAAATGTATTTCCTATTCATCCTATTCATATCACGATTTGAGCTGTTTTTCCAACTCTTTCCTTAGACATTTCAAAATGGTGTTTTATTGCTTAATGGTAGTATCGTTGATATGTAAGAGGGAGTAATTATAGGTGAGCTATATACCTAGGCAGATCAAAGCTGTTCTGATAGTATAATTATTTCCAAATTTTGAAAGAATGCCATGTATAAAAAGTCAGATTAAACTTGTTCCACAAGACTTAATAGTATATTCAGGCTGACATGCTGTCTTTTTAGCGCCAAGATTTATAACCGGTAAGCAGAAATTAAACTTAGTGTAATAGTGCAAATTTTATTTGGGATCTCATTCTAATCGCCTGCAGTTTCAGAACTATCATGTTACTGGTCAACATTCAAACATGTCAGAATATTTAATACAGGTAGTCTTTGACTTACAACTATAAATTGGGACCAGAATTTCCATTGCTTAAGCAAATTGTTGGTTGTTAAGGGAGTCACGTCTGAGTTTACAACCTTTTTTGCCCTGGCTGGTGAGTGAATCATTCAGCTTCCCACACTGACTTTGCTTGTCAGAAGCTGGCTGGGGAGGTCACAAATGGTGATCATATGACTCCCCAATACACTGCAACCATCATAAATAAATGCTGGTTGCCAAGTGCCCAAAATTTTCATCACATGGGAATCCTACAACTGGTCATAAGTCACTTTTTTCAGTGCTGTTTTAACTTCAAACTAAATGAATAGTTGTATATCAAAAATGACCAGGAGATAAAAGGTAATTGTTTTAATAAGTAATAATCCTCAGTATAGGAAAATATTTAAATTACATGTAAGATCTCTTAAAGACAGCTGTAGAAGAAAATGTAAATTACGCAGATGCATGTATTTTCATCTTGATACTTGTGCTGAACAGGGTTGTTTGACCTCGGAGGGCAGGAGACATGGCCAGGGTGGGCGTGGCTAGGTGCGTGTGGCAGAGGTGGGTTTCAGCAGGTTCTGACCAGTTTTGGAGAACCGGTAGCAGAAATTTTGAGTAGTTCAGGGAACCAGTAGTAAAAATTCTGACTGGCCCTGCCCCCATCTATCCTCTGCCTCCCAATTCCCAGCTGATCAGGAGGAAATGGGGATTTTTGCAGCAATTTTCCCTAGGAGTGAGGTGGGAATGGAGATTTTACAGTATCCCTACCACGCCCACCAAGCCACGCCCACCAAGCCATGCCACACCCACCAAGCCACACCCACAGAACCAGTAGTAAAAAAATTTGAAACCCACCACTGGTGTGTGGCAAGGGTGGGCGTGACAGCATTCAGCCTCCTGCAGCACTCTGCCGGTCAAAATGGGGTGCTGGGGTTATTTGCAAAATGTGGGCTTTGCTTTGTGGCATCTAGATTCGGTGAGCAAGGGGTGTGACCTGCACAGAAAATACACTTTTGTTTGGTTATGAAGAAATATCCCCAAAGTCAGATGTAGACTAAATGTAGACTGACTTTTAGCTAAACACCTTCTCAGCAAACAGCAAATTTTGAAGCTCCAGGTAAAGAGGATTCATTATTGGACGAGTAACCACAGTTTGCATGTTGGAAGTTCCTAAAGGAATGCTGGGAAACTCTGTATTTTAAAGAATATTTGAGGGAGGGGTGCAGAATAGCCCTTCTCTGCCTGAGGCTGTAGAGACCCGGCACCAATCAAAACACTTTTTGTGAAGCAACTGATCAACACTTACAGGATAAGCCACTAGACTAGTATATGAAAATAAGAACAAACTCCACTCCCTTCTAGTACAAATGATGTTACCTAGTTTGGTAATGAAACAGCTGCAAGAATACCATCAAGCTCAAAGAGCACCAAGGACCCCACAGTTCAACCCTGAGCTACAAATATTCTCTTCTATTGATAAACACTTTTTGGTTAGAGAGAGTCAGAGCCTGCTTTTTATGAGATGGCTCCCAGTGGATTTCATTCTAAATCTTGATATTTATTTATTTATTTGTTTATTTATTTATTAAATTTTTATACCGCCCTTCTCCCGAAGGACTCAGGGCGGTGTACAGCCAGAATAAAAACAAAATATATACAATTTAAAACAACATTTAAAAAGAGCAAATTTTAAAGGCTGATTATTAAAATTTAGATTTAAAAATTTAAAATAATTAAGAATACCCAATTAAAATTCAACACTAATTATGCCAGTCCTGCTTTAATAAATAAATACGTTTTGAGCTCACGACGGAAGGTCCGAAGATCAGGCACTTGACGCAGGCCAGGGGGAAGTTCGTTCCAGAGCGTCATTGCCCCCACAGAGAAGGCCCTACTCCTGGGGGCCGCCAGCCGACACTGTTTGGCGGACGGCACCCTGAGGAGACCCTCTCTGTGGGAGCGTACGGGTCGGTGGGAGGCAAAGGGTAACAGCAGGCGGTCTCGTAATATGATTTCTGTAAATAAGGAATGTAGAATTATAATGGCTGAGTCTTTGATCCTTCATACATAAAAAAAATAAAATACAAAGCTAAGGGATAAACAAATAAAAAACAGATTTGAAAAAAGAAAAGGCTCCAGAAAGAAAAAGAGTGAGTGTAAGAAAAAAAAAGAGGAATGAAGGAAAACCTGGGCCGGTTTTAAGAAACTAGAAGTAGCTAGACTTCCATATAAATATAAACCATTATTTACTAACTTACAGCAATGTATCTTGGCAAGTCATGCAAGTGGGACTTATTTTTAATACTTTTTTAAAAAATCATGCATTAATCTATAGTATAATTTACTCCCACATCCTTCTTACACAGACATCCCATGGTTTTCTTTTTGTCCATATGGTGTATCAGCAGCACTGCTACTAATTAATGGTTGAAATAAGTTTTTTAGTCATGTGCTATACAAAAATAGCATCGGATTTCCAAATATAAACTACAATACACAGAGTCCTAGTGACTAGTAGCACCTTTTTTTGTGATATACTGCTTTACCACTCCTAATAAAAGCTGTGGGGAAAACAGAAATCCAGCAACATATTTTGTTCGTCTTTTATGTTTATTTCAATTGTTTATATTGTTTTATGCTTGTTATTGTTTTAATATACATCTTGTGTATTAAATTTCTTCAAATTTCCTGTTATTTGCTCTGTTGAATGTTTTTCATAAAGGTAATTTATAAATTTTTTACTTTGATGATTTAATCCACATTCTGCAACCATCTTTTCCCCATCCTTAATTCAAGCACAGGTTATAATTGTAAAGTCTACAGGTGTTTGTGCTTGTCCATCTATATATAGAAGAACAGGAATCTACTTAAACCATTTATTTGAATACTTCGTATGTACAAAAGGTTCACTAATAAACACCCCAAAAGAATATGTTAAAGAGCAATGAATAAAGAGTAAAGAGAGAAAGAGTAAAATTCCTTACTGCAGTCTGTTTCATCAGATACATGAGTTGTAAACGAAGAGAATCAAATCTGGACACACACAGTTGGCTTGTCTGTAGCAATTGTGAGCAGTTATACCAAAGGGACGTGAAATACTGAAGTATAAAGAATGATAATTCTGTTATTAATTGTAGCCATTTACAATGGTGTTGAAACAATTAATTATAAACTAAGGTACACAGCAAGCTGTATATTCTCTTTCTGGTAAACACCTTTGAGTTTTGTCTTCCAGAAGTCAACCGGTATTCACTTTTGTCAATATTGTTCTGAAACAGAAATGCAATCACATGATTTGTCTGTAATTCTTTTCTCAACCTCCCTACAACAATAAGAGGTTTTGTCACTGAAAGAGAACAATAGTTTCTTGAGCACAATTTTTTTCCCTAGGAAAAGGAAATCTCACCCATTTATCAGTAGTTAAGTGGAAGCCAAAAAAAAACCCCAGCATGCTTCAAAACAAGATTTACAGGCGAGCATTTCAGATGCCTGTAGGATTTAAGACATGAAGGATGTTTGAAAGAAAAAACTAGCTCCAGAACCCATAGGAATCAGCTTAAGAGACTCATGCTGGCTTTTTCAAACCATGGAGTGCAAGACAAGAATTATTTAAAAAGAGGAGCAAGAGATAGAAAGAAATCTATAGTTGTTAGTTCCAGAGGTGGGTTGCCCCCGGTTCAGTTCGGTTCTTGCGAACCGGTAGTAAAACCGGTGGGAGGCTCCGCCCACCTGCCCGGACGTCATTATGGTCAATCTGTGCATGCGCAGAAGCGTGCGTGATTCCGTTGAGGACCGGTAGTAAAAGTAAGTAGAACCCACCCCTGGTTAGATCCCATCTCTCCCTAATTTTTGTCAGGATCCTTCCTAGATCCTTTTTAATTCAGACACTGCATAACTCCAGTAAGAAGCAAATGATGCAAGATAATGAAGACAAAGATCATCAGGTAAGAAAAGTGCAAGAGGTGATGATGGGGAAGAAACATACCAGCAGACCAAAATGCACAGGGGAATTGCTAAAAAGGGAGAAAACGCCAAGGAAGCAGAGAAGCAGTTGTGACTAAGCTGTTTTGCAAGCTGGGGATCAGACACTCAGACTGAGAGAAAGTGGTTTCCTGGTGAGGCTAATGCAGGAAAGGAAGATGGGAACTGCATGTAATGCTACATGGAATGTGCTAGAGATGGATTATGGAATACAGAATTCATAGTAGAACACTATTTTTCAAACCTGGCAATTTGAAGATGTGTGGCCTTTAACTTGCAGCATGTTGGCTAGGAAATTCTGGGAGCTGAAGGATCTTAAAAGTTGCCAAGTTTGAAAAAACAGTGCTTTAATATTAATATAATTATTACAAAGAGCATGCGTTTATATTTACTGCCCTCTAGTGGTTATCTGGCATTTTGCAGCCCAAATCATGCTAGGTTGCTTAAGATTACTGAGAGAAGAAACGGGGAAAGGGCAGAGGTGGGTTTTAGCAGGTTCTGACCAGTTCTGGAGAACTGCTAGCAGAAATTTTGAGTAGTTCAGAGAACTGGTAGTAAAAAGTCTGACTGGCCCCGCCCCCATCTATTCTCTGCCTCCCAAGTCCCAGCTGATCGGGAGGAAATGGGGATTTTGCAGTAACCTCCCCTTGGATTGGAGAGGGAATGGAGATTTTACAGTAATATAATGTTGGAGTGGGGTGGGAATGGAGATTTAAAGTATCCTTCCCCTGCCACACCCACCAAGCCACACCCACCAAGCCACATGACGCCCACCAAGCCATGCCCACAGAACCGGTAGTAAAAAATTTTGAAACCCACCACTGGGAAAGGGGGATGCTATTTGATGAGTAAATTGGCTGATAACCAATAATTGCAATCTGCAAAAGTCAGGGTGCCTAAATGAAATTAAAAGTTGGAACAGAAAGAAGGGATACGTGGGTGGAATTTATGGCAGAATTTGTGAAAGAGCAGCAGAGCAATGTGAAGGGCTGTTTGCTTCACACAAAGGGATTGCATTTTAAGAGTTGCTTCCTTACTAATGGGCAAGTTGGGGAAAGAATGAGAGTGGATACGAGGATGGGTTTCGGAAAATTCCCCAAGCCCCAATTGATGAGTGGAGACCACTCCTGAGCCAAGTTTTTTAAACTGCACAGGGAAGAGAGTTCTCTCCACTGAAGGTGGGTACAAACAACCTTTATACAAATATAGTTGCATAATAAATGCCGATTACGAATGGCAGTAATGTGTCAATTGTCATAGTATTTTGAAACCAAGAATTAGATTTATGCTTACGGTGTAAAATTCTGCAATAAATGAGTGTTTGTGGTTAATTACTTCCCATTTTCGCATCTAAAAATATACTAGCATGGTTGCAATATTAGGGAAGTTGGTTGGCTCTGCAACATTGCATTTGTGTGTCTAGAGGGCAAAGTAATAGGGCCTATACGAAGAGGCTAAGTTTTTAAGAGCCTTGGCAAGTGACAGGTTTGGGTTCAGATGTTAGCATTGGTTTAACTTTTACCCCTTCAGATGGCCATCCCCCTGTGGATTTCCTAAGGCAGCCCTTGTTCCTGCTTCCTACACACCAGTACAAGACTGGACTGCCTTTAATCCACGCCTTCAGTATAGAATAGAATAGAATTCTTTATTGGCCAAGTATGATTGGACACACAAGGAATTTGTCTTCGGTGCATATGCTCTTAGTGTACATAGTATAGTATAGTATAGCCTTTATTGTCATTGTACATCATGTATACAATGAAATTGGTTAAATAAAAACAACATAAAGAGAAGATACATTCATCAAGATTCATAAGGTACAACACTTAATGATAGTCATAGAATAGAATAGAATAGAATAGAATAGAATAGAATAGAATAGAATAGAATAGAATAGAATAGAATTTTTTATTGGCCAATTGTGATTGGACAAGCAAGGAATTTGTCTTGGTGCATACGCTCTCTGTGTACATAAAAGAAAAGATATCTTCATCAAGGTACAACACTTACAACACTTAGTGATAGTCATAGGGTACAAATAAGCAGTCAAGTCATACTAGGAAGCAATATAAATCGTAAGGATACAGCAACAAGTTACAGTCATAAAGTCATGAGTGGGAGGAGATGGGTGATGGGAACGTTGAGAAGATTAATAGTAGTAGTCATGTATTGTGCGAAGGTGCGGCAAGCAGGGAATCGGCCACCGGGGCTCACAGCCTCGCCCTTCCGAAGTGCCCTTGAGCAAGTGCAGAGTGCCCCAAAGGCGCCACAGGCCAGACTTTTTCCTACCTCGGGTCCCCCCTTCCCCACTTTCACATGAATGGGAACGGCGAAAACCGGGGCAGGTTAAAAGAAGCAGCCGAGACAGGAGCGGAACCCAAACCCCGCCGCGCCCCGGACCTGCCAAGCCGCACCTCCACCTCCCCGCGGCTGACGCGACTCCCTCGCCTTCGCGGCCAGCCTCTGCCTCCTCTGCCCCTCCCGGCAGATGGCCGCGAAGGGGAGGCGCCTGGACACCAAAGGCCGCCGCGGCCTCACCGGGGCCGCTCCCAAGACGGCGGGGACGGGCGCGAGGGAGGCCGGGCACTTCCCGCACCGGGCCCGGGGCGGTCGGGGGGTGGAGCCGGAACGAGAGCCAAGGCGAGAGCCACGGATATTCCGCGGCGAAGAGGAGGCGGGACCGGGCTGCCCCGGCCTCCCGTGTAACGTTATGCCTGTGCTCCCGCCCCTCTGCGGGGCAACCGGCCGGGTGTTTTGCAGGCCCGGCCTGGCGGGGAGGAGTCCTCGAGGTCGCGTTGCTGAGCTTCCCAGCCGCCGAAAGGCCGCGAGGTACCTCTGGCGAGAGGAGGAGGAGGAGGAAGAGGGAGAAGGCAGGAAGGGAGCCAGCCGCTTCGCTTTGAACCCATGGAAGGTGAGAGACCGTCTCTGCGGGACCTGTCCGGAGCTCAAGCTCCGAGTCGAGGGCGCCAAAGCCGCTTGAAAAAGTCGTTCCCCACCCCGAGGAAAAAACGACCCCGCTTCGGCTTGAAAGCGTGTCGTTCCCACCCCCCTCCGGTTTTTTCCTTGGCCCCGAAAAGCCGCTTTACGGTTTTCCAGCCGAGCCTCCGACCGTACGGAGGTATCGAGCGGCTTCTCTACCTGATGCCCCCCTTGTCTTGTTTCTCATTTCATTTCTTCCGATTGCGCCTTTTGGTTCCTCGCCGCGATTCTGCCTTGGAGTTTTTAAGATTAAAAGATTTGCCTGGGAGGGAAAGTTGTAGCTCAGCGCTATCCAAATGGTTACAGAGCCCTCCTCGCATAACTATAAATATAAAATCTATATTTTAACGAAACTGACTAAGTAGGCAGCCTGTTGGAGAGGAAAAAATCCTTCCGTTTGCTTTGGAATGAGCTCCCCGGGATTGTTTTATGAACCTACTGGGTATTTGTCTCACAGATGACCTGGGAAATAAATTACATTTTAAGTTTTTTTTTTCTTGGAAGATGTGTTCAGGTACAAATTAAATATTGGTTCCTTTTATGTTGCGCTATGCATGACAAAAGAACTACATTCCCTACTACAGGACTTAGGTGTAGTCCACGTAAGAAACCAGGATGTATACTGAGCCATCCAGGGGATTTCCCGGCTCGAAATCCAGGGGAAAGCCAAGTTCATTGTGCTTCTTGGCAGTGCAAAGCCTTTCACAAGAAATCTGCACATCTGACACTTGGAAAAACACTTGGAAAGGCTGGCATTCCGTTCAGATCAGTCATCCATCCATATGTCTATTATGTTGGTTTTGTTTTTAATATATTCTGAGAGGGTTGGACAGTTTTAAAGATAATTTCTGGAATTATTTCTGTATTTTTGTTATCATTTTATTTTTTTATTGTACAATGTTATGAGCATGTGGCTAGATATAAATAGGATTTGTTTGGGAAAACCCAGGTTTAAATATCTTGCCTTATGAGGTTCACTCTATTATTAAATAATTTATATAAATATAAATTATAGGGCAGATTATTTTTCATCTCTTTTTTGTTTCTTAGTTTGTAGTCTTTGTATGAGGTTTCTCTTCTAATTCCCCCTCCCTCTATTTTTGTTTTGGTTTCTTTTTTTCTTTTAAGTTTAAATACTGTCAATTGTGTAAGTTAAGAAAGTTAAATGAAAATATTAAATTAAAAAAGAGAGCAATTGACTGGTTAGGTCTGTAGCTCTAGCAGTCACCCACCTACCTCCTAGAATTGTGAATTTAAGAGGAAGGCAGTCACATATATTATGTATAGTAATGGATCTTTCACTTTATATTGTGGTGTGAACTAGCCCATAATTTACCTAATAGTATGCAGTATACATGATAATTTTGATAATATGTAATCATTATAGACATTCTTTTGCCAAAAATGCAAATAAATAGAAAATAAGTTCAGCAAGTAATTTGCTCAAGGCCATCCTGAGGACCTATAACTAAGGAAGAATCTGGATCTTGGTAGGGTGTTTTTTTTTGTTTTGTTTTTTAAGGTTCATTGATGCAACATGCTGCCCACTATTATACCATGGCTTTGATCCTGTGAAAGTTAAGAAATATTAACGAAGTGTGTTGCAACAACCATTATCTGGTTTGATTGGTTTTGGTGTAGCATGTTGGATAAACTCAGGCAAAGTGAATGCTTCATAAACTTTTGCTTACGTCTTAGTGAAGTATGTGGAGCCAGTCAATTAGTGCTTTTCCAACAAACTGGAAACAAATTACGGCTCAAGTATGATCGATTCTTCCCCCTCCCAGGAGACATCAACCCCACTGATGCCCAAACAGCAAAGTGGAACGAGTAGTGGAGATTGTTTAGAGCTTTGATTTCAGAACACAAATTATGTGACCTAAACAGGCAGTCCTCAACTTACTTTGCGTCTGACAAGCAAAGTCAATGAAGAAAGTAAGATTTCCTTAATATGATTTACTTAACTTCAGTGATTTGCTTAACAACTGTAGCAGAAAAGGTCATATAATGGAGCACAACTCACTTAACAATTGAGCTACCTTGCTTAGCAGTGGAAATTGTGTGCTCATTGGTAGTATAAGTCGGCTAAAGAAAGTGACTGGCCAAAGGTCACCCAGATGGCTTAAGTTCTAGTACCTAAGGTGGTACTAGAACTCATGATTTCCCAGTTTCTGATTGATGCCTTAACCAGTACACCAAGCTGGCTTTACTAGCATATTGACAAAAATTCTAATAAAATACTAATATTTACATTTTCTGAAAAATGTTCTTATCATTTTCAGTTGGTAATATCTTCCAAAATTCCTTGCACGTACTGTAGATATTTAAAAACAATTATTTAAACAGTTTTCTCTTGATTTATTTGTGTGTCTAGAATGTTTGGGATAGTTTTTAATAAACTAAAAATAGCTGCTTCTCACCATGCATTTGAAATTTGTTGACTTCATGATTTGAGCTGTACTTTTTCTTACTAAATTATTGTTGTCAATTATCAGTAATTATAAAAATTACTCATTATGTAAAATACTAGGTTTCTATATATCATCTGTTTTGTCTCTGTAAGTGGAATTCATAGATTTTAGTTGTTTAATTAGTAAGTGGAATGGTGCAGTGGCCTGGTGGTGAAGACATTTGCCTCCCACTAGGAAGGTTGAGAGTTCAATCCTAGGGGGCGGCAGATGTTCTTTCTTTCTTGGGCACAAAGAAAAACTATCTGTTGAGAACTGCATGTGAGATCAGGAAGGGCATCCTTTAAAATGCTCAGCTGCATCCAGTCACCCCGACTCTTCCCCGAATTAAGGGATTACAGGGTTGTAAAAAGGGAGAATTTTTTTTCATTGTTTAATTAGCAAGTATTATGCAACCTGACTGTATTATTTATTTATGTACATTAAAAATAGTCAACTGGGGTTTTCTTCCTTTATTATTTACTTTGAAATATTGTAGTTCATTGTGGCTGTAAGTGGTCAATTTTAATGTTGTAAGCATTTCTGATAAATTCATATAAAACCCAGAGATACAATGCTCTAAAAAAATCAGTTGGTTTAAACAGCCCTGTACTGGTTAGATAAGAGGTCTCCAACCTTGGTCCCTTTAAGACTTGTGGACTTCAATTCTCAGAGTTCCTCAGCCAGCTTTGGCTGAGGGACTCTGGGAGTTGAAGTCCACAAGTCTTAAAGGGACCAAGGTTGGAGACCCCTGAGTTAGATGATTTGTTGTAATCAAAACAGATAACAGAGAATCTATATAGTAGATTGATCTATAGACCCTTTGTGCTCTCTGACCCGGCTTTTTTTGTTTGTTTGTTTGTTTACATTTATACCCCGCCCTTCTCCGAAGACTCAGGGCGGCTTACAATGTATAAGGTAATAGTCTCATTCTATTTGTATATTTTTTACAAAGTCAACTTATTGCCCCTCCAACAATCTGGGTCCTCATTTTACCTACCTTATAAAGGGTGGAAGGCTGAGTCAACCTTGGGCCGGGCTCGAACCTGCAGTAATTGCAGGCTTTGTGTTCTAATAACAGGCTTCTCTATTGCCTGAGCTATCCCGGCTTGACATGTGTAAGCTACTAAATTTGCCTGAACGTCTTTTTTTACTGTTGAGTATTTACAAACCAGCTATTGCATGTTTAAGTAGCAATACATAGTTTGGGGAAGTATAATGTTGGACTAGCCATCATTCTTTCATATGTAAGAAGCTCATCTAATATCACAGATAATTGTATGGTGGTTCACTCAGAATACCAAGTTGGGCTGGCTGAAGTTCAGCCTATTGTTATACAGCAAGGGGATCAAACTCGATTTCATTGAAGGCTGCATCAAGGTTGTGTTTGACCTCAGGAACCGGGGTGGGCATGGCCAGCTTGACGTCACTCATATCGTGGGCATCTGTGGTGGCCCGAGCACTCTGCCAGTGAAAATGGGGTCCCAAGCTCCATTTTCAGTCGTGACAGGCTCCTGCTGCCCTCTGCCAATGAAAACGGAGCTCAGGGGGATGCACATGTCCGTCCCCCCCCCACCGAGCTCTGTTTTTGCTGATAGAGGGAAGCAGGAGGCGGTCGCAGCCAAAAATGGAGCCTGGGAGGGCCATGCGCAGCCCTCCCAAGCTCCATTTTTGCTGGAAGAGGCACCACAAGCCGGTCCTTTGTTGTTTCTAGGGCGGTCCCACGGGCCTGATCTAAGCACCCCGTGGGCCAGATCTGGCTCCCGGGCCTTGAGTTTGACACCCCTGTTGTACAGCAACATTAATTTCTGAAATAGTATCCTGTTCCATCTTTTCTACGTTTTCCTTCTTTGCCTTGTGTCTCTGATTTTTAGCATTGTTTACAATATGCTTTTTAAGTTACTAGGGATAAAATAGGCACAAATCTTCTGTCTAAAGCAAAAGGGGGGATGTGATTTCTCCTACCTTTTACCCATTTATCTCTCTTACTGTTCTGCGTGATAACGAAGCAGATTCATAATATAGTTGTAGAAAGCAGTCCAAAGAACATTTTCTGCGATACATTGGTACAATCGGAGCTCGCTTCCTCATAGTATTACAGCAGTTGCATCCTCCAGAAAGCTTAGTGTGCTACTGATTTTTCCCTGTTGTTTTACATGCATGTGTAAAGACAAGTTCTACTCCCTCTGGGGCTACCAGAAAAGTGAAGCAGCTATGCATGTTCACAAAGACCATTTGTGTGAGATAAAGTCTTCAGAACCCTTGCCTCCAGTCTTTCAGAGATGCTGCTTCTGGAGAAGAAGCAGTGTGCTTGCAACAGTGTGCTTTGGGAATTATACTTCGCATAGGTAGTGTTCTCAAAGGTTTTTTTTAAAAAAATAACCTTTAACCTTTTTATTTCCTATAAAATTGCCTTCTTGTGGTTGCAAAATTGAATGATTTAATTCCTGTATCATCTTCACATTCCACAGAGTTTTAACAAATGCCTGATTTCCTCCTGTTTGTCGCCTGCTTTTAGGGGAAATTTAACATTCACAGACTGGGCTGGGTTTTTCCATAAGGTATTTAATAGTCCGTGTATTGTTATATTGTCTATGACAGTGATTCTCAATCTTTTCTTCACCACCATCTTTTGTGGCCACAGACCATGGCCACAGTCCTCCAAGACATAACTCCAGATTTAAATCTAACGTTTCTTCAAGTCTTTGTGGAGCCCCCTGTGACAACATCGTGGAACCCCAGAGGTTTGTGGACCACAGGTTGAGAACCACTCATCTATGAAGTTCAACATAATAGAATTTCAGAGAACGAGTTACCAATATGGAACCAATGTAGTATCCTAGGTGAAATTCGTTCTACTTGATGTGGAAGGAATAAGAATTCCCTTACCGACACTGAAAATTTCCCTAGGTGCATCATCAATATGTAAATATAACATAGTCATGTTGGTGAAGGGGAAAATCTTGTACAGGTAGTCCTCAGCTTACAAAGATTCATTTAGTGACCAAAGTTACAACAACACTGAAAAAAGTGACTTTTCGACCGTTTTTCTCACTCAGTCATTGCAGCATCCTCATGGCCTTGTAATCAAAATTCGGACACTTGACAACTGACTCATATCTATGATGCTATCAGTGTCCGAGGGCATATGATCACCTTTTGCAACCTTTTGAGAAGCAAAATCAATGGGGAAGCCAGATTCACTTAACAATCATGTTACTAACAATTGCAGTGATTCACAACAGTGGTAAGAAAAGGCATGAATGGGGCAGAACTCACTTAACAACAAATTTTTGGTTCAGTTGTGGTAGTAAGTCAAGGACTACCTGTATCTTCTTTGCAATAAGTGAGTGATTCACTGGACTGAGTCAGGAGGGATGACTTGACAGTTCTGTTTATCAGAATTATTTAACTGCACAACCAGTTGTATATTTCTTTTTGCTTTTGAGAAGTTTTATTTAATTTAATAGTATTTTCAAACATACATAAAAATGATAATTGAACATTTTTCATTGTATATCATTGCATTGAATACATTTTTTCATAGACAAGGCATATAAAGCTTCTTATACATATACCTTCTTATACATATATATAAAAAGGAAGGACTAGGGGAGACATGATAGCAGTGTTCCAATATCTCAGGGGTTGCCACAAAGAAGAGGGAGTCGGGCTGTTCTCCAAAGCACCTGAGAGTAGAACAAGAAGCAATGGGTGGAAACTGATCAAGGAAAGAAGCAACTTAGAACTAAGGAGAAATTTCCTGACAGTTAGAACAATTAATAAGTGGAACGACTTGCCTGCAGAAGTTGTGAATGCTCCAACACTGGAAATTTTTAAGAAAATGTTGGATAACCATCTGACTGAGATGGTGTAGGGTTTCCTGCCTGGGCAGGGGGTTGGACTAGAAGGCCTCCAAGGTCCCTTCCAACTCTGTTGTTATATGATATGATATGATATGATATGATATGATATGATATGATATGATATGATATGATATGATATTATATTATATTATATTATATTATATTATATTATATTATATTATATATAATCTGTAGCAGGGGTGGAATCCACTTACCTTAGCTACCAGTTCGCAAATGGAGCGTGCGCATGCACAGGACCTGCGCAGAACGTCAAAAACGGGACGTGATGACATCCAGGCGGGTGGGCAGAGCCTCCCGCTGCTGGCGTTACCGGTTCGTCCAAGCTGGATAGAACTGGCTGTATTTCACCACTGATCTGTAGGAAATACGAGTTACATCTAAATGGTAGATTCAAAGAGGAAAAAAACCACTTTAGAGATACTACTGTATAATTTTTGTGTATAGTTTCATTCTGTTGTAAAATATGTGATTTTTATTTTTTTATTTATAAGCAAAAAGTACAACTGCCAGAGAAAATCCGCAAGAATTGATTGTTAATTTTTTGTATGATGGTAATACAGAATATATTTTGTAAACCTGCATGAATTGAGTGAGCTTTTGTACGTTAGAATATTTTCTTTAATAGAAATTGATGACTATGCAAAAAACTAATCACTAGTCATTCCTTGTAATTTCTCATTCATAGCTATTTTAGCTATAGCAACTATTAGAACAACATGTTTTACTTTACATGCTTTATTTAAGGCTTTGCTTAAATCTGAGTCATTTCCATTGCTAGAAAAAAATTGATGTGTATGTTGTGTTTACACATGCACAAATACATTCACAAAATTTTCAGGTATGCCTCAACAGCTATTTGAAGTTTTAACACTGATCGATATCTATACCAGAAAGATACACTAGGAACTTTGAATAAATGCCTGATTGAAAAATGAGCAAATGTTCAGTCACTGGAAAGGACTTAAATGATTCCAAACAAATCTCAGAGGAAGTCAGCAAACAAAAAATTAGTTTTGATAAACTTCATTCAAAATGCAGCTTTCTGAACAGTCTTAGAAATTCATTAATTTAAATTATTTCCCTTTTTGGTTTCTGTTTAGCTTCTGAACAGTCATGCATATTGTTAGTAATTACAATGATTAACTCATAATGCCTTGAACTAAACATTGATTCCATAGCCTAATCCAAATGATTATATTTGAAGTCATGCAGAAATGTATTAGAAACCAAAAGATAGATTTTTGTTTGGCTGTCTTTGTAGACATGTAAAAGTAATAAATAAGATTAGTTGAAATCTAGGACTGCAATTTATTTCATGCTTGCTTAGAATGTCCAGATATTAGCAAACAGGATAGAGTTGGGCTGTAAACATTATCTTATAAATAAAAGCTAGTAAACTACTCACTAAAGTGATCATTGCTGTATATATTGAATATGTGTACATAGATTTTAGCTAGCTAGAGAGCATAAAATAAAATATTAATTCATGAAGATATCATTAAAAATCCTAGGAATTTTGAAACATCAAATTGTAGATCTTAACATTTTCGGAGTGTGTCACAAAAAATACAAAAAATGGTTTGAGCCATTTTAATGCAAGCATTTGAAGCCAGTTAGACAAAAAAGTCTTTATTGAGCTTTAAGTCACTTTGAATATAGAATTTCAGATGTAAATCTGCATAGTTAAGACAGTCTGTTATTAACAGCAGCTGCTTGCAATTACTGCAGGTTCAAGTCCCACCAGGCCCAAGGTTGACTCAGCCTTCCATCCTTTATAAGGTAGGTAAAATGAGGACCCAGATTGTTGGGGGCAATAAGTTGACTTTGTACATAATATACAAATGGATGAAGACTATTGCTTGACATAGTGTAAGCCGCCCTGAGTCTTCGGAGAAGGGCGGGATATAAATGCAAATTAAAAAAAAAAAGCAAATGATAATTTAAACATTAAAATTTTGATTTGGTTGAGTACAGTTTTATAGATTTAGTAGATTAAAGAGTTAATACACACAGTAGCAATTCTACAGTAGCAATAGCAGTCTTATTTCTGTTATTTAGTTTTTTGCATATGGGATCAGGGTTCTGGGTTCTAGGCCTCATTTGCCAAAGAAAAATGTAACCAAGAGAAGATGCCTTTTTACAAAGAGAGCTGTCTCTTTGTTTTCTCAGAGATGCTAGTAGACAAAAACAATTTATTAAAGATTTGCATTATTAATAGAATAGAATAGAATAGAATAGAATAGAATAGAATAGAATAGAATAGAATAGAATAGAATAGAATAGAATTTTATTGGCCAAGTGTGATTGGACACACAAGGAATTTGTCTTGGTGCATATGCTCTGAGTGTACATAAAAGAAAAGATACGTTCATCAAGGTACAACATTTACAACACAATTGATGGTCAATATATCAATATAAATCATAAGGATTGCCAGCAACAAGTTATAGTCATACAGTCATAAGTGGAAAGAGATTGGTGATGGGAACTATGAGACGATTAATAGTAGTGCAGATTCAGTAAATAGTCTGACAGTATTGATGGAATTATTTGTTTAGCAGAGTGATGCCTTCGGGAAAAAACTGTTCTTGTGTCTAGTTGTGTCTAGGTGTGCAGTGCTCTATAGCGTCGTTTTGATGGTAGGAGTTGAAACAGTTTATGTCCAGGATGCGAGGGATCTGCAAATGTTTTCACGGCCCTCTTCTTGATTCGTGCAGTATACAGGTCCTCAATGGAAGGCAGGTTGGTAGCAATTATTTTTTCTGCAGTTCTAATTATCCTCTGAAGTCTTGTGTTTTTCTTGTTGGGTTAGTTATTGTTAACCCTAACTTGCTTACCCTTTATAAATTTAAGTTCAATGAGTATAAAGAACAGTGTTTTTCACTTTTCTCCAAAGAGGATTATCTTAAGGGTAAGTTACAATTTGGCCTCAGGGCTTGTTGATGAAAACTGAAGTAATAGAAAATCCAGTTCCTTGCATAGAACTAAAAAGGCAGTGGGCAGTGGGGAGGGCTGGTAAATTGTTAGGCTGCCTCCTGAAAGAAAGCTGCTTTTTTTGTTGCATGCCTGAACAATAATCAGATCAATATCGTCAATAAGAATTAATTTTAAATTAATTAATGTTAGAAATGTGGACAAAAGATAGGTCTCTTATTTCATATATGGTGATTATGCTCCGAAACTAAAAAATATTGGACGAAGTTACATTGTTGGATACAGGAAGTAACAGGCTTCAAGAATTGTTTCTTCTAGGAATAATAGAAAGGAAATATGAAAAAAAAACATATTATTCTGCATATAACAACTGCGGCAAGATTGGCTTTCGCTCAATGTTGGAGAAGTCAAAAGCCCTGTGTTTGCTCACCTCAAAGTGGTGAACCCTAATATTTCTGCCTCCTATTTTCCCCACTACAATAACCCTGTGAGTTGGGTTAGACTGAGAAAGAATGACTGGCCCAAGATAAAGCTGGCTTTATTGTTAATATTGTTAAGTTATATTACTATTTCAATGACTTTTTAATTCAGATGTTAAATATCTTACTATGTTTCTAGTGTAACTAATGCAATCAGCATGAATTTTGAATGAATCATCTTTGTTGATTTTTTTAAGTAACTGGTATTATGGAAGAATATTTGACAAGTGAACTTCTTCAATAATTTGATCTTGACACTTGAGTATTGAGAATAATGTAAAAAAAGAGCTGAAGGCAATGCTTGTTCCAAAAATAATAATATTATTATTATTATTATTATTATTATTATTATTATTATTATTATTATTATTATTATTATTATTATTTAAATTTCTATACCGCCCTTCTCCCGAAGGACTCAGGGCGGTTCACAGCCAAATAAAATACACAATAATATTACAATATAAACACAATTAAAATACAATTAAAAAACTTATTCAATTGGCCGAAATTAAAAATTTAGAATAAATAATAAAAACCCAATTAAAACCCATAAATTAAAAAAACTAACCCAGTCCTGAGCAGATGAATAAATGCGTTTTAAGCTCGCGACGAAAGGTTCGGAGGTCCGGAAGTTGACGGAGTCCCGGGGGGAGTTCGTTCCAGAAGGCGGGAGCCCCCACAGAGAAGGCCCTTCCCCTGGGCGTCGCCAGACGACACTGTCGCGCCGACGGCACCCTGAGGAGTCCCTCTCTGTGAGAGCGCACGGGTCGGTGGGAGGTATTCGGTAGCAGTAGGCGGTCCCGTAAATAGCCCGGCCCTATGCCATGGGGCGCTTTGAAGACGTTCACCAAAACCTTGAAGCGCACCCGGAAGGCCACAGGTAGCCAGTGCAGTCTGCGCAGGATAGGTGTCACGCGGGAGCCACGAGGGGCTCCCTCTATCACCCGCGCAGCCGCGTTCTGGACTAACTGAAGCCTCCGGATGCCCCTCAAGGGGAGCCCCATGTAGAGAGCATTGCAGTAATCCAGACGAGACGTCACGAGGGCGTGAGTGACTGTGCACAAGGCATCCCGGTCTAGAAAGGGGCGCAGCTGGCGCACCAGGCGAACCTGGTGGAAAGCTCTCCTGGAGACGGCCGTCAGGTGGTCTTCAAAAGACAGCCGTTCATCCAGGAGAACGCCCAAGTTGCGCACCCTCTCCATCGGGGCCAATGACTCGCTCCCAACAGTCAGCCGTGGACTCAGCTGACTGTATCGGGATGCCGGCATCCACAGCCACTCCGTCTTGGAGGGATTGAGCTTGAGCCTGTTTCTCCCCATCCAGACCCGTACGGCTTCCAAACACCAGGACAAATATTGCTTATATCTTTTTTTTTTTTTTTTTTTTTGTTTTTTTGTTTACATTTATACCCCGCCCTTCTCCGAAGACTCAGGGCGGCTTACAATGTATAGGGCAATAGTCTCATTCTATTTGTATATATTTACAAAGTCAACTTATTGCCCCCCCAACAATCTGGGTCCTCATTTTACCTACCTTATAAAGGATGGAAGGCTGAGTCAACCTTGGGCCGGGCTCGAACCTGCAGTAATTGCAGGCTTTGTGTTCTTAATAACAGGCCTTACCAGGCAGAGCTAAACCGGCCCTTTAACTTTGTCATTATTTATTTCTCTTTTCAAGGTTGTCTCATTTCAAGGAAATTTTAAAAAACATTTCTTTTCACATTTTTCAGTGCCAGGGACATAGGTTTTAAGATATTATCAGATGTTTCATATGTGTGTATAACTCCATATTAATAACATTGACTTTGTCAGGGCATTTATTTTTTTGCATTTTGTTAATAAATTGCTATCTAAATAGGCCAGTTTGTAATGTTGGGAATCCAAACAATTCACGGATGCGTTCCACTGGAAATCTTATCAGAAAATTAATTGAAGCAATTACTGTAGAGGTATTTTGCATTGTCTGGTTTTGGGGCATTGCATTTAATTGAGCAATCACTGCCCTGAAGCCCTCTCAGAGGAAGATGGGCAGTGCATAAATGTTGTTGTTGTTGTTGTTGTTACTTGCGAAGTCATGCCCAACCCATTGCGACCCCATAGATAATGTTCCTCCAGGCCTTCCTGTCCTCTACCATCTTCTGGAGTCCACTTAAGCTCACGCCTACTGCTTCAGTGACTCCATCCAGCCACCTCATTCTCTGTCGTCCCCTTCTTTTGCCCTCAATCTTTCCCAGCATTAGGTTTTTCTCCAATGAGTCCATCCTTCTCATTAGTTGGTCAAAGTATTTGAGTTTCATCTTCAGGATCTGGCCTTCTAAAGAGCAGTCAGGGTTGATCTCCTCTAGGACTGATCGGTTTGATTGCCTTGCAGTCCAAGGGACTCGCAGGAGTCTTCTCCAGCACCACAGTTCAAAGCCCTCAATTCTTTGGCACTCAGCCTTTCATATGGTCTAACTTTCACAGCCATACATTGCAACTGGGAAAACCATATCCTTGACCATACACACCTTTGTTGGCAGGATGATGTCTCTGCTTTTTAGTATGCTGTCTAGATTTGCCATAGCTTTCCTCCTCAGTGTATATATGCCAATGTTCAAGAAAAGAAGAAATTCTGTTGGTTCTATGGCAGCTTTTACTGCTACTTATAAATCATTGTGCATGGATTTCCTGGTATATCTTTTTTTATTAGTGATGCTTTCTCCTTTGGTTGATTGATAAACACATGCAGTGGAATTGTTGTTCCACATTCCCAGATAACAATTTTTCCTCTAAATTATTTGCATATTTCTAAGTACTTCCTTAATCTCTTCGTTCAACCATTTCCCAGCAACATTTACTGTTTTGCATGAACAATATTTTGGCAACATGCCAGTTAGTCACCGAGCCTCAATCATACAAAAATAGAGATATTAAAAATAGTGCTTTGCATTAATCTTGGTATAATTTCCCCCTTTTTATTAAAATGTTATCTGTATATTGATCTGAAGGAGTTTCTTTCTGTGTCTTTTACTGGCATACTATGTGAATATGTAGAGATGGAGATTGCTATCAGATATGGATATAAGGTATCCATCATTTAGAGACATTTAAGAGGATCTGGTTAGGCAACCATCCACCCATGTAGGAGAAATTAATTCAATTGTGCATATTGCATTGAAAAAAATGGGCATTAAGACGAATATTTGTCTGTTTTATTTATCTCTACGCAGCGGCTCAGTGGCTAAGACGCTGAGCTTGTCGATCAAAAGGTTGACAGTTCAGCGGTTTGAATCCCTAGTGCCACGTAATGGAGTGAGCTCCCGTTACTTGTCCCAGCTTCTGCCAACCTAGCAGTTTGAAAGCACATAAAAAATGCAAGTAGAAAAACTTTCCCTTTGGTGGGAAAGTAACAGCGTTCCCTGTGCATTGGTGTTTAGTCATGCTGGCCAAATGACCACGGAGATGTCTCTTCGGCTTTGAAACGAAGATGAGCACCACCCCCTAGAATTGGGAGCAACTAGCACATAGGTGTGAGGGGAACCTTTACCTATTAAATTACCCTGTTTTCCCCAAAATAAGACATCCCCTGATAATAAGCCCAATCGGGCTTTTGAGCGCATGGCAATAAGCCAAGCGCTTATTTCAGGATTCAAAAAAATATAAGACAGGGTCTTATTTTGGGGAAACATGGGTATATTGAATATGTTTTGTTTAAACTCAAGAATTAATAAGCTTCTTGATAAATCTCTAAGAAAAAGACTGGACAAGGTACAAGGGGAAAAGTATATCAGTGAGGAGGACAATCTTCCATGATTGAATAGAATAGAATAGAATTTATTGGCCAAGTGTGATTGGACACACAAGGAATTTGTCTTGGTGCATTTGCTCTCAGTGTACCTTCATCAAGGTACAACATTTACAACACAAAATGATGGTCATAGGGTACAATTTAACACTTAATGATACAACACTTAATGATAATCATAGGGCACAAATAAGCAATCAGGAACAATCAATATCAATATAAATCATAAGGATTACCAGCAACAAAGTTACAGTCATACAGTCATAAGTGGAAAGAGATTGGTGATGGGAACGATGAGAAGATTAATAGTAGTGCAGATTTAGTAATAGTTTGACAGTGTTGAGGGAATTATTTGTTTAGCAGAGTGATGGCGTTTGGGAAGAAACTGTTCTTGTGTCTAGTTGTTCTGATGTGCAGTGCTCTATAGCGTCGTTTTGATGGTAGGAGTTGAAACAGTTTATGTCCAGGATGTGAGGGATCTGTAAATATTTTCACAGCCCTCTTCTTGATTCGTGCAGTATGCAGGTCTTCAATGGAAGGCAGGTTGGTAGCAATTATTTTTTCTGCAGTTCTAATTATCCTCTGAAGTCTGTGTCTTTCTTGTTGGATTGCAGAACCGAACCAGATCGTTATAGAGGTGCAAATGACAGACTCAATTAATTCCTCTGTAGAACTGAATCAGTAGCTCCTTGGGCAGTTTCAGCTTTCTGATTTGGCGCAGAAAGAACATTCTTTGTTGTCCTTTTTTGATGATGTTTTTGATGTTAGCTGTCCATTTTAGATCTTGTGATATGATAGAACCTAGAAATTTGAAGGTTTCTACTGTTGATACTGTGTTGTCTAGTATTGTGAGAGGTGGAAGTATGGAAGGGTTTCTCCTAAAGTCTACCACCATTTCTACGGTTTTGAGTGTGTTCAGTTCCAGATTGTTTTGGTTGCACCACAAGGCTAGTCGTTCCACGTCTCGTCTATATGCGGATTTGTCATTGTCTCGAATGAGACCAATCACTGTTGTGTCATCTGCGAACTTCAGTAGTTTAACAGATGGATCGTTGGAGATGCAGTCATTGGTATACAGAGAGAAGAGAAGTGGGGAGAGCACACAGCCTTGGGGGGCCCCTGTGCTAATTGTACAGGTATCTGATGTGATCCTGCTTAGCTTCACCTGCTGCTTCCTGTTTGTTAGGAAGCTTGTGATCCACTTACAAGTCTGTTCAGGTACCTGTAGCTGGTTTAGCTTAGTTAGAAGAGTGTCTGGAATGATGGTATTGAATGCTGAACTAAAGTCTACAAAGAGGACCCTTGCATAGGTCTTTGGAGATTCAAGATGCTCCTTTTGACATTTTCAAAAGAGGAACAAGTATACTTTATTTGGCAATCAAGTCTTGTGTTTATATATGTATTATCTGCATTTTGCTTTTACACACAAGTCATGCCTGTTTTATCTCCCCAAATAATACCAAATCTACTGTTGGCCAAAAAAGCCAGCAGAGTTCTAGCCTGCATTAACAGAGTGATACAATCAAGATCACATGAAGTGTTAATACCATTTTATAATGCCAAACCTGGAATACTGCATTTGGTTTTGGTCGTCATGATGTAAAAAAGATGTGGAGACTCTAGAAAGAGTGCAGAAAAGAGCAACTTAGGGGACTGGAGGCTAAAACATATGAAGAACAGTTGTAGGAACTGTTTAATGAAAAGAAAGATTAGGGGATACATGATAGCAATATTCCAATATCTCAGGGGCTGCCACAAAGAAGAGGGAGTCAAACTATTCTCCAAAACACCTTAGGGCAGAACAAGAAGAATGGGTGGAAACTAATCAAGGAGAGAAACCACCTAGAACTAAGGAGAAAATTCCTGACAGAACAATTAATCAGTGACACAACTTGCCTCCAGAAGTTGTGAATTCTCCAACACTGGAAGTTTTTAAGAAGAGATTGGACCACCATTTGTCTGAGATGGTATAGGGTTTCTTGACTGAGCAGGGGGTTGGACTAGAAGACCTCCAAAGTCCCTTCCAATTCTGCTGTTCTGTTCTGTTCTATGCTATGCTATGCTATGCTATGCTATGCTATGCTATGCTATGCTATGCTATAGGAAAATATTCCCAAATGGTTTCCATTTATGGTATTCTTGCCATAGTTAGATTTTAGTCAGAAAAAAATATACTTTATGACTAGAAATTTGTTTTTCAAATCTTCAAAACTGCTGGATTGTGTTCAGAATGTAGTGCCCCGCTTTCATATTAGCAAGCAGACTGATTTAATTAGAAATTATATTTGTTTATTGTTATGAAACATTTAAGAATGTTTTAACTAAACCTGAGCATCAAAAATTGTTTTTTTAAAAATACCGTAATAATTGATTTTCATTCATCTTGTTTACTTCTACTTTCTAAAACCAAAATGCTTTTTGTTAAAGGTGTCTGACAGGAGTGAGTAATTTTAACAGATTACCTGACACTAAATAAACAATCTAAGTCTGAGATTCAGAATTATATGGAACCTAATATGATAGTGAGGAAACATCACCATCTCGTTAAAATATGTTGAAAAGAAGTACCGTATATACTCGAATATAAGCCGATCCGAGTATAAGCCGAGGTCCCCAATTTTACCCCAAAAACTGGGGTAAACTGGGGACTCGAGTATAAGCCGAGGGTGGGAAATGAGGCACCTACCGGTTGGGAAACCTCCTCCTCAGCTGAGAAGGCTGGCGGCTCCCCGCCCGCCCTCTCACTGCACCGGCAGGGCTTCAGTCCGGTAAAATGTGAAAAAGAAAAAACTAGTAGATTATATACTCGAGTATAAGCCGAGGGCTTAAAAAAAAAACTTGAGTATAAGCCGATCCGAGTATAAGCGAGGGACGTTTTCAGCACAAAAATGTGCTGAAAAACTAATCAGCAAGAGATTCTATTTAATAGATTGAGTAGCATTCTCAAGTACTATATTACTTGGGACTTAGTTATAACCATTGAATTTTTTAAAAAAAATCCTAAGTGAAATATCAGTATTCAGTAATGAAGTATATTAGATTTTACTGGTTTCTGCCAGGAAAATCTGGTCTCTCAAGGCAAAAGCCTGAAAATTGTAGAAATTATATCTTCAGACCACTTTTCCATGACCTGAAGCAACTGTTTAAATGTCATCACTTTGTTTTAAATATAGCAGTGGATAATAGTTAAGATGGCTTAAGTTCCTGGATCTGAAAATTTTAATGGAGAACTAAAGTGCATTTTTTATTTCTGATCAATGTCTTTTCTTGTACTCATTGTCGTCAGCATCACAAGAAATGTACATTAATTTCTGCCAATATATTTTATTGTCTTTGTTAGTCACTGAATGGAGTCTAGAATATTAGTTTAACATTCAAAACAAATGTTTTACAGATGCATGAATGACATTTTTAAAAAAATAACCTTGACCAATTCCAATAACTTTCACAATGTGTAACTTTTTCTATCATTAATTTAGAATATTTCAGAGAATGGTATAAAAGCAAACCTACATAATATACTAAATAAATAAATACTAGATTTATGTGAACAAGAAATAGCAAACTGAATTTTGATCTGATGCTTTTTAGAAACTTCAACATAAATTAGCTAGCTCCTTTTGTTTAAAGAAGGCAAATTGGCATTTTAAAATGCTGTTTTAAAAGAAAGACAATTATCTATTTTACATGACATTAACATTGTCAGATGTAAAATTTATACTGAGGTGGATACTGACACTGCAGTTGATTCTATGCCTTTGTAGGAATTTAGCACCCACCCCCCTCCTAGAAGAATGAAATATTCTAGGAAATATTTTAAAAAGCAGAATATTATACCTTCCTGGATGAGAAATGGAGAAACATATTTTAAAGACAAAGGAGCTCCCTGCAACTTCCTGACTCCCCCCCCCCACCTTTGTCAATGGGCCATTAAAAGCCTCAGCTAAGCTCACTCATTCTCCCCACCTTTGTCAATGGGCAATTAAGGCTTCAACCAAGCTCACTCAATCCCCCCATGATTTGCAACACAATACAACTGAAACTCACCACATGGCAAGGCTCAAGCAAGCTTGAGAGACAGCCAGCAAGGCTAGCTAAGACCCCACCCCTGGGAGTCTGACAACCAATCAGGATACTCTTCCTGTGCCCCAGAAAGGTCAAAGCTCAGAAAATCATAAAACCAGGAGCACACAGGATCTCAGCCTTTTTCTGTTCAGGAACTCAAGCCATGTGATCCTGACCACCATTAAACCATCTTTCCAAGCAGCCTCCATGTTTCCAGTGTCTTTGTCCCCACTTGGAACTGAACCCAGATGGATATTTCTTCCAACAATTGGCACCCCAGATGGGACTCCAAGCTAACCTAACCAATGGACCTGGCCCAGGTAAGCCTCCCTTGCTAGCAGCAGACCCATTGAGTCTGTGGGTAAGTTTTCCTGGACCTTGGCCATTTGGAACTAGGTTTTAAAGGGTTTTGAGTGTTGAGCTCAAAGACTGCTTGGAAAGAAGGTGAGTACCTCTAAATTTTAATTTTAAGCATGGAAAAGCATGGGAAATATGTGTATGCCTGCATGTGTGTGAATGAGAGAGCCCTGCTCCCAATCACAGCTGGATCTTGCATCCTCTGTGCATTTCCTAACCGCAGAAAGACCAAAAGTCTGGAGAGCATGGGGGTTTTGCCAGAGCACAGGACCTTCTGTTAGGGAAGGAAGAAGTGTGTGTGTGGGATTCCACCTGAGGAAACAGTCTGATTCCACCTCTTTGAGCAACCTCTAGCCGCACCTCTGCCTACTGCTAGCTCCACCGAGCCGTGACCGGTAGGATAGAGAAAGCAAGGGGGGGAAGCCAAACGTGGAACTTTGTGTTTATTAGGAACAGAAGCCGAGCGAGAGGAAAGTAAGTGTGAATGAAGCAATTAAGAGAGTAAAAAAAGAAAAAAGGAGAAAAAAAAGGAAGCAGGAGATCTGCTTGGGGCCCTGGATGCCCGGAGGCTGCCAGTACTGCCTGGTATGCTAAAAAGGAAGCAGGAAGCAGTGTTGAAGAGGTGCTCGTACCTACTGGCAGGGCAGTAGGTCCTCTGGGATCACCTTTTTTTGATCCAAACTGGAAGCTCCCTTAACAGGAAGGTGCCCATACTTCGACAGAAGGGAGTCGAAGTCCTTCCCAGAACTTTTTTTTCTGAAAATTGTAGGAGGATCCACCCGGCTAGGCCAAAGTGAAAAATAAAACCTCACATCGGAGAGGGAAACATGGGAAGCAGTAGCTCGAGGGTGGAGGGAAATCCCCTGGAAAACCTGCTGGGGGCCTGGAGTGCCCGGAGGCTGCCAGTTTTACCTGGTATGCGGAAAAAGAAATTGAGGAAATTGTGTAATAAAGATGAGAATAGGAAACAAATTTGGCTAAATAAAGGTACTTAAAAGAAAAGGGAAATATATAAATAGGAATGTTTGGGTTTTTGTTTTGTTTTGTTTGTTTGTCTGTCTCTTTCTGTCTTCTATTGAACCACGTGGTCTGTCTGTTAAGATTTGTGCCTTCCCTAATTTAACTGAGATTTATGGCGGGAATGATCAGTGTGTGTGTAAATCTCAGAGTTTTGTTTTCCTCTCTGTCCTCCTTGTTTTTATGTGTGTATGTCTGTCTTTGTGGGCCCTTGAGGTAATTGTAACTGTAAAATGTATCTGATCTCTAGAGACAAGAATTTTAAATTGTTAGGGAAAAAGAAAAACAAAAGGTTGAAACAATGAAAATGGGGAAGAGAGAGAGAAAAGGAAAGAGCCTTTTCCTGTCTTTGTCCGGCCAACAAAATAGTAAAAGGACTTTTCATCCTATTTCTGTTTTTTCCTCCCCTCTCTATCTTAAAGTAACAACTCAAGTTTATAAGGAAACATTTTAAGTTCACTTACAAGATAAGTTTATGAGGAAACGTTTTAAGTTCACTTACAAGAGAAAAAAAAATTCAGTCTTGCATTTACTGTGTATTTAAATGATTTTACCTGTTCATCCTCTTCCTGAAGTATGTGAAGTTTTTCTTTCTCATCAGTTGTGTCTCCATTTTGTTGAAACTGCATTACCTTTTCGTAACTGCAATATTGATGTGTTGTTTCTTTTCAAACTCTGCCTGCAAGATATCTACCCCCTTTAATCCTGTTACAATGCCTTTCCTGAGAAGATTACCCACAAAAGTGGGGAGGAGATCCTGTTCTAATGTCTTTCAGCCCTGAAAAGATGACTCTTGAACTGTGGAAGCAGAGCACATGGTTCCAGATGCTGCCCCCAGAGGAGACCTTCTATTTGTTGGAGCCAGGAATTGAGTTTGAATCCAGCCCCCACTGAAAGTCATCATAGCAACCAGATTGGAGCAGACCTTTCCAAACCTGACTGACCAACAAGCATGCCACCCAAAAGATATGAAAGAAAGGACCCTGAGATGTATAAGTAAAGACTAAAAGACTCTTTTCAATTCCCAGAAGACAACTGGAAAGACTATAGGGGAGGTGGAAAATTCATTGTAAGGTTTTCTGTCTTGTCTCCTTTATATTGTAATCAGTCTAAAGTACTCATGTAAGGATTGTATTTGAGTGGCTACCACAGCAAGTTCTGAACTTAGATTTTTGTCTGGTGGGAGGGAAATATGTCCAAAATGTTTGTATTGCCTGTATTGTAAAAGTAGCTGCATACACAGGCACACACAGAGAGACACACCATTCAGAATTAGTCTATTCCCTTCACTTACCTCCACACAAGACTTTTAGGTTGATTTTGCTCTGTGGCACTAAAAGCCCAAGGAGTCAGATCTCCTGCTAATTCCATGGGGAGGCATCCCCTCAGGCAATTCCTCTCTTGAAGAGATAGCAGAAAGTGATATCCAAAACCCAAGCCCTGACTATGACTCACAAATGATGCTGCCCAGTTGCCCAGTAAAGCAAGATATGTTGCACTGGTGGTCTCATGAGTAGAAGTCCCAGGGCTCATTGTGTGTAATTTTTTAAAAGAAGAAAGGAAAAAGCCTGGATTGCACACTGATTAACCTCAATTTGGACTGGAAAAAATCTTGCATAGACTAAAGTAAGAGCTAGGGCAGGTTCAGTAACCAACCCTTGAAATGGGCAGCCTGTAATTTAAAGGAAAACCATGGCTGTGAAAATTTTGGGATGTGTGCTTGCTTGACCTGACTGGAAGCTCTCAGAAAGTGATAACTAACAGCTGAAATTAATTGGCATAGAAAATACTGGATACTTACCAGAACTTTTCCCCTGGCTGCTAGACCTTCATGGTTGAAAGCTTTTGGGAGCCACTGAAGGAATCTTTTTTTCTGTTGTCTCTATCAATGGCTTCCTTTGCATCAGGAAAATTAAAAGCACCCACTGATTTGATCAATTTTAATTTTTGCCAAGAGCATGCTTCAAAACTCATGTTTTGAAAAAAAAAAAAGTAGGGATTGTAGGAATTTAGCACCCACCCCCCTCCTAGAAGAATGAAATATTCTAGGAAATATTTTAAAAAGCAGAATATTATACCTTCCTGGATGAGAAATGGAGAAACATTTTAAAGACAAAGGAGCTCCCTGCAACTTCCTGACTCCCCCCCCCACCTTTGTCAATGGGCCATTAAAAGCCTCAGCTAAACTCACTCATTCTCCCCACCTTTGTCAATGGGCAATTAAGGCTTCAACCAAGCTCACTCAATCCCCCCATGATTTGCAACACAATACAACTGAAACTCACCACATGGCAAGGCTCAAGCAAGCTTGAGAGACAGCCAGCAAGGCTAGCTAAGACCCCACCCCTGGGAGTCTGACAACCAATCAGGATACTCTTCCTGTGCCCCAGAAAGGTCAAAGCTCAGAAAAATCATAAAACCAGGAGCACACAGGATCTCAGCCCTTTTCTGTTCAGGAACTCAAGCCATGTGATCCTGACCACCATTAAACCATCTTTCCAAGCAGCCTCCATGTTTCCAGTGTCTTTGTCCCCACTTGGAACTGAACCCAGATGGATATTTCTTCCAACACTGGAAGTTTTTAAGAAGAGATTGGACCACCATTTGTCTGAGATGGTATAGGGTTTCTTGACTGAGCAGGGGGTTGGACTAGAAGACCTCCAAAGTCCCTTCCAATTCTGCTGTTCTGTTCTGTTCTATGCTATGCTATGCTATGCTATGCTATGCTATGCTAAGCTATGCTATAGGAAAATATTCCCAAATGGTTTCCATTTATGGTATTCTTGCCATAGTTAGATTTTAGTCAGAAAAAAATATACTTTATGACTAGAAATTTGTTTTTCAAATCTTCAAAACTGCTGGATTGTGTTCAGAATGTAGTGCCCCGCTTTCATATTAGCAAGCAGACTGATTTAATTAGAAATTATATTTGTTTATTGTTATGAAACATTTAAGAATGTTTTAACTAAACCTGAGCATCAAAAATTGTTTTTTTAAAAATACCGTAATAATTGATTTTCATTCATCTTGTTTACTTCTACTTTCTAAAACCAAAATGCTTTTTGTTAAAGGTGTCTGACAGGAGTGAGTAATTTTAACAGATTACCTGACACTAAATAAACAATCTAAGTCTGAGATTCAGAATTATATGGAACCTAATATGATAGTGAGGAAACATCACCATCTCGTTAAAATATGTTGAAAAGAAGTAATCAGCAAGAGATTCTATTTAATAGATTGAGTAGCATTCTCAAGTACTATATTACTTGGGACTTAGTTATAACCATTGAATTTTTTTAAAAAAATCCTAAGTGAAATATCAGTATTCAGTAATGAAGTATATTAGATTTTACTGGTTTCTGCCAGGAAAATCTGGTCTCTCAAGGCAAAAGCCTGAAAATTGTAGAAATTATATCTTCAGACCACTTTTCCATGACCTGAAGCAACTGTTTAAATGTCATCACTTTGTTTTAAATATAGCAGTGGATAATAGTTAAGATGGCTTAAGTTCCTGGATCTGAAAATTTTAATGGAGAACTAAAGTGCATTTTTTATTTCTGATCAATGTCTTTTCTTGTACTCATTGTCGTCAGCATCACAAGAAATGTACATTAATTTCTGCCAATATATTTTATTGTCTTTGTTAGTCACTGAATGGAGTCTAGAATATTAGTTTAACATTCAAAACAAATGTTTTACAGATGCATGAATGACATTTTTAAAAAAATAACCTTGACCAATTCCAATAACTTTCACAATGTGTAACTTTTTCTATCATTAATTTAGAATATTTCAGAGAATGGTATAAAAGCAAACCTACATAATATACTAAATAAATAAATACTAGATTTATGTGAACAAGAAATAGCAAACTGAATTTTGATCTGATGCTTTTTAGAAACTTCAACATAAATTAGCTAGCTCCTTTTGTTTAAAGAAGGCAAATTGGCATTTTAAAATGCTGTTTTAAAAGAAAGACAATTATCTATTTTACATGACATTAACATTGTCAGATGTAAAATTTATACTGAGGTGGATACTGACACTGCAGTTGATTCTATGCCTTATTGGCAAAGTTGTAGCTGAAGGCCACTGCTTGATCAGGAGTTAAAGACTGTGACTTTGTCCGCATTTTAACACTTTTTATAGGAGCAAACATTCGTGCCAGTGAAATAAATATAACTTATCTTCTTGAGGTTAAGCTTCAGTACTATACTCTTCCTTAGGGCTGCCACTTGTTGGCAGGTGCTTAAACAACACAATGCTTGGAATTCCTGTATTGGGTGATAAAAGATTTCTGAATACTGTTTCCAGGGTGATGTTAACCAATAAAGTTCCATGTAGGTTGTTCCTGAGTTATCTGTCAAATCTGTCCTTCAGCCATCTTGGGTGACTTCAGATTCTGTCCTCCCAAGAGAATGAAGAGTGGGAAATCAAGGAAACATCTTCTTAGTTTCTACTCCCACATTATGAAATGAATTGTTCTAAGAAACCAGGAGGGTACCAGGAGGGCAATACAATCTGCATTGTGAAATATCTTGTTTTCAAAGGGCAGAATAATGGCAATTATTTTGCAGGAGCAATCTGAATTTAGTCGGTTAGCTTTTACATTTTAAAATGATCATTGGTTTTATTAGGATTGTAGAAAGCATTTGGATTTGGGGTTTCTACGCTATTTTAGCATTTGTGGATATGTATTTGCATATACTATTTACAATACAGATCAAGAAATGTTTGTATTAGATGAAGATTACAAGCATATTACCCATCCCATCCTTACCAAAATAAACAGTTCTGGAATTATTTGAAAAGTGCTTCTACATCATCATGTAAATTCTGCCAGGTACAATTTGCAGCCCCCTAAAACAGATTTTGATCCTGCATTTCACCGATAGACATTTTTAATATGCTTAACATTATCCAATACTGGTAACTGTGGCAGTCTAAATATCACAGCAGGGACTGATTAGCTTTTTCAGATCGCTGCCTTTATACACTGTTTGCAAAGCAGCTTAATCCAGTGCTGGAGATCAGGTGTCCTGCTGTGGTTTGAAGTAGTTTCCATTCTTTCTTTGTGTTTACAGTAGCAGAAATTGGGGAGGTGATGACGCTCTGTTTGTGAACCCTTAAAATATCAGTGAAAGCTCGAAAATAAAACATTTTAAATATATTTTTGGATAGTTGATTTCTATCCACGTCAGTTTGCTTAATGCCATTCTCAGAAAAATTTAGATGCAATGGTGCATCATCATTTGTTGTTAGAATCATACGCCAGCAAAAGCACATGTATGTTAGGATTATGGTTTTCACTTATGGATATCTAGAAAAACTAGTGTTCCAGTTAATAACTGTTCATATTCTCTAATACATTGTTACATTTACTATGCTGATTTTATTTGCTAGCAGAAAGAGAGAAATGGTTATTTCTCTACAAGGTCACTTTTCAGAATAGTAGAGAAATTTTAGTTATTGCATTTGATTTTTTTTTCAATCCAGTAAGATAAGTTTTCATATTAAATCTATGGGGTTCTTCTGAATTGGACTTCCAGATTTGACTATAGTTAAAATTAAATGCCATGCTTTGAATTTTGTTAAGATTGAAAAACAGGCTAAAACTCATATTAAAGCAATAAACAGTGAAATAGTAGCCAATAATGTCATTGAAAACATATATACTTCTTTCAAAAATGTTCGTTTATAAGAAGATATTATCACAACTCTTTCCATTCTTCAAACCATGGATGACTTCTGTTTCCTTTCAGATGCTATTAGAAACTTCTGAATAAACATATTTTCCAAAAAAGTCAACAGACCCTGTCTCATTTTATTCTACCGAAATGTATTTGTTCAATAGAGGTTGTGGTACATGGACAGAAATGATGATTTTAAAGAAACCATTCAAACACTTTAACAAAGGTAACAAAGGGTACTTTGGCAAATTGTGTTGATGCTTTTCTATACTTCTTTTAACTGTCCCTGTTTGATTTTCCAGTTTAAACCTGGAAGAGAATGCAGGTAAAAAGTACACCACCTCTCCAGGCCCATTTTCTTCAGTAGAAGTGAATGTTATTTGTGACAAGACTATGGGGTTTTTTGTTTGTTTTGGGGCGAGGTGGATTTTTTTTTGGTTTTGAACACTCCTTGCAACTTTTACCACTCAGAAATAATTCCTTTTCTTTGTTTCATGAATTAGAAACAATGAGGAAAAGCTGAAGTCTGCTTAGGCCAGGTGTTTCTTGTTGGCAGGCTGTTCTCTAATGACTCTGGCTCTCATACAGCAGCTGCCTGCTAGTCTCTTTTGTATGGGCTATTGTTGTAGCACACCCCTTATTATTACACATGCTGCCAGGGGCAGACCTAAGAATGACATCAGCTTGCTTCTCTTAGAAATCTACAAACCTGACGTAGGGTGGAGAGTTTGCCGTGCATCTGCCTGGCCAACTAATTGTGAGCCTTTCCTGCACTGTGATTGGTGTTTCTTCTGCTCAGTAATAGGTTAAGCAAAAACCTATTCCATCTGGCCAACCATTCATTGTTCTGTTTGCTTGCCTGGAAGTTTGAAGCTGAAGTTGTATTAAGGAATACTTTTGGAACTGCTGCAAAAGGTTTGTGCTTGTGCTTGTTATATTTGTGCTGGCCAGAAGGTAAGCATTTGTCTTTAGGCAAGCAATGAAGAATGTGCTAAATTTTCAGATTTAGCAATGTACTCTTCTGCAGTTTGAATTTAAAGTGCAATATCAATGGAAGGAAACTTTGTAAAAACGTATAACTTCAAACAATATTTTGAAAACTCTTATTTAAATCTTGTACATTAACATAAAGAAAAGTTATAGAAATGGATAATAGTGCAAATCTCACAACAACTGGTGTAATTTTGAATAGCATTTAGCAGCCTGAGATTAAATAACTAACAAATTTAGGTCATTTGTTTGGTAGAATGAATAAGTGGCTGAAAAGCTGGGAAAGATGTCAGATCAGTGTTTAAGGGATGAATTAGAAGTTGGTATGATTTCCTAATCTGTCACAAAGGACACAATCCAAATCCACTAAAGTCAAAGGATATTTTGACATTAATGTTCTAAGAGTGCTGAAGCTTATAGCTTGTGCTATGTTAATTCTGGGAATTTTGATTTGCTTTTTACAATTTGTGCTCAAGTATCAAGAATGGGAGTAGAAAAAAAAGGGATCAGTTGGAAAGAAAGGGAGGCACTGAATGGGTTAAAAAGAGGTTTGCATTTCTACCACATGCCCTATTGTGTGAACATATGCATAAGTCTATTGAAAGTTTTCAGAAGATGGGCAGGCCACCAGTTGCTGATCTCCCGCGGTTCCAGTAGACATCTGTTGCCCCAGAGCATTAACCAATCTGTTCAAGTGGACATCTTTCCTTTGTTAGCATGGGACTGTTGTCTGCAGTATTCTCTGAAATACAAGAGTAATTAAATACTTAAAAGTTCTCTAGGAGATACATGTTACATACTGTATTCATTATTTTGATTTGAAACTTACAGTGTTGCAATGTTTACGTTATTTGTCTTATATTCTAATTGTAATCTTATTGAAAATTCAGATCTCTTGGCCATGTAGCATCTCATTCAAGATATATTCATGATAGTCTTGCTGTTGAAAACAGTTGCAAAATCTGGCTTGCAAATGCTGTAAAATGCTGACAATCATATTAGTGATTTTTTGCCTCAAGGCAGAAATTTTCATAGATGATATGATCTATATGTGTTGGATAAAAATAAGAAGCGGAACTCATGTAAATTCTTGTTTGAATTTCATCATACTTTAGTAAGACCCTTTTCAATGTGTTATTTAAAAGATTAAGTAAGATTTTCCATTGCGAAATACCAGTAGCTGTTTCCACGACATTTATTTCTTACTTAAAGAAAATTGATGTGCCGCTAGTTTATTTGTATCACACAGCGCAGCAGATGTTATCTCCAAAGTCTTCTACATTTAACTGCAACTGTAAATATTTCATAAAAACCAATAAGCACAATTATTAAAGTGCTAAAGAAAAACCAAGAAAACTCACGTTCAAGTGCATTCTGACTATGGAAGTTCACTGGGTGACTTCGGGACAGTCAATCTTTTTCAACCCTATCTATACCATAATGGGATTGTTTCCAGGTGGGTGAGTTGAGGAAACAGTACTCTGTTGAAATCTTGGTGTGGTGGGACATAATTTTAACCAGAAATGAAGTCATTGTTGCCACTTTCCATGAAGCGATAAAATCTATAGATTTGAAATATGGGAGTGTTTTGGGGATGTTATAGAGGATTCGAAGAAAAACTGTCTTAAGGATGCCGTCTTCGAAGGAACTTTTTTCAAGTAACCATATGGGGTTTGTGGTGTTTTTAACTAAAAAATAATTACATTAGTTGTTTTATGCTTTTCCTCATTTTTTTATTTTTAGGTTAACTGTCCAGTGGATTTAGGTAAACTAAATCCATTATGTGGATTTCCACAAAATGCTTGTGATTAGAATGTAAGCATTTTTGCAAGAAAGTTCTCTTGGCGGATACCGTCTACTGTGGTTCAGTTTATAGTCATGTGCACGTGTTTAACTCATACCTGGAATTTCTTCTCATGGTATTTTGTTAGAAGTGGCCAATTTTGTAAATTTGATTTATTTGTAGTTTTCACATGTTATATATTATTTAGCTAAAATAATTTCAAACGTAAGTGGACTTTTCCAATTTCCTTTTTAAAACTTCAGCTCTAAATTAGACAAGAAATTGCAGTCTGATTATATCTGTGTTGTATGACAGTGTGTAAGTGGAGCCCAGACTTACCGAAATCCAATTGAAATTGATGGTTGTTGCTTCAAGAAAATAAATATTTCAGTACAAGGCAGTACCCCGGCATGATGCATGCACTTGGAGAGCGGTCCATTACCTCTACGTATTAACTATTAACTACTGCAATACAGGAGCCAATTTGAACTTTTTAGTTCAGTTTAAAAGTGTTGCCTGTTAAATAATTTCCTTCAATCAGAGCAGCTTGCAGGGTTTATGGAACAATGATGTCGGAGCTTCCAGATTCATTTGGCAGCTGCATTGTTCTCCAAGGATATACCAGACGCACTTAAGTCCCCTTCTTTTTTTATAGGCTTTGTTCATACCAAATTATTCCTGCACTCTGCTAGCATTCATGATAGCTTGTTAAAGGAGTGCATCCTAGCAACGGAAAGCTAGTTGCTAAGCAACATAGTTTTCCATCTCTGTTTCTTTTTCTAAGGTACATTTTGGTTGTAGTTTATGAAGACCGCCAAAGTGTTGGTTTAAACTGTGTTCTTTTATACTGTTGTAATTTATCAGCGGCAATGGACTTTGAGTGAATTGCAGCAGTTAGAAAATCATCATGTTGTTTAGTTTTACTTTCTGAATTAACCATGTATTTGGCCTATAGCATTGTTTGAATGAACTAAAAGGTTATGTTAATAAACTTAAGCCTTTTTCTGTCTTTATTGTCAATACTGATACGATTGTAGTCCAGCATCCTTGAAATAAAATGGAGTAGTTAAAGAAAACAAGCAGACTTTCTGAAAAGAGACTAAAATGAGCTATACAATCCAGTTAAGTTTTATAGTAATATACATCAGGGACAAATCTAATTACAAATAAATAAAAAATAATTTTTAACAGCTGGGCAAAGAAAAGAAAAATATTGGAGAAAAATAGATCAATAAGAAATTATGAACTTTAGACCATCTTTACTGATAGTTACACAATCAATTTTCCTACATGATGAACAATTCAGACAGTTTAACATTACACATTAAAGAGCCAGTATTTCCAGACTAAACAGTTCAAGCTGCAAAATTAAAACTTACGCTGTTACTCTGGGGCTTCGGAAAAACCATGTATGTAAAAATATGTTACAAGTAATCTAGTGCTAATTTTTAAATGTTTTTTGAGAGAAAGAAAAAAGAAAAGATTTTTGTCCCTTGGCCCCAATCCACAAATTTAGGCTTCTGAAGATATCCTATGCCAAACAGATGGCTGTTGTCATTAGATGTGATAATGTTGGACACCTGTTGAGGGGAAAAGGAGTGCCTAAAATAGGTCTTTCTATTTTCACTCCCAATCCAGTAATCTTGTATTGTTCTCAGTTCCCTCTATCATTTTATGCTAGAAATAATCAGTTTCCCTATACACAGTATTGTCTTATGTATATGGAAACTAATTTAGAAAAATCGTGTTGGAGGGCTTCCTTAGTGCTTGCTGCTACTTATAGATTAGAGCAGGGGTGTCAAACTCAAGGCCCAGGGGCCGAATCTGGCCCGCAAGGTGCTTTGATCTGGCCCGCGGGGCTACTGTGGAAACAGTGAAGGACTGGCCTGCGGTGCCTCTGCCAGTGAACGGTGCTTGGGAGGCTGCGACAGCCTCCTGTAACTTTCTACCAGTGAAAACAGAGCTTGCGGCCCTCCTGAGCTCCGTTTTCGCTGGCAGAGGGTTGCAGGAGGCCATCGCAGCCACCCAAGCTCTGTTTTCTCTGGCAGAGCACTCAGGCCACCACAGGCATCCCCGACCTGAGTGAAGTCGAGCTGGCCATGTCCACCCAGCTTCCAAGGTTAAACACAACCCTGATGCAGCCCTCAATGAAATTGAGTTTGACACCCCTGGATTAGAAGAAATTTTTTTTCCTTTCTGCTTTTGTAGACATTCAGACTCATAAATTGCTTTGTACTTTGAATACATATTCATTTCAGAAGCTTTTCATAGTCGCATGCAGGGCATGTTAGGCATTTCATAATGAGGTGATCAAAAGAAAATTTGGATTCAATATTAAAAAGAAAAAGATAAATGAAAATTGCAAAGCACATTTTAAAAATCAGTTTTAACTTTGTCCTTTCTTTTTTAGGACTGCAGGATACTTTGTGCACAGAAAAACCAACAAAGTGGAGTCAACTACATGCAGCAGCAGCTTCATGGGCTTGAAGGATCACTTGAAGCATGACCTTGGGCACCTCTATGAGGATACATCAGAGACTCAAATAAGTGCAATAGCACCTTGGTCAATGATAGAAAAGCCAACTATGGATAAAATTAATTCTAGAAAGGATGATCCTAAGAAAGAACTGTCTGAAGAAACCGGAACGTTCAGTTGTGATTCTGAGAAAAATACAAATTCTGATAATGAATTGGGAAAAGCAACTAAAATTAGAACAGAACCATGCTCCTTATCTAAAGATCACAGACAGACGCATCCATTCTTAGAACCACATATACTAAAGCGCAATGAAATTTTAAAAGACATTAAGTTAGAGGAAGTTCAGATAGGAACTAAAGAAATTAAAAAGCCTCCTGATATGGTGAAAGAATATCAAACCAAACTTGACTTTGCACTTAAGTTAGGTTACTCAGAAGAGCAAGTTCAACTTGTGCTGAATAAACTTGGTACTGATGCTTTAATCAATGATATATTGGGGGAACTGGTCAAACTTGGAAATAAAACTGAGGCAGATCAGAGTGTAAGTTCTATTAACACTAGTGTAATTCGAGAAGCATCTTCTGTTGACTCTCAAAGATCTGACTCTCCCCTTCAGGAGGATGTGCTTGTGGATGGTGACAACCTGAGACCAATAGTTATTGATGGCAGCAATGTGGCAATGAGGTATGTTGCAGTATTATTATTATTTATTATTATTTATTATTATTATTTATTCGATTTTTATACCGCCCTTCTCCCGAAGGACTCAGGGCAGTGTACAGCCACGGTAAAACAAACGGTACAATATACAATTAAAATACAGATTAAAAAACTTATTATATAGTTGGCCTAAAAACTTTAAAATATGTAAAACTAAAAAACCCCTTAAAATTAATAATAGAAATTTAAAACCAATAAAATTTAAGCCAGCCCCGCGCAGATAAATAGATGTGTTTTCAATTCGCGGCGGAAGGTCCGAAGGTCAGGTATTTGGCGTAAACCCGGGAGAAGTTCGTTCCAGAGGGTGGGAGCCCCCACAGAGAAGGATCTTCCCCTGGGGGCCGCCAGCCGACATTGCTTGGTGGACGGCACCCTGAGAAGTCCCTCTCTGTGGGAGCGTGCGGGTCGGTGGGAGGCATGAGGTAACAGCAGGCGATCCCGTAAGTACCCAGGCCCTAAGCCATGGAGCGCTTTAAAGGTAGTGACCAAAACCTTAAAGTGGACCCGAAAGGCCACAGGTAGCCAGTGCAGTCTGCGCAGGAGCGGTGTTACACGGGAGCTACGCGAAGCTCCCTCTATCACCTGCGCAGCTGCATTCTGGACTAACTGAAGCCTCCGGGTGCACCTCAAGGGGAGCCCCATGTAGAGAGCATTACAATAATCCAAGCGAGAGGTAACGAATGCATGAGTGACTGTGCACAAGGCATCCCGATCAAGGAAGGGGCGCAACTGCCGAACCAGGCAAACCTGGTGGAAGGCCCCCCTGGAGACGGCCGTCAAATGATCTTCAAACGACAGCCGTTCATCCAGGAGGACACCTAAGTTGCGCACCCTATCCTTTGGGGCCAATAACAGTACAGGGTTGTTTTTACATATTATTATTTTATTTTGTGCACACAGTTGTATTTATGGCCCACTGAAATAGGTTTCTACCATTGAATGGAGTAAGCCAATATTTACTTGGATAAAAGGTATCAAAATTAGAAGACTTCTTTTGAAAATTCAGCATTCCAAGAGCAATATTATAGAAACATGATGTGAATTCTTCAGCAACTCTGATACAGAGTGTTAAGGATGCACAAATGTCCACAGCAGCATCCACTAGACAGGTATTTTCTTGTGGGAGAAAAGGAGAAGATATGCAGCACCCTTAACCCATCAACCCTAAATGCTTCCAAAGTTGCAGTTTTGTTCCACTCACATTGTATTTTAATGTGCTTTTTGAAACTAGGTATTCTATACTAAATATTCTGACCAATTTATTTTACGGACATAGGGAAGTGCAAGTTAATTTATATATTGGGGGAAATGATTAGTTACAGAAAATACAAATTTATATTTCGTAGCATTGTCATTTTAACATATAGTCCATTGGTCCATTTCAGACATTATGTAAAATTTAAATCATTATTCAAAACAAACTCTATTTGGGTTTTTTAAAAAAACCACTTTTTTCATATACAACTCAGGGCGTCAAACAGCTCAGTCTTCCTTCCTCCTCCGATTTTCCCTACAACACCACCCCTGTGAAGGGAGGTGGGTTGAAAGAATATGGCTGCTCAAAGTCACCCAGCTGGTTTTTCATGCCTAAATCAGAACGGAAATGCACAGTCTACTGATTTCTGGTCCAGCACCTTAAAACCATAATTGCTTGCTTATATGTACTTCTTGTTTTGATGGGGCAGCTGATCCCAGATAAGGAGCAGACTTCATCTTCAGAGTGTCAATATGAGATTCTTCCAAACAGTAGTTGGAAATTACAGTCAGCAGACCCTTTGCATCTTTGGTTTTTGAATTAATAACCGATATTCTTCTGAAACCCGTCATAATGTTCTAAACAAAAAGAATGCAATTCATAATTTAATTTAAAATTTAATTATTTATGCCTTGGTCATCTTCAGTTTGGATTATTGCAACTTGCTTTACAAAGCTGTCTTTGAAAATTATCCAGAAAGAGTCTCCAGCCTTGGCAACTTTAAAACTTGTGGACTTCAACTTCCAGAGTTCCTCAGCCAGCTTTGCTGTTCTAGAATATAGCCATTCTGGTAACATCCTTCAACTACCTGCCATTTGACTTCTGGATACACTTTAAGATGTTAGTTATCACCTTAAAAGCCTTATGTGGTTTTGGGTCTGTATATCTATGAGACCGCCAACTCCTAGCAGCTTCAGCTATTCTGATAATATCAAGGCAAGCTCACTCCAGCTTCTTACCCTTAGGAACTTTCATTTATACAGACCTTCTATAAGCAGTTGCGCCTTCTCAATCTTGCTCAACTGAATAAATACAATAAATACAAAGCTGAATATATTATAGGGAACTGTATAGGAAGCAGGACTATTGTGGTCAGTGTTTATACCTGAACAAAGTGAGATAAGCAACTTGGCTCACCAGCTTTGGAAACTAATAAGGTAAGAAATGATGCTTCAAAGCAAATTTGACAGCTACAGTACATTGTAAAATGAACACTGGATAATGATAAGCTAGTTAGAAGATAACCCCTATTGACAAAAAGACCTCTTGCACTAGAACAAAAAGTTAGATCAGTAATCTGGTCACTACCAAGTCAGAAAGCTATAGAAACTGATGGAATACCTACTGATATATGACAAGCAGCAGAAAAAAAATCAGTAAATTGTATAGCCAATGTATGCCAGCAAATCTGCAGAACCACACAGTGCCACTAGATTGAAAAAAGATCAATCTGCATTCTAATATCAAATAAAGGAGATTTAACAGAGTATGCAAATTGGCATACAATAATCCTTAATTTCACGTGCTAGCAAAATAATGTTTAGAATCATCCAACACAGATTAAAGCCCTATATGGAAAAGCCTGGAGGAACATTGTCCATGGAGTCGCGATGGGTCAGACACGACTTTGGAACTAACAACATGGAAAAGGAGATGCTAGATATTCAAGTTGGCTTTAGAAAAGGCTGAGAAAGATAAGACGTTATTGTTGATACATGCTGCATAATTGAAAAAGCCAAAGAATACCAAAAATAAATCAGTACATGTTTCATTGATTATAGATTGTGTTGATTATGTCAAGCTGTAGAAAAATGGGAAACCCAGAATATGTCGTCTTCATGTGAAATCTATATGCAGGTCAGGAAGCCATAGTACAGACAGTACATGGTGAAGTATTGTTCCAAGTTGGCAAAGGAATGAGACAAAGCTGTAACACATTCCCCTTTTTTATTCAACTTATGTGCCAAAATATATATTAAGGCAAGCTGGATTGGAAGAAGATGAGAGTGATTTAAAATTGGACAAAGAAGCCTCCAAAACCTGTGCTATGCTAATGGCACTATTCTGATAGTGAAAATTGTAAAGGATCTACAGATTTCAAGAAATAAAAATCAAGGAACACAATGAAAAAATATAAACTAAAATATAAAGAAGAACAACGGATGACAACTAGTATAACAACCATTGTTAGAACTGACAGTAAAACTATTGAAGTGGAACATAACATCTGTTTTAGGATCAATTGCAAAGGGTAGGATAAAGGAACAAGCAGTCAAATATGCCTAAGATTAATATCTGGTAGACAAGTAATGAAAGTCTTGGAAAAGATACTCGGATACCATGATGTGAATATATTTACAAACATTAGAATTGTGCATATGACATTTCATGAAAGTAAAAGTTGGGGTGAAAAAGCTAAATAGAAAGATATTGACACTTTTGAAGAAGTGTTGGAGAGGACTTCTGAAAATATCATAGATAACCACAAAAATAAACTAAATGGATCACTGAGCAATTAGCCCAGAGTTCTCACTCGAGGCATAAATAACTAGGCTCAATTATCATACTTCAGACCCATTATGTGAAGACCTAGCTCTCTGGAGAAAATTCTAATACTGTGAAAGGTGGAAGAAACAGAATAGGAAGACCAGAAGTAAAGTGGATGGACTTGTTATAGTGACAATAGGTGCATCATTGGAAGACATAAAGGACCAGTGTAAAAATTGATAGCCATGTAGCACATTTATTTGGTTGCTATGAGTTAACCCCAACTTGATGGCATATAATCTGTCAGTAGAACTACAGTAAGATGCTTCCTTAACCAACCTACTTCCATGATAGGATCAAAATGTTAAATGGGCTTGTTGTTGAATCATTCAGCAAATACGCATGATAATATATTATCTTGTTAAAGCACCTATTAGCAGGCAATAAGTAAATACAGTTGAAATTTCAAATAATAATGAAATAAACCAACCTTTCCCCTCAAATGGAACATACAACAAATATAATTCTAATAGTGGACTGCAAACTTTTTAAATTTGAAACACTTTCAAGTTTGAAATGAAGTGTGTCAGTCATTCTGGAAGCATTCTGAGCTTGAAAATACCTCTCCGTCCAGTTCAAAACATTTCATTCCAAACTTGAAACGTTTCCAGAATAGTTGAAACTTTGTGCAGAACAACTGTTGCAAACTCTTGGAAGTAGAAAAGGAACAGAAACTAATCCAAACAGAATGTTCTTTCAACTAAAGTAATGTTTATTGCTGTACTGCAAACCAAGTAAATAATTTGTTTGTATTTGAAATATGTAATTATCCCTATTGTGTCTCTGCATGCCTTAATTACATGCCTAGCTTAACAATTTAATATACATTTATTTACGGAGCTTCTTTGAAGTTCCTTAACTCCCCTCCTTTAGCCATAAATTGCGTAATTTAATCACATTTGTTAATGCCCACTCTAGACAACTTTGCTTTTCTTCATTTTTCTAAGCCAAGCCTTTTTTACAAGGTATTGAGAAAGAGAAGAAAAGGCAAAATCTCCTCTTTTTCGAGACATCTTCTAGATCAAGGGTATCAAACTCAAGGCCTGGGGGCTGCAGGCCAGATCTAAGCAACTGGTTGCTTAGATCTGGCCTGCAGGGCCAGGACTGGCCCATGGTGCCTCTGTGTATAGCCCTCTCGAGCTCCATTTTCACTGGCAGAGGTTGCAGGAGACTGTCGCAGCTGAAAACAGAGCTTGGGAGCCCGTTTTTGGCAGCAGAGCTCTTAAGCCATCACAGGCGCCCCCGACAGGAGTGATGTTGAGCTGGTCATGCCCCCCCCCCGTCTCCCCCTGAGGTCAAATGCAACCCTGATGTGGCCCTCAGCGAAATTGAGTTGGACACCCCTGTTTTAGATGTCCAATGTCGTTCCTTTTTTTCCATTCTCCAACCCTTTAAGCAGATACTCTACTTACTAATCTGTATTCCCAGTTCTCCCTGTTTCTGCTGGAGCATCAGTTGTACATCCCTTCTTTTCCTAGTAATCTCTTCTTTCCTCCAATGGCTGTGATCACTTTGATAGGTAACACTCCATTTCACCCACCTCAAAGCACAAAATTTAACTCTTTAGCTTAATAAATCTGCCACTTACAAATCCGCCTCCAGAAGGCAGATGTGCCTCCCCATAGGTATCTTAATTAAAAACAGAGTCTTTTAAATGACTTTCATTATATTTCTCATGCATCTGGCAAGAAAACAATAATACAACCTTCAGACAATCTCAAACATAGTCTCAATCATGACAGCTCAGTCTGAGCATGAAGAACTCAACATAAAGTGCTTTAAAATAAACTCTTTGTATCCCTACCAACTCCAAACCAGGAATTGCCAGGATAGTAATGCTGTAAAGACAGCATACTAAAAAGCAGAGTCATCACCCTGCCAACAAAAGTGCACATAGTTAAGGCTATGGTTTACCCAGTTGCAATATGTGGTCGTGAAAGTTGGACCATACGAAAGGCTGAGTGCCAAAGAATTGAGGCATTTGAACTCTGGTGCTGGAGAAGACTCCTGCGAGTTCCTTGGACTGCAAGGCAATCAAACCGGTCAGTCCTAGAGGAGATCAACCCTGACTGCTCTTTAGAAGGCCAGATGCTGAAGATGAAACTCAAATACTTTCGCCATCTGATGAGAAGGAAGGATTCACTGGAGAAGAGCCTAATGCTGGGAAAGATTGAGGGCAAAAGAAGAAGGGGACGACAGAGAATGAGGGGGCTGGATGGAGTCACTGAAGCAGTAGGCGTAAGCTTAAGTGGACTCCAGAGGATGGTAGAGGACCAGAAGGCCTGGAGGAACGTTGTCCATGGGATCATGATGGGTCGGACACGACTTCACAAGTAACAACAACAATGCTGTAAACCAATTACACTGTTACAATATTGAATTTTGTAAGGTGGATTTGCTCTGGAAATCTTAAGGTTTGTATCTGTATTTTTTTTCCCAGAGAGTTTAGGATCTGGGGACATGGAGTACACGATAAGGACATTCAGTCTAAAGCATAGCATTAAGCTTACACTTTTAAATAGCGTTATGTAGGAGGAATTTTTAAAAATCTACCTTTTTCTGGGAACAGCAAACATTTGTTAATAAGCCCTATAATGATCCTGCAAGGAAAATGGTTTGTGTTGAAATCTTTTTGCAGATAATTGGATGAACACTTATATTTTGTACTTTAATGGAACAAAGCTTTCTTCTCACTGGTTTTTCTAACTGCCTATTTGCAGGAATCTAATGTTGACAGCTTAATACACTCTGTGTCTACATGGATAGTTTTTCCAGTAAAAACAAATGCCGATGCTTTTATTCAAGTCACAAGCTTCAGATGCCATTGTATGATTTAAAATCGGATTCTTTAAAAAAGAATCATTTTCTGAATTGAGAATGAAGTGAAATTGAAAAGAGTTGCCAATATTCCAATTCCCTTTGTAAAAAGAGGAAAATGGGGCTCAGGTTCCCTCCAATAAGGCAAACACCTCTTTCTTGGGACCAGGAAGATGACGAGTTTGCTGGACAGCTTGGCCTCAGTCTAGTAACAGTGACTGCTCAGTCAATATGTAAGAAGGTGAAGCTCCTGTGAAATGTGTTAAAAGGCCTGACATGGCTAACAGGATACCTGATTAGGTGAGGGAAGCATTGCTGTAGAGAAGCACAGAGATGACCTTGGAGAAGGAAATGTGACCGTTGGCAACACATGATTTTAGTTTGGGAAAGGAAGATACCGTTAGAAAGAAACTTAAATTGGCTCCATTTTCACTCTGTTTGATGTACAAGGAAGGAAGGGAACTTGTCCAATATTGGAGTCCAAATTAAAGTGAATCCAATCAACTTACTGTATTTTTCGGACTATGAAACACACCGGAGTATAAGACACACCAAGATTTTGAACAGGTAAACAAGAAAAAAAGTTTTTGCCCTCCCCGGCCCCTTCTGCAGGAGCTCTCTGCAGGCCTCCCAAATTCTCTGCGCACCCTGTTTTTGCGAAAAAATGGGCCTGTTTTTGGCGAAAATGGGACACGCAGGGCAGGGTTTTGAGAGGACAAAAATGGCTGTATTCAGTATATAAGACGCACCAATATTTCCACCCTCTTTGGGGGGGGAGTGTGTCTTATACTCCAAAAAGTATGGTACTTTGCAAAGAATAATAAAAATTGCTTATAAGAGATGCACTAACTGCTCTGGGTAAGTAGAGAGACCTGTTGCTCAAGAGAAAGACTGCTTTCAGATAGGTCCCTGAAAAAAGATGAAGGTTAGATATTCTGTAATTGAGAAGCAGAACTTTGCTTCTATTTAACCTAGGTATTTCCTAAGACATCAAGACTGCACTTGAATGAATTCTGTTAGACTGATAAACCTATATGGTTTAATGTAGATCAGAAATATGGTCGTTTTCTGTTGCTACTATGTGAAGCTTTGGAGAGTCCCATTTTTGTCTGAGGAAGATGAGATTGAACAAGGGGTCTGCTTGCCTGTGAAAATGAAAATTTATTCAGCAAATGTAAATAAATAAAATAAATTATCATAAAAAATAAATTAGCAATGAAATAGCTTTTGGAAAGCAGTTAACAAAGCTTCAGTGTTGTGTGGTAAAGTTTTTTTTCTAAAACCCATTGAGAATCTGAGTACTATATGGGTTTTCTATGAAGTAGCCTATGTCCGTTTTTTAATGGGCCTCTAAAAATAATTGTATTTTGCTTCTAGGGGCTTTATGAATTATTACTTGTGGTATAGAGAGGAACTTTAAATCATAAAATAAAAGGCATAGTAAGATGTGAGCGCCTGTTTGGTTTAGTGGTTAAGGAATCAGGTTAAACACTAGGTGATTGTGAATTCTAGTCCTGCCTTAGGCAAAGTCAGCTGGGTGACCTTGAGTGTGGTGTAATATAACAGAATCATCAGCATTCAATCTACAAAATCCATAATATTAATATAAATTACAAGAACTGAAAAGAAATCTATCACCCTAATATAGTGAAACTAAAGTTTATACTAGGGATCCATTTTGGTACAGTTAAGGCACCAGGCTAAAAGCCAAGAGATTTGAGTTCTAATTCTGTTTAGACATGCAGCCAACTGGATGACTTTGAACCAGTCACATTCTGCCAGCTCCAGGAAGAAGACAAATGCAAATCATTTCTGCAGATGTTGCCAAGAAAAAGTGCAGAAATTAGCCAGGCAGTTGTCAAGAGTGAAGACTGACTGAAAGGTGTACAAACAGACATGTTTATGTTAAAAATACTAACAATAGACTACTTTGCAACAATTATAACCAACAATAAAATGAAATTCAAAATAATAAAATAATAAATAGAAATAAATGCTATGGTTCTATACTCTTACAAATATAATATTTGGGGCCATAATAGCTCAGGCTGTTAGAAGCCTGTTATTAGAACACAGTAGCCTGCAATTACTGCAGGTTCAAGCCCGGCCCGAGGTTGACTCAGCCTTCCATCCTTTATAAGGTAGGTAAAATGAGGACCCAGATTGTTGGGGGAGCAATAAGTTGACTTTGTAAATATACAAATAGAATGAGACGATTGCCTTATACACTGTAAGCCGCCCTGAGTCTTCGGAGAAGGGCGGGATATAAATGTAAATAATAATAATAATAAAAAAATTTTTTAGTGGCATTCCAAGAGACTATCAATTCTGAGACTTATCAATTCTGTCAGACAATAGATGGAGATTTTGATCACATGGATAATTTGCTGTTATTGGTGTTAAATTAAGAACTGCAGCCAAATATCCTGATAAAAGAAGTAGCATGGAACAGACATGTGGTCCTTGGATTCCTGGGGCTCCCCCGAGGCCTTCTCAGGAGTTCTCAAAATCAACACTATTGGGAAGCCTATTTTAAAATGTGTGAAATTTGAAATTCAGTATGAAAATCCCATTAAACATGAGAACTCACAGCGAATGCATCAACTTTAATTTTTAATTTCAATAAATTTGATCAACAGGTAGTCCTTGGTGTATGGTCACAATGGGGGCCAGAATTTCCATTGCTAAGTAAGGTAGTTAAGAGAATTGCATCTGATTTTATGACCTTTTTTTGCCATGGTTGTTAAGCAAACAATGCAGTTCTTAAGCAAATTCAACTTTACCATTGGCTTTGCTTATTGGTAGCTGGCTGGGAAGGTTGCAGATGGTGATCACATGACCCCTAGGATACTGCAACCATCATAAACAGCTGTTGGTTGCCAAGCACCCAAATTTTGATTATATGACTTGTGTGGATGCTATGATGGTGATGGTGAGGATTGGTTGTAAGTTGCTTTTTTCAATGTCATTGGAACGTTGAACGATTGCTAAATGAATGATTACAAGTCAATTTTG